>NC_134353.1:845684428-846032428 GCF_048569485.1 Anomaloglossus baeobatrachus
CCACACATGCTTGAATCTGATGGAGAGTATGCCCAAAAGGATTCAGGCAGTGTTGAAGGCCAAAGGTGGATTTACAAAATAGCCACAAAATAATAATAATTAAAATTTTGATTTTAAGAGCAAAACAGGAACAATGCAGTGACATGACAAGAATCTGCATAACTAATCATATGCTAAATAGTTGCAGGTCAAATTTATGTATGAGATAGCCAAGATGATTGTCTATAAAATGAAGGTAGTCTCATGCTCAAAATTGTAGAGAATGGTAAAAATGGAGCCTGAAAGTCAGAAGTTCAAAACATTGTTACCCTTTTGTTTGTCAGTGTATGAAGTGGCCTAATAATTTGGATATTCAATTTACTATCAGTGGCTGAACATGAACTATAGATGTACAGTAATTTATCGAGACTATATTACTCCTGTTAATATAACTGAGCTTATAGCTAAAAAAAAACCCCACTAAAGAATAATACAAATATTAAATTTTATTACAGATAAATATGAATGAACAGATGACAAGCAATGTAAAAATAGGAGAGAACACCAGAGCAAATGGGGCTGAAAGGGATGAAACTACAAACCCCTCACATCCCAAAGAGGCACAGCAAATCAGGTGTATCTGTGGCGCCCCAGGACCTGGTCGCCACAACAGCATTGCCCCTCCAAAGGGTTAATGCTGAGCCTGGAGGTAATTGGGGAAATCATTGGCCAGTAGGTACCAACATCCAACGCAGTTTCTCCCTCAGGCCAGCAGAGGGAGCTCTGAACCTGGAATTCCAGGGAGCATTCCTCAAGCCTGACCTGAGGGAGGAGTTAGTGTTCAGTCTGTGAGGAAAGTCTGAAGAGTGAAGGCGCAGAGTAGTGCTGTCCTGTGGACTGGGCCTGGAGCTGGAATAGCTTGGCCCAGTGAAGCAGGATTGTCAGAGAGGCACAGAAGAGACTTAGACATCGGAGTCTGTGGTTGCCAGGGTGTAAAACCCTTCCCTGGTAGCCAAATACGAAGGGCAGGAGGACTGCAGGTCTCCTGGCCCCCCCAAAGCAACCTGAAGGTACAGCTGCATCACCAGGGCCTGGTGTGGACTCCAGCAGAGAAGCATCAGAGAGGGCCTGCGCAGCCTACCACACAGGGAGAGGGACATACCACCGGTCCCAGCAGCAAGAGGGCCATTGCTAACTCAGAGTGCAGGGTCCTATGAAATCAAAGAAAGAACAGGGAGTAGGCCTCATACTCAGCTGGCCAAAAAGATACCTCAGTTACTTCCAGGCCGGCCGGAGCCCTCTACCACCTGTAACGGTCTCCCAGGACTAACCGTTTGCACAGTAAAAGAGGAGAAGGTTAAGAGACTGTTGTTTGTGTCCGGTCCTTTCACCGCCCTGTCGGCTCTGCACTACACCGCAACTACATCGACACTTACAAGCTCCATCTGTGGGGAGCAGTACCACCATTGCTGCCATTCATCACCCCGGAGGCCCCATACAGCAACGGCGGCTTAATAGCCGCAAACCACAGGTGGCGTCACGAATATTATAAACTTTAATCACCCCCACTGAAGCCATATTAATTGACCCCACCAGGGTACGGAGTCGGGCCCAGTCACCACTGACGTCCCCCGGACTAGTCCGGCCCGGCATCGGGTGTCCCAGAGCCCTGGGGTGGGCGAGTCAACTTTGGCGTCATGAACAGGATTTCGTGCCCGGACCCACCGGGTATTGTGCGCCTGAAAAGACTGTGTGTTTTACTGTTGAAAAACTGCCGCCGCCATTACCGCTTGCAAAGTGCGGGAAGAAGGGAGGCGTGCCCGAAAAAGGGCGCGAAGAGAGCGCGCCAGCAGAGCGGAGAGCCGTTAACCCCGCGCGACTCTGAAGAGATTTTGAAAAGGGAGCGGAGCCTGGTAAGGTCCACTAAGGGGGAAGGAAGATGTACGATTCAGAGGGAGAATAGGTGGCTGTGATAGCTCAAGACGCAGCAGCACCGGCCAATGTGATCCCAGTCGCCGTCGCCCCAGCCCCCGCTGCAGCGCCTGTAATGCCGCTCACTATGCCATACCTTCCAGGAGCGGACTGGCTACCGCAGTACTCCGAGGAGTCACATACCCTGAGCGACTTCAGAGAAAGACT
Organism: Anomaloglossus baeobatrachus; assembly: GCF_048569485.1. NCBI lineage: Eukaryota > Metazoa > Chordata > Amphibia > Anura > Aromobatidae > Anomaloglossus > Anomaloglossus baeobatrachus. Next base: position 845,686,547 of record NC_134353.1, read on the forward strand.
GCACAGCTTGTTTAGAGTGTATCCTTTGACTGAGAGCCAGAAGGTGGGCATATTAATGGGTCAGCTAGCCGGCGCGGCCCAGCGTGAAGTGAAGTCCTGGCCTGACACAGATAATGGGACAGCAACCCAGATACTGGCTAAGTTGAAGAGTACTTTTGCCACCCGCACCGCAGCAGAAATAAAAATGAGATTCTTTGGGTGTAAGCAACGGGCCACAGACAGCATACGGGACTATGCCTTAAACTTGCAGGAGGCCCTGAGAGCAGTTAAACAGGTGGACCCAGAGAGCGTACGTGAGGAAGACAAACTCCTAACTGAGCAGTTCATAGAAGGGCTCCTGTCAGACGCCCACAGGACACAGCTGCGTATCATGGTCCTGCAGAACCCTGCTCTGGACTTTGCAAAGTTTAAGGACCAGGCCATTCGGGTACTGAGGGAACCTACACCAAATGACCCAGTACCCCTCCGGCCACTTGCTATCACGTACCTGGAGGTAGTGCCTGCAACCCGAGCCACTGCAGGGGCCGAGGCGCAGTCCCTGGATAAAGATCCCGCTGCCGAGCTCAGACAACAGGTCCAGGAGCTGACCAAGACTGTGGCTGCCCGTGCAAAGACCGTGCAGTCTCTACAAGTGACCCCACCGCCGGCGAGAATCGAGTTGGCCTCCAGTCCAGATGACGTCCCGTGGATGCGACAAAGGATTCCGCCGACCAGAGGAAAAGATACAGACCGGTATGATTCTGCTGGACAACCGATCTGCCGCCGCTGCAGCCAGGCGGGCCACTTAGCAAGGCACTGTCCTTTAAATGGGCCGAACCTGGGGCCAGGAACCAACCCCAAGGTGCAAGAAAGCTCGGCTCAACTCCCTGCTGCAGCAAGTATGTGGGAGGATGACCGGTCCTTCCTATTGTGCAGGATGCGATCCCTTTGAATGCCCTCCTGGATACGGGGTCCCAGGTAACAACCATCCCTTATAAACTGTACAAAAGATATTGGGCTGATTCAGACATTGACCATGGCCCAGATGATGATTTAACAATTGTGGCCAGTAATGGTCAGCCCTTGCCTCAAATTGGGCATAAGGAAGTAACCATTAAAGTGGGGCGGGTAGAATTGCCATGTCAGGGGATGATAATTGTAGATATTGATCGCAAAGAATCTCACCCACTGCTAACCATTGGTACAAATGTCATGGAAAATTGTCTTGCCGAAGTGATAATTTTGTTGCAGCAGGCATCCAAAAATGCCAGCTCCGGGCAGCAGCGTGCCCTACAGAGGGAGATCAGAGCCCTGATGAGAAGGCAGCAGGTAGAGCTGGCCGGAGGAGAAATTGGCAGTGTAAGGGTAAGTGACCCTCTCCCCATTGCAATTCCTCCAAAAAGTGAAATGTTGATATGGTGTCGGGCAGCAATAGGCCTCAAGGGTCAAGATTACCAGGCCCTGGTGGAACCTGTGTATTCAGACAGTAGGCCTGGAGTCCTGATAGCCAGAGGGTTAGCAGACGTCCGCAAGGGAAGAGTGCCCGTCCGCGTCCTGAATTGTGGGGAGGAGGAGGCCAAATTGCCCCGGTACGCCACTGTAGCAAAACTGTACACTGTCAGTAACAATACCATCAAAGCAGTGGAACCCTTGATCCCGTCCGACCAGGCGGAAGGCAATGGCTCCAAGGGACAGCTGGAGGACTGGTGCCAAAAATTACATGTGGGCACCGACTCCACCCCCTCACACAAAAAGCATGGGGTTTACCGGGTGGTACGGGAATACAAGCGGGTCTTCAGCAAACACCCCCTAGATTTTGGGCAGGTAAAAGGGGTTAAAAATCAAATCCCCACTGATGACCATCATCCCATTAAAGAGAGATACCGCCCTGTACCCCCAGCACAGTATCAGCGTGCTAAAGAAATGTTATGGGAAATGAAGGAGGCTGGGGTTATCAGAGATAGTTGTAGCCCCTGGGCAGCTCCACTAGTGCTCGTAAAGAAAAAAGATGGCACAATGAGAATGTGTGTTGACTATAGGCAAATTAACCGCATTACACATAAAGATGCTTATCCACTACCCAGAATAGAAGAATCATTAGCAGCTTTGAAATCAGCTAACTATTTCTCCACCTTGGATCTCACCAGTGGGTATTGGCAGGCTCCCGTGGCAGAGGCGGACAAGGAGAAGACTGCATTCACGACACCAATGGGCCTCTACGAGTTCAACTGTATGCCATTCGGGCACTGCAACGCCCCAGGAACATTTCAGAGATTGATGAAGTGCTGCTTAGGCCATTACAACTTTGAAACCGTGCTATTGTACCTGGATGACGTCATAGTCTACTCCAAGACCTTTGAAGACCACCTGAGGCACTTAGCAGAAGTGTTCGAGTCCTTGTCAGAGTATGGCCTGAAGATAAAGCCGTCCAAATGTCACCTCTTGAAGCCAAAGGTACAGTACCTGGGTCATGTGGTCAGCGCAGAAGGTGTGGCACCTGATCCAGAGAAAGTCACAGTAATCAAGGCCTGGCCAAGACCCACCACAGTAAAGGAGGTGCGGCAGTTCTTTGGGCTGGTGGGCTACTACCGAAGGTTCATAGATGGTTTCACAAAGAAAGCAGCGCCTCTTCAAGATCTCCTGGTGGGCCAGCCAAAGAAGGCCAAGAAGCAAAGCCCTCTATTTGAATGGAACAGCCAAATAGAAGCATCCTTTGTCCGGCTGAAAATGGCTCTCACAGGAGAAGAAATTCTGGCCTACCCTGACTACAGCCAGCCGTTTGTACTGTACACAGACGCCAGCAATGTGGGATTGGGAGCCGTTCTGTCCCAGGTGCAGGGAGGCAGAGAGAAGGTGATAGCTTACGCCAGTAGGAAACTTCGTCCCACAGAAAGAAATCCAGAAAACTACAGTTCCTTCAAGCTGGAGTTCCTCGTGATTGTCTGGCAGTGACTGACCGCTTCAAGCACTATCTGGCGTCGGCCAAGTTTACCATCTTCACGGACAACAATCCGTTGACTCACCTGGCAACAGCTAAGCTAGGTGCACTAGAACAGCGATGGATGGCTCGACTGTTCAACTTTGACTTTACCATCAAGTACCGTGCTGGCAAGAAGAATAACAATGCGGATGCGCTGTCCAGAATGCCTCACTTACTCGAGTCTGGAGAAGACCTGGATGAACTGGAAGAGATAGAGTTACCAGCTTTCTAGGGACAAGGTGTCTCCCAGTGTGAGCATGCTGTAAGAAGAAAGCGCTCGAGTCAACAAGAGGTTTCTATCAACCCATTACTCCACCATAAATGGGAAGAAACCCAGGACAGTGACCCAGTTGTCCGATTAGTTAAAGAAAAGCTAGCACAAGCCGAAACCAATCTTGGTCCCGATGCTCCACAAGAAGCTCAACAGCTGTGGAAGGAGAGGGGAAAACTGTTTCTCTGCAAGAGATATGTCAACTGGCGAACGAATGAACTCATCTGGCAGATAGTGGTCCCACAGAGGGATGCTCCAATGGTCCTAGCAGCTTACCATGACAGAGCAGGACACTTCGGGTGGAAGAAGTTGGAGGTCCTACTCCGTGATCGGTTCTACTGGGTGCACATGAGAAAGGCAGTCGAGAAGTGGTGCAGAGACTGTGGTCCATGTAACCTGAGGCGGAAGGATGATACCAGCCAGAGGTCTCCCCTACAGCCAATTGTCATGAAGCAGCCCCTAGAGTTGGTGGCCCTGGATCACGTGAAACTAACACCAAGCCGGTCAGGCTATGTCTACGCCCTTACCATAGTGGACCATTACTCTCGTTTCCTGGTAGTAGTGCCTGTGAAAGACCAAACAGCCAGAACAGCAGCTCGAGCATTTCAAGCATACTTTTGTCGGCCTCACGGTTATCCTGAAAGGGTACTGACTGATCAAGGCCCTGCATTCGAGGCAGAAGTGTTCCAAGAGTTCTGTAACATGTACGGCTGTAAGAAAATAAGAACAACACCGTACCACCCCCAAACCAATGGATTGTGCGAGAAGATGAACCATGTGGTTATTGATATGCTCAAGAAGACTCTACCTCTGGAAGAAAGAAACCAATGGCCAGAGAAGTTACCAGATCTAGTGGACTTGTACAATAATATCCCAGTAAACTCGACCAACTGCAGCCCTGCTTACCTGATGCGAGCAAGACCTGGCAAGTTACCTGTAGACTTTGAAATGGGAACTGTGTCACCTGAAGCGGTTCAAGAGATAGAAGATTGGGATACAGCGCGACAACAACAGTACCGCAAAGCAGTGGAACAGGAGAATCAACCCCCTGCCAGTGGTGAACCTGTCATACCCTTGGCGAATCTAAGACTCTGTAGGCAACCATCATGCATACCTATCAGGGTTAGGCCTACCAGTAGCACTGGGGTAGCAGACACTCCAAGTAGTCAGGGACAAACACCAGAGCTACGCAGGTCCCAACGCAGCACTCAGGGACAGGCCCCTCCAAGGTATAGAACATAGAAAATAGAATACCTAACAGAGTGTATATAGTTATTTAAAAATGTCTCGTATAAAATGCTTTTTATTTTAGGTTAATTAAGTAAATGGACAATTGGGCCACTGGACTATGGGTGGCCAACACTTTAATTGTACACAGTTAGCACCAGTGTGCTCAGCACCCCTGGAGAAAAACCCGTCCGGCGTGCATAGAGTGGGGTCATCAATGCTCTGATGCACGCCCAGAGCCTACGTTGGGGGTTTTATCGCGGCGGGTCCCCCATGGAGCAGTGTAATGGACACCCGGCAGGGAGCCACACTAGACTCATTATAGTTGTTATTTAAGCTGTAACGTTTAAGAAAATGTGCCTCCCACCATGGGATGAAATGTTCAAATATTCTTGTTTTTGTTTCCTCAGTCCGGGAGTACTGGTTTTAACTAAGGGGGAGTGTGGCGCCCCAGGACCTGGTCGCCAGAACAGCATTGCCCCTCCAAAGGGTTAATGCTGAGCCTGGAGGTAATTGGGGAAATCATTGGACAGTAGGTACCAACATCCAACGCAGTTTCTCCCTCAGGCCAGCAGAGGGAGCTCTGTACCTGTAATTCCAGGGAGCATTCCTCAAGCCTGACCTGAGGGAGGAGTTACTGTTCAGTCTGTGAGGAAAGTCTGAAGAGTGAAGATGCAGAGTAGTGCTGTCCTGTGGACTGGGGCCTGGAGCTGGAATAGCTTGGCCCAGTGAAGAAGGATTGTCAGAGAGGCACAGAAGAGACTTAGACATCGGAGTCTGTGGTTGCCAGGGTGTAAAACCCTTCCCTGGTAGCCGAATCCAAAGGGCAGGAGGACTGCAGGTCTCCTGGCCCCCCCCAAAGCAACCTGAAGGTACAGCTGCATCACCAGGGCCCGGTGTGAACTCCAGCAGAGAAGCATCAGAGAGGGCCTGCGCAGCCTACCACACAGGGAGAGGGACGTACCACCGGTCCCAGCAGCAAGAGGGCCATTGCTAACTCAGAGTGCAGGGTCCTATGAAAGCAAAGAAAGAACAGGGAGTAGGTCTCATACTCAGCTGGCCAAAAAGATACCTCAGTTACTTCCAGGCCGGCCGGAGCCATCTACCACCTGTAACGGTCTCCCAGGACTAACCGTTTGCACAGTAAAAGAGGAGAAGGTAAAGAGACTGTTGTTTGTGTCCAGTCCTTTCACCGCCCTGTCGGCCCTGCACTACACCGCAACTACATCGACACTTACAAGCACCAACTGTTGCCCCGGGGTCCAGCTCCAACTGTGGGGAGCAGTACCACCATTGCTGCCGTTCATCACCCCGGAGGCCCCATACAGCAGCGGCGGCTTAATAGCCGCAAACCACAGGTGGCGTCACGAATATTATAAACTTTAATCACCCCCACTGAAGCCATATTAATTGACCCCACCAGGGTACGGAGTCGGGACCAGCCACCACTGACGTCCCCCGGACTAGTCCGGCCCAGCATCGGGTGTCCCATAGCCCTGGGGTGGGCGAGTCATATCAAATGTCTATATTGAAAAACCTGAGAAAAGTTAATAAATATCTAAAGTAGGTAAAAAAAGAATATGGCTAGTGGTATGGAAAGGTATGCTCAAAAAGAGCCTAGCAGCATGTGAAAAATGGATCTATGAACTATAGATGTGTTGGAATCCTCTCTTCACAAAAAATGATAAATAATCCATAAGAAACTAATTGTAGTCGTCCTTGTAATAAAATGTTAGTTATTTTTAAAGTACCACTACAGCGTTTTTGTTTTTTTTTTCAGCGCTGGAGTGGCTGTTTAATCTAAGCCACCTGCCCATGTTGAGGATAAGAATTAAGTAACCAAAAATACTTAATTCAGCCATTCCATAGAATCAGATATGCAGTTTAGTTGATGTAAACTAACACACACATTTATGAATGCTTTTGTTTCTTACTAACACGTATATACAGTCAGGGCCAGAAATATTTGGACAGTGACACAAGTTTTGTTATTTTAGCTGTTTACAAAAACATGTTCAGAAATACAATTATATATATAATATGGGCTGAAAGTGCACACTCCCAGCTGCAATATGAGAGTTTTCACATCCAAATCGGAGAAAGGGTTTAGGAATCATAGCTCTGTAATGCATAGCCTCCTCTTTTTCAAGGAACCAAAAGTAATTGGACAAGGGACTCTAAGGGCTGCAATTAACTCTGAAGGCGTCTCCCTCATTAACCTGTAATCAATGAAGTAGTTAAAAGGTCTGGGGTTGATTACAGGTGTGTGGTTCTGCATTTGGAAGCTGTTGCTGTGACCAGACAACATGTGGTCTAAGGAACTCTCAATTGAGGTGAAGCAGAACATCCTGAGGCTGAAAAAAAAGACAAAATCCATCAGAGAGATAGCAGACATGCTTGGAGTAGCAAAATCAACAGTCGGGTACATTCTGAGAAAAAAGGAATTGACTGGTGAGCTTGGGAACTCAAAAAGGCCTGGGCGTCCACGGATGACAACAGTGGTGGATGATCGCCGCATACTTTCTTTGGTGAAGAAGAACCCGTTCACAACATCAACTGAAGTCCAGAACACTCTCAGTGAAGTAGGTGTATCTGTCTCTAAGTCAACAGTAAAGAGAAGACTCCATGAAAGTAAATACAAAGGGTTCACATCTAGATGCAAACCATTCATCAATTCCAAAAATAGACAGGCCAGAGTTAAATTTGCTGAAAAACACCTCATGAAGCCAGCTCAGTTCTGGAAAAGTATTCTATGGACAGATGAGACAAAGATCAACCTGTACCAGAATGATGGGAAGAAAAAAGTTTGGAGAAGAAAGGGAACGGCACATGATCCAAGGCACACTACATCCTCTGTAAAACATGGTGGAGGCAACGTGATGGCATGGGCATGCATGGCTTTCAATGGCACTGGGTCACTTGTGTTTATTGATGACATAACAGCAGACAAGAGTAGCCGGATGAATTCTGAAGTGTACCGGGATATACTTTCAGCCCAGATTCAGCCAAATGCCGCAAAGTTGATCGGACGGCGCTTCATAGTACAGATGGACAATGACCCCAAGCATACAGCCAAAGCTACCCAGGAGTTCATGAGTGCAAAAAAGTGGAACATTCTGCAATAGCCAAGTCAATCACCAGATCTTAACCAATTGAGCATGCATTTCGCTTGCTCAAATCCAGACTTAAGACGGAAAGACCCCCAAACAAGCAAGACCTGAAGGCTGCGACTGTAAAGGCCTGGCAAAGCATTAAGAAGGAGGAAACCCAGCGTTTGGTGATGTCCATGGGTTCCAGACTAAAGCAAAGATTGAAAATAAAAATATTTTGTTTGGGTTTGGTTTATTTTTCCAATTACTTTTGACCTCCTAAAATGTGGATTGTATGTAAAGAAATGTGTACAATTCCTACAATTTCTATCAGATATTTTTGTTCAAACCTTCAAATTAAACGTTACAATCTGCACTTGAATTCTGTTGTAGAGGTTTCATTTCAAATCCAATGTGGTGGCATGCAGAGACCAACTCGCGAAAATTGTGTCACTGTCCAAATATTTCTGGACCTAACTGTATATATATATATATATTTATATTCAGTGATTTTCCTTAATACAATATATTAGTATATGTAACTTTAAAGATGGTTCCTGCTTCCTGGCCCACACCCAAAAGTCGGCAAACAAGGGAGATTTCTCAACGTATGAACTGATCAGTCCAGCAGAGACTATGCAAATTCCTATACGTCCTGAGCCCGACCTCTGATACTTGATTGGACTATATTTTGTCTACACCCTTTACTTCCCTAGAACTATAAAGTTTTGTGAGCAATAAACTAAGACAGAATCTCACTGGCGTTGGTCATGAGAGAAAGTCATAACTGACTCGTAGTCAGTTATTTTATTCTTTCTCGAAGTGCACACATGACATTATAATCTGAACACAGCAGTCAGACCTTAAGAGACCCTTTGTAGTCTCACCTGAACACCCCCTTACAGTGGCTTCACATTTACCGATGTTGCTTCGGTCCCCTGGTGCCATCTTATGCCCATAACTTTGATTAGCCGGAAGACAGAAGTTACATTACTAGATCTCAATGAAACTCTATGAGCCAGAACAAGGCCAGAACGAGGCTCTCATTGACTTGTATTGAGTTGCGATATTTGGCACCCTCCATGAAACACTAGAGCTGCAGGCAGGTCACAAATCACCAAACCCGACCAGAGTGGCAGTGATAGAAGATGAAGACGCCAAAAGGTGCATATCAGACAGGGGGCAGGGGACTTAGATTTAAAGCACCACTCCAGCGGTGCTATAAAAACAGTGCCGGAGTTGTGCTTTAGAGATGTCAATATTTCTATGAAATTTCATACCCAAAAATAAATCACTATGACCCTTATTTACATCTCTTTGCTGGCAGAGCTTCATGTCTCAGAATTAATTGCTGTTAAATTGACCCAACTGATAAATGATCCATTGTCATAGTTATAAAGTGTCAGCATGTTCCACAGCATTAACAAATAGAGGGACAAACACTGAAACAATGGAGAAGCACAAGCCCCATTTCACGTGTTGTACATTCAATGCCACATTATTGGCTCTTCCCCTTTTCTTAAAGAATAAGAAAGTTGCTAACTGTTGACTGAACCAGGGATTATATATAATCTGGGTTAAGCTGGCCCACCGAAGTACCAGAGGATTCTCCAGTAGGATTACGAGTGATTATTGTAATAAAACAGCCTATACGGTAAATACTGACATAGGACATCTCCAAAGTGTTTATATACCAGTAAGATTGTAATTTGGAGGTATCATGTATATAATCTGTGACCCATTCTTTGAGTGCACGTTACCATTTTAATCATTAGTAACCTTCTCCAAATATTCCTAGTCAATATTGTTCAATGCACCCCCAAGAGTCTTAGAATAAACTATATGATCCCGGTATCAAAATTGCTAAAATTAAGCACAGCCCCACATAAAAATAGTCATGGTATTGGCAACTGACTTATTTCAATGGGTTTAGGTGTAAACACAATTTTTCCAGCTTTTCAAGCGGAAACGTAGGGTATGATTTTTCCAGGTTCCTAATGGCAATACAGTTTGACCACAAACTTGAAAAGCTGAAAGAATTTTACAGACTTTAGTAAATCTGCCCATTAACCTGGAATGAACATTTTACAGTTCTTTGGATTTACATCATAGCCACATTGTATCTTTAACAGGCTCTGGTTTGCACCTGCATTTCGAGGTTATAAAAACATGTTATGAACTATTGTATTACTGAAAAAATATAACAAAAGTTCTAATATTTGGCTTTAAAAAGTGGTATAAAAATATCAACTAATATAGACTTTGGCAAATACAGCTAAATATTTAATATATTTTCCCTTACTTGGCAGTTTTGTTATTCAAATGTGAACCTACTCTCTATGTTTTTAGATGAAAAGTTAAAAAAAAAATTAAAAAAATTGAAGAATCCCAAAGACTAATGGGGATTATGGGGTGTGATGATCAAATCAAAGAGAATTTACTGAGAGTGTGGTGAAATATTAATTGTCGTGTATAATTTGTTTGGAATCACTAATATGCAGCAGAATTTTGTCAGTAGATAAACATGTGTGTTATTATATATATATGTATATATATATATATATATATATATATATATATATATATATATGTATATATATATATATGTATATATATATATATATATATATATATATATATATATATATATATATATATATATATATATATATATATATATATACTGTATATACACAGTACAGACCAAAAGCTTGGGCACACCTTCTCATTCAACGAGTTTTCTTTATTTTCATGACTCTAAAAATTGTAGATTCACATTGAAGGTATCAAAACTATGAATGAAAACATGTGGAGCGACATACTTAAAAAAGTGTGAAACAACTGATAATATGTCTTATATTCTAGGTTCTTCAAAGTAGCCACCTTTTGCTTTGATTACTGCTTTGCACACTCTTGGCATTCTCTTGATGAGCTTCAAGAGGTAGTCACCGAAAATGGTTTTCCATCAGTCTTGAAGTAGTTACCAGAAATGCTTAGCACTTGTTGGCCCTTTTGCCTTCACTCTGCGGTCCAGCTCACCCCAAACCATCTCGATTGGGTTCAGGTCTGGTGACTGTGGAGGCCAGGTAATCTAGCGTAGAACCCCATCACTCTCCTTCTTAGTCAAATAGCCCTTACACAGCCTGGAGGTGTGTTTGGGGTCATTGTCCTGTTGAAAAATAAATGATGGTCCAACTAAACGCAAACCGGATGGAATAGCATGCCATTTTAAGATGCTGTGGTAGGCATGCTGGTTCAGTATGCTTTCAATTGTGAATAAATGCCCAACTGTGTCACCAGCAAAGCACCCCTACACCATCACACCCCTCCTCCATGCTTCACGGTGGGAAACAGGCATGTAGAGTCCATCCGTTTACCTTTTCTACAAAGACACGGTGGTTGGATTCAAAGATCTCAAAATTGGACTCATCAGACCAAAGCACAGATTTCCACTGGTTTAATGTCCATTCCTTGTGTTCTTTAGCCCAAACAAGTCTCTTCTGCTTGTTGCCTGTCCTTAGCAGTGGTTTCCTAGCAACTATTTTACCATGAAGGCCTGCTGCACAAAGTCTCCTCTTAACAGTTGTTCTAGAGATGAGAAGGTGTGTCCAAACTTTTGTTCTGTACTGTATATATATATATATATATATATATATATATATATATATATATATATATATATACTAGCTGTACTACCCGGCTTCACCCGGGTTAATACCTGCTGTTAACAAAATAGGATGTATTAACAAAAATGTATCCTGCACACAAACACCACAAAACAAATAGATAGAAATGTAATTATTAAAAGGCAAAAACTAAGCTAATAGAAGCATTTCACAACATATATTTCAACACTACAGATATTCCACACAAATTTAACTAAATTGGCTAAGTAATGTGCTCCGTCTGTCTCTTTCCAAATCTGTCTCTTTCCCCGTTTGTCTCTGTCTGTCTCTTTCCCCGTCTGTCTCTTTCCAGGTCTGTCTCTTTCCAGGTCTGTCTCTTTCCAGGTCTGCCTCTTTCCTCGTCTGCCTGTCTCTTTCTTTGTCTGTCTCTATCTTTCTGTTTCTTTCCCTATCTGTCTCTTTCCAGGTCTGTCTCTTTCCCAGGTCTGTCTCTTTCCCCGTCTGTCTCCCCATCTCTTTGTCTGTATCTTTTCCTGTCTGTCTCTTTCCCTGTCTGCCTGTCTTTGTCTGTCTCTATTTCTCTGTCTCTTTCCCCGTCTGTCTTTATCAAGGTCTGTGTCTTTCCCCATCTATCTTTGTCTGTCTCTCTGGCTGTCTCCTCCTTCCCTGTCTGCCTGTCTCTGTCCCTGTCTGCATGTCTGTCTGTCTCTTTCCCCATCTGTCTCTTTCCAGGTCTGTCTCTCTTTTTCACCGTCTGTCTCTGTCTGTCTCTTTCCCTGTCTGTTTCTATCTCTCTGTCTCTTTCCCTGTCTGTCTCTGTCTGTCTCTCTCTGTCTCTGTCTCTCTCTATCCGTCTCCACACCGACATCTTATTACTTCACATATAAGCTTCTTATACTATGAATGTCTTTTGTTCCTATAGCAACCACTCACAGCTCCCACTAATAACTTGTAGATCCAGGCTCCATTTACTTTAATGAAGGCATGTTTTTTGGAGAGTAACTGTAAAGCGCGGGGTTACATTTTCCTGTCAAAACATAGTCTACGACGTTCCCTGGGTCACATGAGATGTCTGTGCAAAATTTTGTGATTGTAAATGCGACGGTGCGGATACACTTTTCGTTTCACTTTTTCCCCATTATGTAGATAGGGGCAAAATTGATTGGTAAATTGGAACGTGCGGGGTTAAAATTTCGCCTCACAACATAGCCTATGACACTCTCGGGGTCCAGACGTGTGAGTGTGCAAAATTTTGTGATTGTAAATGCGACAGTGCGGATACACTTTTCGTTTCACTTTTTCCCCATTATGTAGATAGGAGCAAAATTGATTGGTAAATTGGAACGCACGGGGTTAAAATTTCGCCTCACAACATAGCCTATGACGCTCTCGGGGTTCAGACATGTAAGTGTGCAAAATGGTGGAGCCCTCCGCGAGCAGGGCTTTTCCCCAGGGGTAGATGAAGGGTTAACGTGGAGGGGCAGCGCAATGAAGCAGTCCAGACAGATAGTGCAGTTTGATTGTCTTTAATTACTGGCTTCATGCCCTGGGGACGTGCTGGATCTCTGGTGCTCCCATGTCCCTGATGGCTGTGCCAGCCAACCTGGTGCCACTCTACCTCCGATGCACTCTAGTGTATTTGTCGGTCCTCCCTGGCGTGGAGCACTTGGAGGTCCTCCTGGTGTCTGGGTCCTGCAGCTTGGACTATTTAAGGGAATTTCTCCCGGTCCCCTCTTTGCTGCTGATGCCTCGGACGTTAGTGGTGGCAGATGAGTCCTGGAAACCCACCCGCCTGGCAGAGTTAACAGATGGCTTGAAGTCCTGGTCTGTTCTGGGATCTGCAACCTGTGCGTGCAAAGTACTGTGAGCCCTGGATGTCCACCCCACAGAATCCCTTGGAGCTTGGTCTCTCGCTCTGCAGCTACTTTCCTCCTCTGAGTGGCTGATCTTTCTACTCAGGTCTTTGTGGTTTCTTTGCTGCTTTCAATGTGTCTCAAGAGTCTGTGGTCTGTCTTGACACCTTTCCTTTTTACTCCTCTCCTCAACTAACAACTCCTTCCTCTCTCACTTCCTTTCTCCGACTGACTAGCCACACTCCCCAGGTCACTTTCTCCTCCCCCTGGTCTGGTCTCTTCCTCCAAGTTGGCTGTCTGTTATCTAGCAGTGACCAGCCCTGTCATCTGGCTAGGTGAGGCTCCCAGCCGGGTACAGCGAGTGTAAATGTCCTGGTGTGCTAGTGTGTGTGATGACTGGCACAGTCATGTACGACCCGAGCTGTTACCTTGTTTTTACCTTATTTTGTGACACCTGGTTACCCCAGGGGCGTCACAATACCTTAAACTGTGTCTCTAGGAGCTATCTTTAAAAATTAAGTATTTTTATAATTGAAGATTCCTTACAATTCCCTTGCTAGCGTCACTTCAGAAATTTTTTTTTTCCACTTTTGATGGTTTTATTTAAAATTTTATATCTGGTAGTCTCTAAAGGAACTTCATCCCTGATGTTTGGCCAGTGGGCTGCTTCTGTACTTTGTGGTTTCTCTGCTTGTTTCAATGTCCCTTCTTTATTGAAACAGAATGTCATTAGTCAATAGGGACATCCACTACAAAGGATGGGTCTACTCTGCGCTCTTCTGACTGTCTTACTCCTTAACCCCTTAACGACCGCGGGCCGTAAAATTACGTCCTAAATGACATAATCTTACTGCCCGCGGTCCTCCGGCGGCAGCATGCCGCGATCGGCACACATCTCAGCTGATTTTCACAGCTGAGATGTGTGCCTGCTAGGCACGAGCAGAATCGTTATCTGCTCGTGCCGATTAACCCCTTATAATGGCGCTGTCAATACATGACAGCGCCATTATAAGCGCAATCGCGGTAAAGTTTTACTTACCGCCGAAACCGGAAGTCACGTGACGCGATCACGTGACTCCCGATAGTTGTCATGGTAGTACAGGGTCATGTGATGACTCCTGTACTACACATGAATTGGTTTCACTTTCGCTGTGCCCGGGGCACAGCAAAAGAGAAAGACAGCGTATCTGCTGTTTACAGCCTTCCAGCTGTGATCAGCAGATACTGCAGAGCGATCGGAATGCTGATCGCAATAGCCCCCTAGGGGGACTAGTAAAATAAAAAAAAAAAGTAAAAAAATAAGTTTTAAAAAATTAAAAAAAAACAAAAAAACCTAAAAGTTCAAATCACCCCCCATTCGCCCCATTGAAAATTAAAGGGTTAAAAAAATAAAAAATATACACACATTTGGTATCGCCGCGTTCAGAAACGCCCGATCTATCAAAATATAAAATCAATTAATCTGATCAGTAAACGGCGTAGCGGCAAAAAAATTCCAAACGCCAAAACGACGTTTTTTTGTCGCCACAACTTTTGCGCAAAATGCAATAAGAGGCGATCAAAACGTAGCATCTGCGCAAAAATGGTACCGTTAAAAACGTCAGCTCGAGACGCAATAAATAAGCCGTCATTGAGCCTAAGATCCCGAAAAATGAGAACGCTACGGGTCACGGAATATGGCGTAAAACGTGCGCCACTTTTTTCGGACAAACTTCCGATTTTTTTTTAACCCCTTATATAAAAGTAAACCTATACATGTTTGGTGTCTACGAACTCGCACTGACCTGAGGCATCACACCCACACATCAGTTTTACCATATAGTGAACACAGTGAATAAAATATCTCAAAAACCATAGTGCTATCGCACTTTTTTTGCAATTTTTCAGCATTTGGAATTTTTTTGCCATTTTCTAGTACACAATATGGTAAAACTGATGGTTTCATTTAAAAGTACAGCTCGTTCCGCAAAAAATGAGCCCTCACATGACCATATTGACTGAAAAATAAAAAAGTTACGTCTCTCAGAAAAAGAATGGCGAAAAAAAAAAACGGAAAGCGAAAAATCGGCCGGTCGTGAAAGGGTTAATGTCCTTGCCCGTGTTGTCAGTGGACCTTTCTCCCAAGTCTCTCGGTAAGGGCTGCTTCTCCCTTGCGAGTTTCTCGCAGTAGAGCAATGCGAGAAAAACTCGCATTGGAATCGGACACATGTTAGTGAATGATTCAGCTCTCATCTGCGATTTTTTTCTCAGTACAAATCGGACTGAGAAAAAAATTGCAGCATGCTGCTTTTTTGCGAGTTTCTCGCACCATTTGTCCCAATGATTTCCTATGGAAGGGGATTAAAAGTAGGATCACACACGTGCACCACCGTTCACATTTGCGAGTGTGGCAGTAACTTCGCTCATTAAATATTCAACAGATGAATGTGACATCACATTCCCAAAGGTAAATTAAATGACACATGTGTAATAGCTTTTATATAATTAAGATGTTGCATGAAACTAGGATCGCAAACGCGACACACACGCGAGCAAAAAGCATCGCACTTGCGTTGCACTAGCACCTAACGTGAACTAAAATCAGCCGAGTATTTTTCAGCCCAGTCGGACCGATTTTACTCGCATAGATGTGTTTCCAGCCTTAGAGACAACACATGCTCAGGGTGTTTGCTCTTCCTGCAGTGCATTAGAGTGTGAGTCTCCAACTTCTGGTTCGGGAGCCACATGTAGCCCAACTTGAGTGGTTCGCAACTGTGTGCCAGCTTCATGCATTAGCACAAGATCTAGCAACAGTCTATAAAGAAAAGGTGACACTTTTGTGAGTAGCCCCACACAGAAGAGCAGAGGGAGAGAAATAATTATTATAAACTGGAGAAGATATTATTAGTGAAAGGGGTATTTGAAGCTTGATGCAATAGGATGATGAATGTGTCTGATTCGAGAATGCCACATCGGAGTAAAGTGGGAACCCTAGGATGTAAGTATACTGTCAATGTGGGAGGGTCTCTGAGAGGAAGCGTTCGCCATCATCACACCGGTCACAATGGGTTCTGAGCAGCGTCGGACTGGCTACCGGAGGAATCTTCAGTAATGCCAGCCACCTGAGCTCCAGCCACCTGAGACTGTACCGCGAGCACCGAGTGATTGATTCCCCGGCGATTGTGGTTCAGTTCATGTCAGCTGCAGACAGACCGGGGTGATCTCCGGTGCTCTCACTGTGATTCCAAGACTGGGACTCGACATTAGACATAACAGTATGTCAAATGTCGGAAAGGTATTAAATGATGGCCATTTAATACCTTTCCTTTACCTTAAGGAAACGCTGCAGAAATGGCAAAAACAACTGACATGCTGCTTCTTTTTCAGCATGGTTTTTGACCCAAAATATGCAAATTAAACGCTGCAGAAAAAAAAGCAAAGTGCAGACAGGATTTCATCTTTTCCCATAGACTTTGCTGGAAAACAAAAACGCATGCGTTTTAGCGCAAAAACGCCTCCGCTAAGAACGCTGCGGAAACGCGAAAAAAACGCAACGTGCGAACATAGCCTAAAAGGGAATCTGTTAGCAGGTTTTTGCTATGTAATCTGAAGACAACATGCTGTAGGGGCTAAAACATTGAATTCAGGGATGCCTGTCTTGTCAAGGTCTGATCTGTTGTTTATTTGGCATTTTTGTTAGACAGCAGGACCCTTATCAGTGCAGGATTACAAAGTCACGCACACGGCATTCCGGCATGTTCTTCCTCTGATTGACACCTCACTGTCAATGTACAATCTCTATAGAAAACCTGGTGTGGGCGAAAGCAGCTTTCTCAGCTCTGCTAGAATGCTAGATGGCTAAATCTAAAAATTCTGATTGTGTCAGCACAGCTGTAGCAAGTAATCTATGTGATGTGTTGTTGGATTCAGAATCTCCTTGCCTACATCATGCTGCTCTCAGATGAGGTAACTAGAGATAAACAGGGCGCATGCAATACCAAAAGAATAATGATCTATAGTAAATACCTAAATGGGTGCACCAAAAGCAAAGAATAATTCTAACGGTAAGAAAAGGCATAGAAACTCTGCAAGCAGGAATTATGCACACCAATAAATAAATAACAAAGCTTTATTGTATCCAAAAAACATTCAAAAGACCCGTGCAGAACAATTAAAAATAACTAAAACCGTATACAACAGCTGTCCCATAGTATGTATAAAGTGCAATACTCAATAACTGTACAATAATGATTCCATTAGTGTAATACCAACACAATACAAAGTCCCATACAAGAGTAATGATGTATTGTACCGTATATACTCGAGTATAAGCCGTCCCGAGTATAAGCCAAGGCCCCTAATTTTACCACAAAAAACTGGGAAAACTTATTGACTCGAGTATAAGCCTAGGGTGGGAAATGTAGCAGCTATGGGTAAATTTAAAAAATAAAACTAGATAATAATAAAATGTAATGTCTCCATCCTTGCTTGCCCCTTGTAGCAATGTACCCCATCCTTGCTTGCCCCTTGTAGCAATGTACCCCATCCTTGCGTTCCCCTTGTAGCAATGTGCCCCATCCTTGCTTGTCCCTTGTAGCAATGTGCCTGTCACGCTCCCCGGGTCCCCTGCTCTGCTTCCCGGCTCCCCTGCCTCGCTCCCCGGCTCACCTGCCACGCTCCCCGGCTTCCCTGCTTCGCTCCCCGGCTCCTCTGTTAGGCGTCCCCCGCTCCACAGCCTCCAGCCCCCATCACCTGCGGTCCCCAGGCGGCCCGGTCCCCGCTCCCGGCGCCCGTCGGCAGCTCTGCTCCAGGCCGGCTCCCCTGCTTCCTATTCACCGCTCCCTGCCCTGGCTTCTGGCACCCGGGCCTTGCGCATGTGCATTAGGGCGCGCGGTCATTGACCCTCTCTTAAAGGGCCAGCGTCCACTGACAGGATATTGAACACACAGGTACAGGGTATAAAGGGGTTTAATGTCCAAGTGGGCGGGGCCTGTTCTTCGTGTTTTCCTAAGCTAGGAGTCAGGTCTCCTTGTGTCTGCTGGTATACTTACCTATCTCTCTTCTAGAGCCGCTCCTGCCTCGCCATCCGGTCCTGATGATTCCCGAACCCCGAACGCTGACTGTCTGCCATCCCGTCAGTCCGTACCATCTCTGATCCCTGTGGTGATCCGTCCTCTCGCTCCATTGGTTCCGGACTCTGCCTGACAACATCTCGGCCTCCGAACCTGAGCTCCGTCACCCGGACTACCATCAGAGACTCCGTGGTCCCAGGGACTTCTCCACTCCACTCTTTTGAACGGACTGTCCTGCTACCTGTAGTGCTCCGGCTACCGGACCCCTTGCCTTCAGTAAGGTGTTCGGCCCAGTGGATCCACCTCCTGGGTCTGCCCGTCCACCTGGCCCTAACAGTAAGAACAGGCCATGGATCCCGCCGAAGCACTAGCGGCCTTGCAGCAGGAACTCACACGCCAGCGTGAGACCCAGACCCGCATGCTGAACTTCATGTCTTCTGTGGATACCCGCCTGAACGCGCTACAAGCAGCGGCCACATCCTCGGCATCTCGGGTTTCCACTGTACAATCCACGGCCACTGCTCCCGTGGCAGCCTCCTCGGATGCCTCCAGTCTTCGTTTGGCCTTACCACCCCGGTACGCCGGAGATCCCAAGACCTGCAGGGGATTCATCAATCAATGCTCTCTCCATTTCAAGCTGCTGACGCACTTGTTTGCCTCCGACCAAGCCAAGGTCGCGTTCATGATGTCCCATCTGGAGGGAGAGGCACTGGCCTGGATGAACCCCTTGTGGGAGAAGGAGGATCCGGTGACCACCAACATCCAGGAATTCCTGCAGGCATTTCGTGGCACCTTTGACGAGCCCGGACGCGCCTCCGTGTCTGCCTCATCTCTCCTCCGGCTACGTCAGGGGTCTCTGACGGTGGGCCAATATGCCATCCGTTTTCGCACCTTGGCTTCGGAACTCAGGTGGAACAATGAGGCTCTAACCGCCGCCTTCTGGGAAGGACTCTCGGGTCGAATTAAAGATGAGCTGGCTGGTCGTGACGTGCCGTCCACCCTGGATGCCCTGATTGCCCTAGCGACTCGAGTGGATCTTCGCTTTCAGGAACGATCCAAAGAGGTGTCCCGTGAGAGACGTCCGATACGGCATTCCTCTCCTCCGCAGAAGCCCGCCGTACTTCAGTCAACGTCGTCTGGTGTCTCCGTCCACGAGCCCATGCAGATCGACCATTTGCGGCAGTCCGAACAACGCCGAGCAGAACGGCTCGCCAAGGGTCTCTGCTTCTACTGCGGAGAGGGTACACACCTTCTACGCTCCTGTCCAGAGAGGCCGGGAAACTCCAAAGCCTAGGGTTGGTAGGAGAGGCCACCCTAGGTGCTGGGTTTCTCTCAGACCCGGTTACGTGGACTGTTCAAGTGACAACGGGAGAGACGCGGTTCACGGCCGAGGCGTACCTCGATTCTGGGGCAGCAGGCAATTTCATCCAGCAGGCCACGGTGGACAAGTACCAGGTGCCTGTTACTCCACTCGACAAACCCCTCGTGATTGCCTCAGTAGATGGGAGACCCCTCTCTGACACCATCTCGTGGATCACCAAGCCGGTGGAACTGCGTATCGGTGCCCTGCACACCGAGAACATCGCTCTCTACGTCCTCCCACACATGTCTCATCAAATCCTGCTGGGACTTCCCTGGTTACGGACACACGAACCGTCAGTCAGCTGGGGTACTGGTGAAATCACCCGATGGGGCTCCTCTTGCCACGAGAACTGTCTGAAGACTATACAACCCATCCGACGACCTCCGGTTCCAGAGTCCCTACCGGGACTGCCCTCGGCCTATTGGTCCTTCGCGGACGTCTTTGATAAAAAGGAGTCAGAGGTACTGCCGCCACATCGTCCTAACGATTGTGCCATCGACCTGCTCCCGGGAACTACACCACCTCGAGGACGGATATATCCGCTGTCTCCTGCCGAAACAAGGGCCATGTCTACCTACATCACAGAGAACCTGGCAAGGGGATTCATTCGGAGATCCTCCTCTCCTGCTGGAGCAGGCTTCTTCTTCGTTAAGAAGAAAGAGGGCGACCTACGCCCATGCATTGACTACCGGGGATTGAACCAAATCACCGTGAAAAATAAATACCCCCTGCCGCTCATCCCCGAATTGTTTGATCGGCTTAGAGGAGCTCGTGTGTTTACCAAGTTGGATCTTCGGGGTGCCTACAACCTGGTCCGCATCCGCTCTGGGGACGAATGGAATACCGCGTTCAATACTCGCGATGGGCACTATGAATACTGTGTGATGCCATTCGGCCTGTGTAACGCACCAGCAGTCTTTCAGGAATTGGTGAAAGACGTGTTCCGGGACCTTCTCTACGTCTGTGTGGTGGTGTATCTTGATGATATCCTGGTCTTTTCTCCGGACCTCCAGACCCACAGAGAGAACGTGCAGCTGGTACTACAAAGACTGAGGGAGAATCGTCTGTACGCCAAGTACGAGAAGTGTGTTTTCGAGCAGTCTTCTCTTCCCTTTCTGGGCTACGTAATCTCCGATACCGGCCTGCAGATGGATCCGGAGAAGGTCTCTTCCATTCTCAACTGGCCCCCTCGTTCTGGACTGAAGGCAATCCAACGCTTTCTGGGATTCGCAAACTATTACCGTCAGTTCATCCCTCACTTCTCTGCTCTGACTGCACCTCTCTCCGCCTTGACCAAGAAGGGGGCTAATCCAAAGGACTGGTCACCTGCGGCAGACGCCGCGTTTGGCTCCCTGAAGCGGGCATTTGCTTCCTCCCCTGTGCTCCACCGTCCGGAGTTAAACCGACAGTTCACCTTGGAGGTGGATGCCTCCTCCTCGGGAGCCGGAGCAGTGCTCATGCAGAAGTCCTCCTCCGGGAAGATGGTTACTTGCGGTTTCTTCTCCAAGAGCTTCTCAGCGCCTGAACACAACTACACCATCGGTGACCGAGAGCTATTGGCAGTCAAACTGGCTCTGGAGGAATGGCGCTACCTTCTGGAGGGAGCAGTGTACCCCGTGATCATTTACACGGACCACAAGAACCTGGAATACCTGCGGTCCGCTCAGCGACTGAACCCACGGCAAGCCAGGTGGTCCTTGTTCTTTGCCAGGTTCGATTTCCAGCTCCATTTCCGACCCGCGGACAAGAATGTACACGCAGATGCCTTGTCCAGGTCATTCATGCCCATGGAGCAGGAGGAGGAGACATCCCAGCCCATCATCTGCCCTAGTAAAATCATTCCGGTGGCCCCTGTCACCCTGGCCCAGATACCGCCCGGGAAGACCTATGTCTCTGAGACTGACAGGCAAAAAGTGTTGCACTGGGGCCATGCCTCGAAAACAGCCGGCCATGCTGGTCAGAAGAGAACATGGAGTACGATTGTACGTCACTACTGGTGGCCATCCCTTCGCACAGACGTCGCTTCTTTTGTCTCAGCCTGCTCCTCTTGTGCCAGGAATAAGACGCCCAAACATCTGCCATATGGCCGTCTTCTGCCTTTGCCTATACCCTCTGTTCCGTGGCAACACATTGCAATGGACTTTATTACGGACTTGCCCCTGTCCTCCGGACACACAGTCATATGGGTCGTGGTGGATCGGTTCTCCAAAATGGCTCATTTCGTCCCTTTGGCTGGACTGCCCTCAGCCCAGGAACTCGCTGACGCCTACATACAGCACATCTTCCGGTTTCATGGCTTTCCATCACACATTGTGTCCGACAGAGGAACTCAGTTTACCTCCCGCTTCTGGAGGGCTCTCTGCAAACATCTGGGAGTGACTCTGGACTTTTCTTCAGCCTACCATCCTCAGTCGAATGGCCAAGTGGAACGAGTCAATCAGATCTTGACCTCCTTCTTACGTCACTACGTCAACGCCCATCACGACGACTGGTCCACGCTTCTTCCTTGGGCTGAATTCTCCCATAACCACCACGTCAGTGAGTCCTCCTCCAGCTCTCCCTTCCATGTTGTTTACGGACTTCAGCCTTCCGTCCCATTACCTGTATCCTCTTCCTCGGATGTCCCTGCTGCTGATGCTGTAGCCCGTGACTTTGCAACAATTTGGGACTCTGTCAAGGCGTCCCTTGGACGTGCTTCCCTGCGGATGAAGAGACACGCAGACAAGAGGCGTCTGGATCCTCCGTGTTTCTCTCCAGGAGATCTGGTCTGGCTTGCTTCCAAGTACGTCCAATTGAAGCTACCATCCTACAAGCTGGGTCCTCGCTACATCGGGCCGTTTAAAGTCCTCAGCAAAATCAATGAGGTCTCCTACAAGCTGCAGCTCCCAGCCACGATGAGGATACCCAATTCCTTCCACGTCTCCCTGCTCAAGCCGGTTGTCCTTGGTCCCTTCTCCGCTGCTGCCAGTTCGGCTCCTCCTCCTATTGCTGATGATGACATCTATGCGGTAAGGGATATCGTGGCCATGAAAAACGTACGGGGCCGGCAGTTCTTCTTGGTGGACTGGGCAGGGTATGGTCCTGAGGATAGGTCCTGGGAACCCCGGGAGAATGTGGGTACTCCTCTGATACGTGCCTTCCTGTCCCGGTTGCGGGGAGGGGGGCGTGGGGGGGGTACTGTCACGCTCCCCGGGTCCCCTGCTCTGCTTCCCGGCTCCCCTGCCTCGCTCCCCGGCTCACCTGCCACGCTCCCCGGCTTCCCTGCTTCGCTCCCCGGCTCCTCTGTTAGGCGTCCCCCGCTCCACAGCCTCCAGCCCCCATCACCTGCGGTCCCCAGGCGGCCCGGTCCCCGCTCCCGGCGCCCGTCGGCAGCTCTGCTCCAGGCCGGCTCCCCTGCTTCCTATTCACCGCTCCCTGCCCTGGCTTCTGGCACCCGGGCCTCGCGCATGCGCATTAGGGCGCGCGCGCGGTCATTGACCCTCTCTTAAAGGGCCAGCGTCCACTGACAGGATATTGAACACACAGGTACAGGGTATAAAGGGGTTTAATGTCCAAGTGGGCGGGGCCTGTTCTTCGTGTTTTCCTAAGCTAGGAGTCAGGTCTCCTTGTGTCTGCTGGTATACTTACCTATCTCTCTTCTAGAGCCGCTCCTGCCTCGCCATCCGGTCCTGACGATTCCCGAACCCCGAACGCTGACTGTCTGCCATCCCGTCAGTCCGTACCATCTCTGATCCCTGTGGTGATCCGTCCTCTCGCTCCATTGGTTCCGGACTCTGCTTGACAACATCTCGGCCTCCGAACCTGAGCTCCGTCACCCGGACTACCATCAGAGACTCCGTGGTCCCAGGGACTTCTCCACTCCACTCTTTTGAACGGACTGTCCTGCTACCTGTAGTGCTCCGGCTACCAGACCCCTTGCCTTCAGTAAGGTGTTCGGCCCAGTGGATCCACCTCCTGGGTCTGCCCGTCCACCTGGCCCTAACAGTGCCCCATCCTTGCTTGCCCCTTGTAGCAATGTACCCCATCCTTGCTTGCCCCTTGTAGCAATGTGCCCCATCCTTGCTTGCCCCTTGTAGCAATGTGCCCCATCCTTGCTTGCCCCTTGTAGCAATGTCCGCTAGCCCCTTGTAGTAAAGTCTGCATGCCCCTTGTAGCAGTGTCCGCTTGCACCTTGTAGTAATGTCCCCTGTAGTAATAAGCCCTCTAGTAATGTGTCCCATCCTTTAGTAATGTCCTCATTCAGGACTCACCTGTTCTTGCTGACCGCTGCCACACAGACCCCCTCCGTGATTGCTACGGGTGCACGGAGCGGTCGCTGGTGTCTGACGTCATCGCTTTGCTGCAGTTGTATGTTTTTTTTTTTTAAACTTCACCCGCGTATAAGCAGAGGGGGGGCGTTTTCAGCATAAAAAAAATGGGCTGAAAAACTCAGCTTATACTCGAGTATATATGGTAATATAAATGTGGATGAATTCCTGGGTCAGGGGTGCCTAATACAAAAAAGTGTCAAAGACACAGTTAAAGTGCTTGTATAGAATAAGACAAAACACACAACCAAGGGAAAAACAACCAGCTATAATAGCATGCAAGGATAGATTCAATAAATGGCAAAAGCCTGGTATGTAGGAATCCAGGTGCAATGACACCAATACACATATCCCTGCAGAAGACATGGCATAGAAAAAGTTAGGCTGAGGAGAGAAGAGAGCCTGTAAGGCTTTTATGGTATTACATTACATCATTACTCTTGTATGGGACTTTGTATTGTCCATATATAAGATATTCAGCTCACCGTGTGTGCACCCACTCCTTTTAGCGTCTTTTCTGGAGCACAGACAGGCACTGCCACGACCCAAAATAATCCAAAAAAAGGGGAAGGAATCCAGCTCTTCAGGTGAAAAAGACTTCAACTTTGTATTGTGTTGATATTGCACTAACGGAATCATTATTGTACAGTTACTGAGTATTGCTCTTTATACATCCTATGGGACAGCTGTTGTATACGGTTTTAATTGTTTTTAATTGTTCTGAACATGTCTTTGAATGTTTTTTGGATACAATAAAGCTTTGTTATTTATTATATGGGTGTGCACAATTCCTCCTTGCAGAGTTTTTGTGCTGCTCTTAGATGAGGTAGCAAAAAC
This sequence comes from Anomaloglossus baeobatrachus, assembly GCF_048569485.1. Classification (NCBI taxonomy): domain Eukaryota; kingdom Metazoa; phylum Chordata; class Amphibia; order Anura; family Aromobatidae; genus Anomaloglossus; species Anomaloglossus baeobatrachus. The sequence continues at coordinate 845,711,130 of NC_134353.1, forward strand.
CTGCTGACAGACTCCAACTTAAAAAAACACACAAAAAGTTACAAGCTCGTAATATTGGGGAACAGTAAACTGGAAAATCAGTCCTAGACAGAAATGTTATCTAACTACAAAATGTAGCAAACATCCTGTAACACTTTGATACAATTGGTCCAGAAAAACTGACTTTAGAAATGACCTTCTTGATAAATTCCACCATAACTCACTTATTATAAGCCTATACGTATTCCTAGTGGGTAAAGCCCTGCCCAGGTCATGTGGCAGACATACAGTACACATGTATGTTACAGTACAGTAGGCAGAGCAGTGAATTATAGATAAAATGTGAAATCTGAACGGTGGTCATGGCTTGTTATTAATGATGAAGCAGTAAAATCAGGTCATGTTCCTCTCTCTGCAGCCCTTTGTTATGTTGGTCGCAGTCCATTGATATAAAAGGTAATGGAGCTTGCAATACTTTAACCTGTGTGAGAAGTTTGTGTTTTGCAGATGTTGCGATCTGTTACTGCGGCTCATCCTGGGAGGTAGAGGATTGCACACACTGGTCATAATGGATACAATTATCTGCTCAATAGGACTGGAGACAAAGCACTAATAAACGGCTTTCATTAACTAATGTAACCATGAATACAGTTCTAATGGAAGAGTGTAAATCCTCCTGGCTTCCCACATCAGTGAAAGCAGTGAAAGTGCTTGAGATAAAGACAAACAGAAAGCTTAGAAAACAACTGTTCCATTGGGCTATATTCTCCAGCACTGACTAAGCTCCTCATTAACCTCCTCAATGTGTTCTTCTACTGGAATCTGTCTAAGGTCTCATAGTTTACACGTCCAAGTCGTGATAATGGGTTATACACAAAGCTTGTAATGCATTCCATTATTATGCACCATTAAAGGTTACTTTTTTCTTTTCTTTTTCCTTTTTTTATTTTGCAAATATCACAGCTTTTGTTTCCATTTTGACAAACAAAACATCACAACGTTTGTGTTCTTTTGTATTTGAGCTGACAAATCTTAAACATTAAGCCGAGCACTGAAGGGATTTAAGATGGCCATATACAGGTCTCCAGTCCTCAGATGATAACGCAGGTCTTCGACTAAAAAGCTGTTTGATTATTTTCATCTAATTTCCATGTATTTTGGTGTGCTGAAAATGAAAACAATATTGAAAAAATCCTAAACGTCAGGATTTACCACAAAATGCAAAATTCTCTTAAAATTTACTAAATTTTTCAGATTTTTTTTTCTTTTTTTTCTTTTTAGGGTTGAAAGTCAAAATTACTATTAATTAATTCACATCAATGAATTGAAGATATATAATGCCAAAAAATATAACTTTTCAAAGAAAAGAACTTTGAGAGTGAGCTATTGAAACCAGCATCAACATTTTGCAATTGGACCAAGAATTAAGGAATATGTTCTTATGAGTAGTTAGAACCTTGTATCTAAAAGATTCTTCAATAGTTAAAAAAAGTTTTGTTTTTTTTTGTCATTTCTCTGAATACTTACCAGCATGTTTATTGGTAAAATACAGTGTTTCATGTGGAACCCTAGCCCTGCTCAAAGAACACTTTTCCTCTCTTCTGGGTGGGATTAACAGAAAACTACACTCCTATTTTGTCTGTGAAATGCCAAAATTTTCAAGCCTTGCTTCGAAAATTTTGGCACAGGCCAGACATACTCAGCACCATTGGCAAATATGTCTGTGCTCAGGTATGATCATTCCAAGAGACAAGTCCAAATCCAGAAGAGGATTTCATTTTCACCAGATGCATAGTTTTCATGGTGATATAGTTTGGAACCAAATTAGAATCTACATCAGGTTCTACATTACTGGTGGACACAGACAGAAAAGGGCCCCTGTGCAGGAAAGGGCTCCTCATAATGCACAATTCCACCTTTTTGGAGGTAGAAATGCGCCCCCTTACCTCTTGGGCCCCTGTATGGCTGCACCAATGATATGTCCGCCCCTGATCTACTTGCAACCCAGCTTGCATAGAGGCAGATATTTTTGCATATGTAGGAAAATTAATGTGTTGTTTAGTGATAAAAATCCACACAATTTAGAGACACAATACCGGCTTTCAACACCAACTGAGTGGAATGACTGGCCAGAAAAATGTACATGTCAAAAGAATGGAACAGGTGTGCTGTTTCTATTTGTTTTAGTTAAAACTGTTATTTAATGTTTTTCATGCTTGTCTCTGCTGCCATCTACTGGTCAGACCTTTCGGCTCCTCTGTTTCTTTTGTCCAGCCCATGGGAGTGTCTGCTGATGCTCTTACCTCACTTCCTGGCATATTCAGTTCAGCCAGAGTTTTTGTGAGAATCACATCCCTTATTGGAGCTGCTAGAAGCAAAGTCTTCTGACCTTAGTGACTTCAGAAGCATCTCAAGAGAAGCACAATGCCAGGTACTTGGATTACTGTACTCTGCATGTCCTAACCTTTGGAGAAAATAAATCACCATTGTTTCATCTCAGCATGTGCATGTTTAACTCTGGAGCGCTCTGGTCCTGTCTGCCTCACCTATAGGAAAAATGAAGCTAAGATTCTCACAACCTCTCACAACTACACGCCTTCAATCGCCTTTAAGTGGGCACAGAACAACAGGGACTAGTGAATATCGAGATTAGGCTTTACATAGGCAATATGTCCAAATTAGATATCTACATGAGACAGCTCAAAAAAAAAATAAATATATATATATATATATATATAGGGATCTGGCTGATACCATTCAGTAAACCTATTATCTTATTACACAGAATAGCGAAGTATTCTGTGTTTCTATATGCAGAGGCGTCCATCCAGTAAAAAAAAGCATTAAATGCACATTAGGCTTCTTATTTTAACTTGGGAGCCAATAGGTGATTCTTACCACAGAGTGTATATGTGATGGCATCACTTGGAGTCATACAACAAAAGTATAAGTTGGGAAATTGTTTTGAAATGTTCTTCCAAATAGGCCCTATGGGAGGGTCTTGTAACCTTAACTGTCGAGTTTTTTGGGAGGGACAATGAAAAATATCAAACTTGCATAGCAGGCAGTGCTGACGCGTTTCACTGTGTGATATACTGAAGTGTGTAGATGTTTGTATGTGTTCTACATGTTGCTGTCTCACCTCTACATGAACTCCCCATACACTGCTGTGCACTGACTATACAGCCCTTGGCTCTGCTACAGTTCGCTCCAAAGTGTTTGCTTTGGCAGCTTCCAAGTGAGTACAAACATTTCTTCCAAGCAGATCAATCACTTTGGCACCAGGATAGAAACACAAAATGCTGTGGCAATATGAAACAGGTCTGAAACAAACCATGTGTGTCACTGACCCAGCTGCATGTACCAGACAACTGCAGCTAAAATTCAGGTTCCTGCTGCTTGAAAGAAGACTTTGTAGAAAAGAAGTCAATGTACACATGTATGTACAGTACAGCAATCCTGCATCCGTTCTCGAGAGGACTGGAGCGGAAGATATAATCATTCCTACCAAGGTTTCTCTGCCACATCAAAAGACACTAGTATCGATGGCCCATTGTAGGAAGGGTACAGCTTTGCCTTGCATTTTGAATTGGGGCCAAAGAGCTTTGAAGAAGACAGAATTGAGTGAAAAGATGGTTGCACATGCACACCACTGCTCCATTCATAGATTATGGGAGGATAGCCGAGTACAATATACATTGATCTTCATCAGTTGCCTGTCTGGCGCCCCTGAGGCTTCAGTCGCCACAGAGGTACAGCACCTCATTCAGAGGTGTGGTATTTCATACTGGCTATGGAGGAGGTCCCCATCGGTTCACACAAAGCACAACACTCTCACTCAGCAACACCTCATCAGATATGGCAAGGGCGTGTTATACCCGAAGCCAGGCCAGGGGTGGAGTCTTTAGAGTGGGGACACACAGACTGTAGTGGGGTGTGGAGAAAGAAAGGAGAGGAGCAGTGAAGGAGTGAAGACCCTTGGCCTGGTACCACTCAGCCCGAAGGGGTCCTAGAGACCACAGGAGTGCCATAGCCTCTCGTGGTCTTGTTCCACATATAATCTATGGGAGGAAGGACTTGGCCGCAACTCGCAGACTGGTTCCTAGGCTAGAGGAGAAGAACCTACGTACTCCACTAGTAAATCCAGCAGATGAGGTGACTGCAAGCACCGAAGCCACGTCCACACACAAATTTGCTGGAAGGTGACTCCAAAGGATCAAGGGATTGAGCTTCACGTCATCCAAAAGGGTCCGCGGGCATCGGCACAGGGTTCTGTGTGTGAGGGTGCAAGGCAGGAGGGCAAAGCAAGCGCAGGAAGACGACCAGGGAAGGTACACATAAGAAAGGTGCACCGGACTCAACCTCCAAACTACCCGGGATCGGCTGGAGCCCATCTCAGTGAAAACCCAGCACTCCAAAAGGTGGTCACTGACATGTCGTGTTACCTTGGAACCTGCTACATGCACACAGGCTTCAGAAAGAGGACGAAGATGGCCGAAAGGGGAGACGCCCGCACCGGACAACGGAGACACCCATTAGGCCCTCATCCACCGCAGAGCGACCGTTAGGTAAGTATTATAAAGTGTTTTTTATGTTATCACAGTGGCCTGGGCTCTTATATACAGCATGTTAGAATACTGTATATAAGAGCCCACTGGTGGTGGCCGCAGCTTATATACCAAAAAAGTGGTGACAGGTTCCCTTTAATCCTTAATTATATAGAAAAGAATCCGACACTCAGAGTTTTATGTATTAAGAAAAACTTTTGGATATTGTGCTTCAAAAATCAGTGTAAAGGGGGCTTTACACGCTACGACATCGCTAAAGCGAACTCGTTGGGGACACGGAATTGGTGACGCACATCCGGCCGCATTAGCGATGCCGTTGCGTGTGACACCGATGAGCGATTTTGCATTGTTGCAAAAACGTGCAAAATCGCTCATCGGTGACATGGGGGTCCATTCTCAAAAATCGTTACTGCAGCAGTAATGAGGTTGTTCCTCGTTCCTGCGGCAGCACACATCGCTCCGTGTGACACCGCAGGAACGAGGAACCTCTCCTTACCTGCCTCCCGGCCGATATGCGGAAGGAAGGAGGTGCGCGGGATGTTACGTCCCGCTCAGCTCCGCCCCTCCATTGCTATTGGGCGGCCGCTCAGTGACATCGCTGTGACGCCGCACGGACCGCCCCCTTAGAAAGGAAGCAGTTCGCCGGTCACTGCGACGTCGCCGGGCAGGTAAGTATGTGTGACGGGTCTGGGCGATGTTGTGCGGCATGGGCAGCGATTTGCCCGTGTCGCGCAACAGATGGGGGCGGGTACCCACACTAGCGATATCGGGACTGATATCGCAGTGTGTAAAGTAGCCTTAAGAGAAGCAGGCACATTGCGCTGGAGGAAGTGCCCCCGTATTGTGCAGGGGTGAAGGGCAATTTTGCTGCATATTTTTCGGCATACAAGATGGACATTTTTGTGGGGTTTTTACTTAAGATTTTGTCACTTTTTTGCAGCATTTTTGGGTTCAGATTATATGTATGTATTTCTAATAAAGTTAGTTTTATTCACCAAAATTACTTGAAAAACATTGTGGAAACTGCCATGAAAAACATTGTTGCATTTTTTGCAGTGTTTTTTCACTTTTGCATTTCTTTCTATGGTGAAAAAAACGCTATAACAAAGAATGAGAGAAATGACAAACTGCAAATTTAAAAAACAACGCAGTTCTCAAATTACGTCAGAAAAAAAACAAGTGTGTGCATGATATTTCTGAAATCTCATATCTTTTGTTGTCAATGTAAAAAGCAGCTTTTAATATGCATACAAATGCAGCAAAAAACCCCTGCAAGTGAACATAGCCTTAATTTAAAATGCTGTTGCATTTAATAGAGACATTGGAAAGCCAACCAGGGACTATGTGTCTGGGATGACTAGACAACTGTAATGCTGAGGACGTGTTCACACGTATCGTAAATGAATGCAGCGTTTTTTCTGCGGGCACAGTGTAATAACAATCTTCACTGATCATTGCGTTTGCTGTGTTCTTTATACGTTTTCCCCAACATTTCATACATGTATGGTGCAGATGTGAATCTGGGTTTTTAATGCTTTAAAGGGAACCTGTCAGGTGCAATATGCAGCCAGAGCCACGAGCAGTTCTGGGTACATATTACTAATCCCTGACTAACTGTCCCTGTATACACTAGCATAGATAAAGAGATCTTTAGAAAAAGTATTTCTAAAGATCTTTTACCGTATGCTAATGAGTGCAGGGACTAGTCCCCTGAGCGTTAGTTCCTCGACCTTTCGTCCCTCATTAACATGTTAGTATGTCCCTGTGGGCGTGCTAACATGCTAATGAATACGTAGCGTCACAGGATGATCTCACTCACCTCTCTGCTGCCATCGCCGTCCGTTGCTGGATTTCAGCTCAGTGAGCATGACCTCGGAGTTTCCATCATACGCACTACTTCACTTTGAAGCCAGGACGCGTACACCTGGCTTCATAGTACACAAGACGGGGGCGTGTCCTGGCCATGAGGGAGTGAGGTTGTGCTTTGCCTCAGCTCCCCCTTATCTCCCGGGATATCAGCAGATAGACCAAATTCTCGGCCCTCTGACCCGAACTATGAGCACGAGGAGGCGGTGGGGAGCTCAGAGACACCCTTCTGTGCAGAATCGCGGCAGTATTCAGCGATTCCTGGCTGGAACAGAGGTGACACAGGTGGAAAGGGAGAGGAGCAAGATGGCTGCCGGCCCTGTCAGCTAAGCAGCGGTGGCAGCAGGGGAGGAAGTGGAGGTGAGCAGAGTACCTGTCAGATGCTCGCAGCAGCTTACAGCCCGACCGGCTGAATGTGGAGGCAAGAATGTTCCCTGCGGTGACAGATCCCGACCATCTGGAGGAGAGGCGGGGGCTGGGGAGTCAGGTACTCGGAGAGAGTAGGCCCTGGAATCCTTGCAGCGTGGAGAGCCGGCCCTGACAGCGGGGGAGGAGAAGGACGGGCGGCAGGTGAGAGATCAAATTTCTACAAAGCCAGCAGCTTCCCGTGGAAGAGGAGAGAGAGACCTGACTTTACCCCTGAGCCCCTCATTGTCTATGGAGCTATAGGAGGGACAGGAGGATGGCGCTCCCTGGACCTCCAGCCCATTGCTGCTCAGTGACACTGCTGCGACCATGACAGGCACAGGGGTCAGAGGCACTGCAGTGGACATGGAGGGAGTGGAGTGCTCCACTAGCCAGGCTTCTCAATATGCCAGCACCCTAGGGCTGGGGCCTGGAGGCTCCTGTGTTCTGAGAGAGCTGAGAGAAATCAGATCAAGAATCATCAGCATCCCATCCAGAGAGGACATGGAGGGCTATATCTCCAGAATGGAGCAGGCGTGCAGGTCAGAGCTGGCAGAAGTACACTCCAGTGTGCAGAATATAGATGCGAGGGTCCTGTTTCAGGAAACTCAACTTCAAGAAATGCAAAAAGACTTATCCTCTCATAAATCGCTGCTGGAGGCCCTATCTCGGCAGCTCCATTACCTGACTGAAGCATTGGACGACGCAGAGAACAGAGGACGACGCAATAATTTGAAAGTACGGGGTCTGCCAGAGTCCGTCGATTCCAGGGAGCTTCCACTGGTCCTCCAAAGAATCTTTAACAAAATTTTGGGGCTCCCTCCAACCACGGAGTTTGAACTTGATAGAGCACACAGAGCCCTGGGACCTAAACCAGCTGACTCGGATTTCCCGCGGGACGTCATTTGTCGGGTTCACCATTACCTACAGAAGGAATCCATTCTGCTGAAGCTCTGGGAAGGGGTGCTGATCCTTTTCCAAAAGATGAAGCTACAGATCTTACCCGACCTCTCTCATCTTACACTACAGAGGAGGAGGGCGCTGCGGCCTTTGTTGGAGCTCCTGCGGTCAAAAGACATTGTATACAGCGGGGGCTTTCCTTTTCATCGCCAAGTCCGCAGTGGCGGCGAATGCATGTTCTTCACTCGCCAGCTGATATGGCATCCTTCTCAAAGGCCTTTAATCTTCCAGGGGTTGAAATTTCGGACTGGCCTTCTATCCCAACAGCTTTTTCATGGGGGCTCCCTCAGCATCCTCAAAGAAATAACTGAGGGGAGAAGAAGACGGGAGGAGGAGATTGTCCCCCGCCAAGGGTTGAAGTTCGTCGAGACGGGGCTTGTATGCTTCCTACACTTTATACCTTACTTGAATATAATTGTTATATAAGTGTTGGAGACGGGGGGGGGGGGGGGCGTTTGAGGGGTAAAGTTTTTGTAAATGAAGTCACGGGAGTGGTTTAATGCTACACGTAATAATAACCAATGTGAGTTGAGACGGCTCCTTTTCTCTCAGTGGCTATAATTTTGTATCTTGCCCTGGATCCTCGTGGTCACATGTTCTTACAGATTTTTCAGCACTTTCACATAGGGCCTGTATGGCTAGTATTAACACGTCCCCGTCCTTGAGTTCCCTTCTGTGTCTCCTTTAGCCTGTTCTTGCCTCTCTCTTGTCCCGGCCTCCCTGCCCTTTCTCTGCTCCCTTTCTTTTGTCTCCCTGGGTCCCCCACCCCCCCACACCTTTAATCCCTCCCCCGTTTTTTTTTTTCTTCTTCTCTCACCTTCTCCCTTCTTCCCCTGGGGGTTGGGGTTGTGGGGGTGTCGGGGAGTTTGGGGGGGCTGGGGCCAGGGACCCCTTGAGGGCGGGACTTGCGGGGCATGCATCTGAACAGGGGTTTGTCCGTGGTATGGGTTTTATAATGAGGCCTGGGAGGGGGGGGGCTCCCGTTCTGGAAAGCACACGCCTAGTTTGGGTTTACGCGTTGCAGGTTGAGTGACGCTTGAAGGTAATACCCAGAAGTTACTGCATTTCTACTCTTTTTTACTCTAGGAACACTAAACAATGGGTGAGTCTGGAGCAGGTCTGCACTGAAACACCCCTGCGGTTCCTCCCGTGGATCACACCGCTGCGGAGGGGACGGATAGATGGGGAGGCGGAGTTTCTCAGGGCATTGCTGAGGGTCTGGGACGTTGTGTGCAGGCAGGGATCTCTTTTAAGGGGTCCACTCTCGCCACTTTTCTCTAACCCGGAGTTTCCCCCAGGGGTGGGAGTTGAGCGTTTCTTATGTTGGAGGAGCGAGGACTCACGGATAGCTCAGACTTTGCACGGTTTGGAGGTGCCCCCCTTTTCGGCCCTTTTGCTCCCAGAGGGTCGGCATCCAACGGCTTGGCTGGAATACCTTCAACTTAGGTCCTTTTTGATGGCTGATAACAGACTTGGGCTTTTTGCTGCCCCGCCCACAAAATATGAACAATTATTTTTGTGGGAGGATTCTCCCGGGCATCTTTTGTCACTGGTTTACTCCTTCTTGACTACAGAGGCGGATATGGGGGACCCTAAATATATCGAGAAGTGGAATAGAGATTTGGGGACTCCCATTCCTGAGGAGGACTGGAAGAAGTCATTTATCCTCACCCATAAATTTTCCATTGCCTGCGCTGCACAGGAAAAAAAATATAAGATTCTGACCCGTTGGTACAGGTGCCCGGATACTCTACACACAATATTTCCTGGGGTCTCAGATAGTTGCTGGAGGTGCGGAGGAGAGAAGGGGACAATGCTGCATATCTGGTGGGACTGCCCTTTGATACAGCCTTTCTGGAAGTCCATGTTCAAGGCATACTCTGTGATTTGCAGAGAGCAGTTAGTAGGTTCCCCTCAGATGGCATTGCTTTCAATTCTCCCGGGATCACTTAAATAACAGAAAATGGGCCTCCTGAAATTCTGTCTTACAGCGGCACGCGTAATGATCACGAGATACTGGAGATCGACTGGGGTGCCATCTATGAGGGAGTGGTTTGCGGAGATGGCCATCATTCACAGGATGGAGTCCCTCACGGCAGAGACCAATGACTCAGTGGATAAATTCCTTAGGATCTGGACCCCCTGGACCCTGGCTCTTGATTCCCTACCATTTCAGAACCTTATTGGTAATTCATAACCTGGGTTACGTCAGTCCAATGTAGCGGCCCGAGTACTGGGGAAGTAATCCCTGCCATTCCTTTTCTCCCTCCCTTTCTGCTGCTCTTCTTCCCCCCCCTCCTCCCTTCTCTTCTTTTCCTTATCTTTCCCTCTTACTACTTTCTTTTCTTTCTGGTTCTAGTTAAATCTTCTAATTTTTTTTCCTTCGGCAGTGGCCTCGTTTTAGTTGAGGTGTAATTCTCCTTTGGAAGTAGACTGTTCGTATTATAAAATGTGGTTACATGTCCTATACGTGCCTTGTGGTAGTTAGTAAGAGAGGATGTATTAGTTAGGACGTGGCTTATATTTTTCTCTGTAAGTTGACACGAAGTATTCACTTATTTGAATCTTTTTTTTTTCCTGTAAATTGTCTTGTTTACTTTAATAAAGAAAGATTAAACATAGTACACAAGACCCAAACTCCAGAGTCATGCGCACTGAGCCGAAATCCAGGGGGCGTACTAACATGCTAATGGGGGCGACTGGCCGGGAAGCAGCACCTAGGGGGCTACTGCCTTCGCTCATTAGCATACGATAAACGATCTTTAGAAAAAGTATTTTTAAAGATCCCTTTATCCATGCTACTATAGGCTGGGACGGTTAGGCAGGGATTGGCAATATGCACCCAGAACCGCTCGTGGTTCTGGATGCATATTGCACCTGACAGGTTCACTTTAATACTACAGAAAAGCTTTGAGTCTTCATTTAAAAGTACAATGGCATTCTTTTAGCTTGCAGTTATTTCAGGTTCCACAAAGAAGCCTTTAGAGAAAAACCCACCAAAACTGCACAGTTCAGCAGCGTCTTTAGACGCATTGAGGGTGGAGATTTCATGACGTCTCATCCCAGTGGCGTAACTTGAGTTGGATGGGCCCCAGTGCAAAATTTGGACTGGGGCCCCTCCCTCGGGGTACAGGATGGATAATTATGCTGAAACTTGGCTCTTTCTCTCAGCACCCAGCTTTCCCATGCTCTGTTATCTCTTTTTCACTCAGTACCCAGCTTTCCATGTTCTGATATCCATCTTGTCCTCATCACTCAAGTTTCCAATGCTCTGCTATACAACTTTCCCTCAGCATCCAACTTGACCTTAATATCAGAGAATGGGAAAGCTGGGTGCTGAAGGAAAGATGTATAGCAAAACATAGGAAAGTTGCATGCTAAGAGAAACATGTATAGCAGAGCATGGGTGGGTGACCCAGCACCCAGCAGCAGCTGAGAGCTGAGAATAAGATGGATATTAGAATATAGGAAATCTAGGTTCTGAGGGATATCAGAGCATGGGAAAGCTGGGTGCTGAGTTAAAAATGTACAGCAGAGCATGGGAAAGCTGGGTGCTGAGGGAAAGAGCCTCTTTCCCTCAGCACCCAGCTTTTCCATTCCACGCTTGTATCTTTGTCCTCCCATCTTGGTATATAGCCCTATCCATCTTTTTTTTTTTTTGCAGTACATTATATTTATGCTATAAATAACATTATATATTTATTCATGTTGCATCTAAAAATGGTAGTTTTTTTTAATGGTACACGAGTTTTGGTATTTTTAAGAGGCTTTTTTTAGCCCTTTTAGTATTAATTCTGCTTTTTTAGTATCTGAATTTTAAAAATGCCACACATGTACACGTTCACACAAATGCAGCTATATACACTAGATTTTTATATACTGTATATGTCTGCATTTTGTACACCCTGTACATACAAAAAAATAAAGTTGGATGTCTGACAGCAAACCATGAAAATGAGGAGACCCGGCCACCATCACAGGACAGCGGTGAGGCATATCATCATTTACAGGTTCAGTGGGGGAGGGGAAGGAGAGTGCAGCTTTGGGGGAGGGGGAAGATCACTGCAGCTGTGGGGGAGGGTGTCAAAACAGTGCAGCTGTGGGGGAGGGGGTAAGGAGAGTGCAGCTGTTGGGGAAGGGGGCAATAGAGTGCAGCTGTGGTGGAGGGGGGCATAAGAGTGCAGCTGTGGGGGAGGGAGAAAGGAGAGTGCAGATGCTGAAAGGCAAATAGGAGGATACAAAAGGGGAGTGGGGGAGGGGGGCAAGAGAGTTCAGCTGTGGGGGAGGGGAGCATTAGAGTGCAGCTGTGAAAGGTAAATAGGATAGAAGAGGGAAGTGGGGGAAGGGGGCAAGAGAGTGCAGCTGTGATCCCAAAAAGGAGGATAGAAGAGGGTAGTGGTGTAGCACCCACAGGGAAAGGGGTTAACTGTTACTCATCGCCGCGCCGGTGATGTCGGGTCTGGGGATGTCACGGGTTGCCCTTTCCGGTTTCATGGCCCTGAGGAGTACAATAAAAGGGAGGAATGAATGGAGGATGGGATGAAAGATTTTCTCGTGATGCAACTTGTAGTACGTGGCCAGGGATTAGCTGCCACTGCGGGTGCTGTCCTCTGGGGTTGATGGTGTCGCAGCAAAGATGGTTCTGCTGCCCACAGGTGGAGCGGGCCCCAGGGAAGATGATGGGGGATGTAATTGTCACGGGCGGGGAGGAGGGTGTCAGCACACCGCGCTCACCCCTTCTGCTCGGGTCCGGCAGCTGCTCAGTGGTGGCTCGAGCTGTGGGCCGGATCCCGGGGTTTCTCGAGCAACACTCCTCGCCCGTGAGTGAAAAGGGGGGTTTGTTGGGTGTGGGGATTGTTATAGTTCGTGACGCCACCCACGGTTGTGGTGATTTCACCACCGCTGCTCAATACGGGGATCCCGGGGATGGTGATGCAGAGCAGCCAGGTGTTGTGTTGCCCCTCCGTGGGCAGGGGTTGGTGATCCCGGGGCCCGGTGATGGTTTGTGAGGTGCTGGGCCTGGTGGGCGCAGGGACGCGGGGGCAGCGCTGTGCCTTGCGGCACTGTGGTACTCACTCAGCCTGAGACACGGACACAGTTTGTACGGTAAACCAAACGGCTGGTAGGACGGTCCCACAGACGGCTGCACCTGCACTCCCGGTAGGTGACGGTGATGTCCCTCTTCCTTGCACCTATGGTTGACTTGTGGTAGCGGTGGATTCCCTCCGGTTACCCGCTCCCCGACTACAATCTGGGCTGGAGGAGCTCTACACTTTGCCTGCAGGCGCTGGCCCTGAGAAACTGGTGCCGTGGCGGTGGCGGTGTCTCTCCGGTTCAGGTTGGGCTGTTGCCTTCAATCGGGACTTGGTTGTTGGGGGATCTACGTCCCCTTCACTGACGGATTTGGCAAATCTGGCGACTCCTAGCCTTGCCAGGGTCCGAGAGGCCCCTGCCCTGGTGCTGACTGTCCTTCGGAACACTGCTCCAGACCACCGGGCACACAGCCAACGGGGCCTTTCCAGGAACTTCCAAACGGTCCCCCTCCAGACAGTCACCGCCGTCGCTGACCTTGCTGATCTGGCCCTACACAAAGCTGGACCCTTCAGGCTTTCCTTCCTTCTTGTCACCTCACTTGCTTTCCTCCTTTTCCACTTTTCTACTTTCACTTTCACTTAACTCCTCTGCTTAGCTCCTCACTCCTACTCCTCCCTGAGCTGAACTGCCTGGTTTTCCCGCCTCCAAAGTTGTGAGCTCCTCGGTGGGCGGAGCCAACCGCCTGGCCCACCCCCTGGTGTGCATCATCAGACTCCTGGAGGAAGGCAACAAGGATTTCTGGTTAGCTTTGATGTGCCTATGTGGGGTGTGGTGGTGTTGTGACCTGTGACCCCTGGCTTGCCCAGGGCGACACATTCCCCCTTAGCAAAATGCAGACCGTCCGCGGGCTGCCGTCCTACACCGGTTTTATTTTTCTGAAAAGGGGGTAACAGGGTTAAGAAAACATGAATAACATTTTAATCATAACTCTTCCCAAGACGGGAGGCACATTTACTTAAACGTTGCAACGGTATACGGTCACGGTTTCCGCTCTCTCCCACCCAAGCAACCTGGCCCTGATGCTGCCCCTAAAGCCCAGGCAGCACCCCTTGACCCACAGTCCAGCACAAGTTACCCGAGCGGGATCTGTCCTTCCCTCCAGAGGGTGGCCACCGGTTCCTTTGGTGGCTGGGCCCTGGCCTGCTCTGCTCAGGGCCCTCCCTCCAACCTGCCTCTCCGGAGGCGGCAGTGCGGAAACGGTAACGGTATCCAATATATTTACAAGCCACTTAACGTTTGTGGTGCCCTGCAAGTTCACGGGCTTGTCCATGGATAGTCCTCCATGCAAAAAGTTTAAACGGTCCCCACGGGGACAACGGTGCCGGCTCCGGCCGGTTCAATCACATCAGACAATCTGGTAACTGCTTCTTGGATTAATCATTTTTCTTATCATTTTTCAAAACTTTTAAACCAAAACAAACTGGTGGTCCCAACGGGGATGGTGCAACGGGCATCCGTTGCCCTACTTCGGTCCCTCTGCTGAGGCGGACCCATCCTCTGCCACCGGCACATCAAACATGCACCGACATGCCTGCGGTGACAGGGGCACCCGGTACCCATTTCCACCGGTACGCGGGGTATGAACAACCACGGGGTCTCCTACATAGCGGGAACACTCACTTGCCTCTTCAAACTCAGCAGCAGACCCGGGGCTAGGGCCGGAGTCGTCATCTCGTGTTCCTGCGTCAGGCGGGTTGCCGCCAGCTGTCGCAGCCTCCTGGCCTCCAACATCCAGCACTTTAGCCCCTTCCACGGTAGCACAGAGCAGCAGATTAGGCGAGCTGACATTAAGGCGCCTCATAAGTAACGGCAAGGGTGATGCATAGGCCGAGACTAGGCCGGGCCCCTCAGCCGCAGCGGCCGGTCCTGGTAGGACATAGGGACGTGGGTCACCAGTCGGTTCTGCTACATCCATTCCCCCTCCGTACCTCGGGGCAGTTGTAAGCAGCTCCTCCACCTCGTTGGTCCACTGCTCCATCATCCGGAAGATCTGATCCTGCTGACGCTGGTGGAATTGCATCACCCGGGCCTTCATCCAGGCCACGGTCTCAGGCTCAGGGTCTAGCACAGTCCCTACTGGGACTTCTGGCATCGTGCTGTTAAGGGGCCGCGGTTCCAGCGGTTCCCCCTGGTGTACTTCAGGGACGTCCCGGACGTCTGCAGCCGGCTGGTCCGCCGGAGCGGCTGGGCAGGGTATCGCTACCGGTTGGGCAGGTAGCGGGCCTAATGGCGGGGCGGCAGCAGCTATCACGGGTAGCAGGGAGAGAGGTAGGGTGAGCGGAAGCCGGCCGGGCCCCTCAGCTCCAACGGCCGATCCCTCAGGAATACAGGGGCGTGGGTCGCTTACCCGCTCCTCCAAATCCTCTTCTGCCTCGCGTCTCCACATAGCAGCCACCACGTCCGCCATGTCGGTCTCCCACTCCTCCAGGAGGAGTTGCATATGAGCCTGCAGACGGTTACTCAACGGGACAGTCCGGTCCCTCAACCACGTCGCCGTGCCGGGCGCGGGAGCTTCTTCGTTGGGAGTTGGATCGTACATCTTGGCAATCGTGCCTTCCAGGAACCCAGTATCGCTGCAGAGTCCTGGCGTCTCTGCTTTTATAGCTGCAGCTACATGCGTTCAGCCGCCATTGCGTCCCCCTTAGCTCTTTCCGGCCCCTCCTCTCTCGGGGCGGGATTTCAGCCTTCGCGCCTCTACTGCTCGAGAAGACGCTCGAGCGGGAACTTTTCGCGCCAAAGATGGCGGCTTCTGAAATTTTTCTGCCGGATACCTCCGGTGGTAACAAGGCGCACCTCTACCAGACGGCAGAGCGGTAAGATCCTGTTCATGACGCCAAGTTGTCGCGGGCGGGGAGGAGGGTGTCAGCACACCGCGCTCACCCCTTCTGCTCGGGTCCAGCAGCTGCTCAGTGGTGGCTCGAGCTGTGGGCCGGATCCCGGGGTTTCTCGAGCGACACTCCTCGCCCGTGAGTGAAAAGGGGTGTTTGTTGGGTGTGGGGATTGTTATAGTTCGTGACGCCACCCACGGTTGTGGTGATTTCACCACCGCTGCTCAATACGGGGATCCCGGGGATGGTGATGCGGAGCAGCCAGGTGTTGTGTTGCCCCTCCGTGGGCAGGGGTTGGTGATCCCGGGGCCCGGTGATGGTTTGTGAGGTGCTGGGCCTGGTGGGCGCAGGGACGCGGGGGCAGCGCTGTGCCTTGCGGCACTGTGGTACTCACTCAGCCTGAGACACGGACACAGTTTGTACGGTAAACCAAACGGCTGGTAGGACGGTCCCACAGACGGCTGCACCTGCACTCCCGGTAGGTGACGGTGATGTCCCTCTTCCTTGCACCTATGGTTGACTTGTGGTAGCGGTGGATTCCCTCCGGTTACCCGCTCCCCGACTACAATCTGGGCCGGAGGAGCTCTACACTTTGCCCGCAGGCGCTGGCCCTGAGAAACTGGTGCCGTGGCGGTGGCGGTGTCTCTCCGGTTCAGGTTGGGCTGTTGCCTTCAATCGGGACTTGGTTGTTGGGGGATCTACGTCCCCTTCACTGACGGATTTGGCAAATCTGGCGACTCCTAGCCTTGCCAGGGTCCGAGTGGCCCCTGCCCTGGTGCTGACTGTCCTTCGGAACACTGCTCCAGACCACCGGGCACACAGCCAACGGGGTCCTTCCAGGAACTTCCAAACGGTCCCCCTCCAGACAGTCACCGCCGTCGCTGACCTTGCTGATCTGGCCCTACACAAAGCTGGACCCTTCAGGCTTTCCTTCCTTCTTGTCACCTCACTTGCTTTCCTCCTTTTCCACTTTTCTACTTTCACTTTCACTTAACTCCTCTGCTTAGCTCCTCACTCCTACTCCTCCCTGAGCTGAACTGCCTGGTTTTCCCGCCTCCAGAGTTGTGAGCTCCTCGGTGGGCGGAGCCAACCGCCTGGCCCACCCCCTGGTGTGCATCATCAGACTCCTGGAGGAAGGCAACAAGGATTTCTGGTTAGCTTTGATGTGCCTACCAGGAGTGTGGGGTGTGGTGGTGTTGTGACCTGTGACCCCTGGCTTGCCCAGGGCGACACATAATGGCCATTGGCGCCAAAGCGCAGGGCGCCGGCAATGAAGGAAAGATACAGCAGTTGCGGTACCAGATCTTTAGTCACTGTCCTTTTGGTTGCCCGGGAGTACTGGTCTCTGCCATGATGGGCTCCAGCCGATCCCGGATAAGTTAGAGGTAGCCACCGGTATTTGAAAGTGTCCTCTCCCAAGGGATGTCCCTCCAGAAGTGAGGAACCCGGGCTCAGTTTCCCGCTCCAAGCCACAGGCTCTGTGAAGAAAAAGAAGAAGAGTGGTGTCATGCTGCCAGAACTGTAGTCCCGATTTGACTGAAGTTTGTGTAAGAGTTGCTCCTACTTCTACCCCAAGTGGTGCTCGCTCCCCAGGTGGTTGCCCTAGTGACCGGGAAAGTCCCATGCTTCATGTTGGCCACCTCCCTTGTTTACCCTAGTCCAGTCCCCAGTGAGAAGGTACCTAAGTTGTATGTAAGGTGAAATGTGGAAACACCGGTGATTAACCCCCTCCTTACCCGAGATGAATACTGTACCTTAAGTGAGGTGCAGTACCCTGTGGTGACTGAAGCCTCAGGGGCGCCATATTCCCTCACAGCAAATGGCAGCTCTCCCAGGCTGTAAAAAAATAACAATGGTATACCCCATTTTTGTCTGCAATAAAATAGTTAAACAATCTTCCCTTTATGGGAGGCATTCTCAGTCAACAGTTTCAAACATTAACAGTTACCGGTCATCAGTGTCATCAATGCAACAAAACATCAACATTTGGATATGAAAACATTTTACTCTTTCTTAATTGCTGGTGGTGTCAGAGGGCTGGTCCAAGCCCCCTGGTTCTGGGAACTCAAAGGACATACTCAGGCAAAGTGTCCAGCCTCTTACAACAGCGACAAACCGGTATTAGAATGTCTATGGTGTCAGGAGTGGATTTCTCCAAAGGATCAGCTCCGGGGCACTCTTCTGGTAAAACACTCTGTATAGGCTGGATCGCAATTACCTCTGTCTTTCCTCCATCGCGGGGCTCCAGGGGTTTATATTGCCAACGCTGGATTCCTCAGTGACACAGGTGGGCCATAGGGGACATCGGGAGAGTCTCGGTCGGGGTCAAGTTGTCGACAAATCACAGAGTCCGTCCCGACCAACACTCAGTAGGGGCGCTTTCTGGGAGCACCGCAGTGCCCACTCACCTCCAGGAGTGCAAGGCCTTAAGTCCAGCATCTCCAGTGTCACGGATGCAGTGTCTAGATCATCCTGGTCTTCTGTTTTAATCGACAAGATCTTTCCTTCTGGTCCTGCCTGGTTCCCCGGGTTGGTAGCACTTGCCTCCAGCAGTGGGGCCTCTGTTCGCACACTTTTCGGGGTGCCGAGCATGACAGCATGCCCCGTTTTCTTCCCGTGCGGAATGATTAATGGCGACTGTCCTTTCCAAGAAACACGGTTCAACACAGTTCTGTAAGTTGCACAGTACCCGTTGTTGCGGGCACGTTATCCTGTTTGTGACGCCAAGTTGTAGCATCCATGGGGCAAGGGGTTAACTGTTACTCGTCGCCGGGCTGGTGATGTCGGGTCTGGGGATGTCACGGATGGCCCTGCTTGGCTTCGTGGCCCTGAGGCGCACAATAAAAGGGAGGAATGAATGAAAAATGGGATGAAAGTTTGTCTTGTGATGCCTCCTGTGGTACACGGCCAGGGATTAGCCACCGCTGCGGGTGATGACCTCCGGGGCTGATAGTGTCACAGCAAAGATGGTTCTGCTCCCCACAGGTTAAGCGGGCCCCGGGGAAGATGATGGGGGATGTAATGGCCGTTGACGCCGAAGCGCGGGGTACCGACGCCAGCAATGAAGGACAGACACGGCAGTTCTTTACCCACTATCCTTTTGGTTGCCCGAGAGTACCGGTCTCTGCTGTGATGGGTTCCAGCTGATCCCGGATAAGTTAGAAGTAGCCACCAGTATTTGAAAGTGTCCTCCCCCAAGGGATGTCACTCCAGAAGTGAGGAACCCGGGCTCAGTTTCCCGCTCCAAGCCACAGGCTCCGTGAAGAAAAAGAAGAGTGGTGTCATGCTGCCAGAACTGTAATCTCGATTTGACTCAAGTTTGTGTAAGAGATGCTCCTACTTCTACTCCAAGTGGTGCCTGCTCCCCAGGTGGTTAACCTAGTGACCGGGAAAGTCCTATGCTTCATGATGGCCACCCCCCTTGTTTACCCTAGTCCAGTCCCCAGTGAGAAGGTACCTAAGCTGTATGTAAGGTGAAATGTGGAAACACCGGTGATTAACCCCCTCCTTACCCAAGATGAATACTGTACCTTAAGTGAGGTGCAGTACCCTGTGGCGACTGAAGCTGCAGGGATGCGACAATGGGGCTAGAGTCATCATTCTGGGAGCTCCAGTACTCACTTCAGGTCGCATTGTGTTCCCCTGCAGCCTCCCCCTCCTACTACTGCCGTATACAGATCAATGGCAGTGCAGGAGAGAGGGATACAATCTCTTCAGAAGTCTCTCATATTTCTGCAGTACTCACTGCACAGGCCTGAGACTCCACAGCAGCTCCGTGCTGGTGGGTGGGGTTTACTGCAGGTAGGCGGGGCTTACTCCCCTCAAGCTCCGCAGCACTGAGTGCTGTACAAAAGGATGGCTGTGTTGCAGAGCAGGCAATGATCAGCATTTCTCACTTCTTCTGATGGGTAGAGCATGCAGCATACGTGCCGTATGCTAGAGGAGCGACTGTCAGGGGCCCAGTAGGGGATCGATTTCCAGGTGGGCTACACCATCGCCCAGCAGATGCACAAAGCCAGCGGCCGGGTGATAACTGTGCCCAAAATCCCGCCCACCTCTCGGCATCGACTTCAGTGGAAAGAGATGGCAATGTGCAGGGACCAGACGGTCAGTGCTGCAATATATTTCAGCTGGATCTGCAGGATGCACATCCAGCTGAAGAAATTGCTGACTTCCTAGGGCCCACTGAACCCCGGGCCCAGTCGCAGTGGTGACCCCTGCGACCATGATTGTTCCGCCCCTGTCTCATCCACTTTTCTTGGACATTTAGTCTGTGTTAACAAATAACATAAATGCCGGGTTTTTCCTGCTTTTTTTGATGCTCCCAGGACAGGAGCAGTCAGCTGCATGCAAATACATGCAGCTGACCACTCCTGTCGGGAGATTGTGCGCCATGATTCGATGCGACACCCACACTGTGACAATCAGTTAACAGGACCTTTGATGATGTCATAGTCATGTGACCAGTCTGTCACCAACGAGATAATACAACATTCACACCTGACTGGTCACATGGCCATGACGTCACGGAAGGTCCTTTAATACGGGGGCACAGCAATGATCAGACTCGGAAGGAGAAGCTGCTGGGAGACAGTCTGCAGGATGTGTTGCGGGAACTGTAAGTATAATGGCAATGTTTATTATTAACTATAATATTTATTTTACAGCCCCCCATCCCATAACTGTAAAGCCCGAGACGGGTGATTGGATGCAAGTTCGCGTTATCTTGATCCCGATCTTTAAAAAATGATCGGGTGAGTCTCCTCAATCCCGACCATCGGGGGATCGCCCATCATTACTTATAAGGCCACATCTAGAATATGGGATCCAGATTTGGGCTCCACATTTTAAAAAGAACATTTAGAAGTTAGTCAGTTCAAAGGCGGCAACTAGGTTATGACAAGGAATGGAAGGCCTCCCATATGATGACAGGTTGAAAAAGTTGGATTTGTTTAGCTTAGAAAAAAGACGTCTCAGAGGAGATCTCATTTATATGTATAAATACATGTGTGGTCAATATAAAGGATGGGCACAAGACTTATTCCTTTCAAAGACAATACTAAGGACCAGGGGGCATACACTGCGAGTGGATGAAAGGCGATTCCGGCAGCTAAATAGGAAAGGGTTCTTTATAGTTAGAGCAATCAGACTGTGGAATGCCCTACCACAAGAGGTAGTAATGGCAAATACTATAATACTATAACAGCTTTTAAAAAAGTGCTGGATGATTTCCTCAGTACACACAACAATGTCGGTAATAAATGATTTAAATAACAAAATGTAGAATTGGTGAGAAGGTCGAACTAGATGGAACTTGGTCTTTTTTCAACTTATGTAAGTATGTAACTATGGAATCTAGCCTAATTCTGGCTCTCATAATGTTGCATTGAAGTCAGAGGTTACGGCCAAAAGGCAGTGCCGTTTGACCTTAGTGGCGCTGAAAAACGATGGAGCCGCCGGAGAGCGAGTATAAAAAAATAGGGGCAAAAAAATGGGGGCAGGGGACTTAGATTTGCAGCACCGCTTCAGCGCTGAACCCCACCCCCCCAAAAAAAATGCTGTGCTGGTGCTTTACAGTCCTATAGATTTCTGCCACAAATGTGGAGAAGACAAGGTATATGAACATTAGTCTTAAGGGGGTTTTACACGCTGCAACATCGCTAACGATATATCGTCGGGGTCACGATGTTTGTGACACACATCTGGCGTCCTTAGCGACATCGCAGCATGCAACACCTCTGAGCGACGTAAAACGATTGCAAAAGAGGTAAAAATCGTTGGTTTTGGAGAGATCGCTCCAAACCCAAAAATCATTGACAGGTGAGTAGCGAGGTTGTTTGTCGTTCCTGCGGCAGCACACATCGTTACGTGTGACACCGCAGGAACAAGGAAACTCACCGTACCTGCGTCCTGCCGGCAATGAGGAAGGAAGTAGGTGGGCGGGATCTTCCGCCCGTCATCTTCGCCCCTCCTCTACTGTTGGGCGACCGCTTAGTGATGCGGCAGTGACGTCGCTATGACACCGAATGCACCTCCCCCTTGAATGAGGGATTGTTCGGCGGTCACAGCGATGTCGCTGAACAGGTATGGGCATGTGACGCTGCCGTAGCGATAATGTTCGCTATGGCAGGGATCACTACATATCGTACACACGACGGGGGCGGGTGCTATTGTGACGCCCTGGACTAGGCAGGTCATCCCAGGTAGTCCCATGCACACACACACCCCCTCCCTAAAAAGGTGACAGCAGCCAAACTTCAAAACCTTGTCACCACCCTCCAGGTTTGATGTCCACATCAGGGGGGTGGAGCCAGGTGGTTGGC
Organism: Anomaloglossus baeobatrachus; assembly: GCF_048569485.1. NCBI lineage: Eukaryota > Metazoa > Chordata > Amphibia > Anura > Aromobatidae > Anomaloglossus > Anomaloglossus baeobatrachus. The sequence goes on from NC_134353.1 coordinate 845,733,153, forward strand.
TCCACCCACCAAGCAGTTCACAGGCCTGGAGGCAGGAAAAAGACACAAGTTCAGTGTGTAGTAGTCTAGTCTTGACAGTGAAGGAGAGAGGTCGAGTTCAAGGGCAGACTTGTGACCAGGCCAGCCAATAGTCTACTCAGGTGGTTGGGTTGGAGCCCAGTCACCTCTGGCAAGGAGGCAGATGGTGGTGGCCGCCTGCAGGAGCTGGGATTACAGCCGGTGGAACCGTAGGGACCGGGGTCGGGCCACCGAACCGGTACCGAACCGGGGAACCGATTGGAAACCGGAGCACCAGGAGGGGTACTCAGACCCAGTACGAAGCCTCGAACCAACAGGGCCGAGTCAAATCAACTGATTGAGGACTGGACTTAAGGACCTTTCCCACACAAGACCCGTTAGAAGACAACAGCCCAACCATACAGGGTAAAGCCACCGCCAAGGCATAGAGATCCAAGGGGCCAGCGTCTGCGGGCAAACAGGGCTCTTCCGACACCCAGCAAGCCAGGGAGCAGACTACCGTTGCTTAGGCATAGGAGTCAAGCATTCACACAAAGAGGTGCAGGAGAAAGGCGGAAACCACCAACCTGTTAAGGGAGAAGCTGCAGCCGGCTGCGGGCCCCATTCATCATCCCATTTGGTTTACCAGAGACTCCAGTGTATTGTCATAGTGAGTACACCAGTACACCCGTCCCTACGCCTCAGCACCTCCCTCGGGCCCCCGGGGCCATCACTCCCCTACCCACAGAGGGGTCACCGTCCCTGGGAGGCCTAGTCAACGGCAGCGGTGGTGTCCATCCATTCATCACAACCCGTGGGTGCTGTCACGAACTTATATCCCTTACAAACCACCGTGGCCCTGGCCGTGGAACCCCCCCACCGAAGTCCCTACATGTAGCGCCAACCCCCTTGCAGAGCGACGTGACCCCCGAGTCCGTGAGGAGCTCGAGCCACCCACCGTACGAGCACGGATCCGAGCGGCTCGGCGGTCACAGCCTTGCCTGTGGGGCGGTACACATCGACTCTTCTGGTGTCTGCGAACAGGATAAAACCGTCCACTTACCTGTGGAGGTGCGCCTTGAAGTTATCGTTGATGGCGTCCCGCTGAAAAATTGCAGAATCCGCCATCTTGTCGCCTTCCTGTGGCGCAAAATATCCCGCCCAAGCCGTCTTCCCCGAGCAGAAAGGGCGCAAAAAAGTGAAGTTCCGCCCACTGAGAGCAGAGCGGTGCAGAAAGCAAGTAGAGTGCCCCCAAAAGACCACGGGGGGAACAGATGGAAAGATGTCGGCGTTCCCGGACGGGAGCGGAGGGGCTCGGAAGAAGCAGAGGTGGAGTAGCCTTTGAGGACTGCGGCCCGGGGGCGAGCTTCCCACTGGAACCGCTGCTTGGTTGGAGCGGGAGCTGGGTTGGTTCTGCATGAAGGAGAGGGCGCAGAGTCTGCACCATCTGCTCGATTGGAAGGCGGAGGTCCGCAGGATGGTTGCCGTGGTGTGGGCCCATGAGCAGGGGGCTGCCGCCGCCGTGCAGCGCCGAGATCAAGCCACACAGACTCCCATGTTAACCCTTATTAGTTGGGAGCCGGGACCCGGCAGTACCGCAGCAAGTGTGCCCGGTGTAGTGCAACTCATGGAGGAAGAGGTGCTGAGTGCGCTGCCCCTGCCGCCATTCCCGGTAGCTGCCTACAGCCTCGGAACCTACTGCACCTGGAGGGGGAGCCCGATCGATCGTCAGACCGTCGGCCAGTCCGGTCCCATGCGGTGGTAGCCGCACTCCAAATTAACCCCTGAAGTTTTACAGTTCAGCGTTTTAAAAGTTCAAGTTTTAAAGGACCCGCTCCTGCAGTACCCGTGTTCCTTTGTTGAACGTCCCCATGTTCCCGGGAGACGCCATCCGGTACGCCGGGTGGAAGGAGCCGGATCCTGCCTGACTTGCTGAACGTCGCCGCGGTCGGAGCCGCGGAGGGCGCCATCAGGGGTCGGAGCCCCTGGTGGAGGACGGCAGGGAGTTAAAGGAGCGAGGACAGTTCTACAAGTAGAGCCTGGCTACTGTACCCGCACCGCAGGCAGTGAAGACGGGGTCTTTATGGATAGTGCCTCCGTGAGTAAATGTGGCTTTGGGGACCCGTGCTGCCCTGTGGTGGACAGGGGAAAGTGGCTGGAGGAGGCTGCGCCGGCAGCGGAGTTTTACCCAGAGGAAGAAGATGAAAGTTAAAGGCAGCGGATCCCGGTTGCCAAGTTGAAAAGTCCCCGTTGGGACCATACTGCCCGCGGGGCGGTACACTATCACGCATGACATCACTAGCAAACGCTAGCGATGTCGCAGTGTGTAAAGCACCCTTTAGACATACAGATGCACACATGTTCTTTCTGTTTTCTTATACTTTGATGTCCAGACTTGAGTCATGTATGGAGCAGAGCAATTATCACGGACTTGGAATATGTTACTCAAATGACTTGTAAATTTAAAGTAAAAAAAATTCAGCTTCTGAACATGGGATTGAATGAGTCCAGAACAGAGGATTCTGGCCAGCCAGCCATTAAAACAAAAGCTTCTTAGAAAAACAAACACTCCCTCAGATAATGCTTTGATTAGCTTTAAGAGTTTTCAATTTCATTGTTTTAAGAATAATAATCAATGTTCAGACAGAGCAGATGATCCAAGCTGTAGAAAATTGCAGATCACATTAAGAAATGAATTAAGGGCAGATGCAACAGTTAAGCTTCTGGTTTGAGGATTTGTGGACCACACAAAAGACGAAATTAGTTCTCTTATCAGTCTATCAGGTTATGGAATAGAACAAAGTTTCCAGGGAACATAGGAAATCATGACTTTATCAAACTAATTACACATGACCCATTTTACAGTCAACATCTAAATGTGTCTTTCTATCTTTGACTTAAAGGGGTGGTTGACTAGTTAGCATTTCTGGCCACATTGATATAATGTTGAGAAACAAGGCTTCTCTCAAATACATTATGTTGGCAATAGTGCCTGTGAGTGGCACTAATGTGGTCCGTTCATCCCCATCACGTGACCCCCCGGGCTTCGAGACTTCTGATGCCCGGTGATGACAGTGGGGCACCCGGGGGCGATGGGATGGCGGCTGGATGTTAATCCCTCCGTGGGTAGGGATGGATGCCCCGGGGCCCGGTGTCTCTGCTCTGAGGTCTGATGATTGCAGGGGTCGGCACGCCTGGTCAGACTGGGGGATGTTAGTTTATTCACGATTGAATGAACCACACAAGTCCAATGGTAAACCAAGGTGCTGGTGGCCGGCCGCCGCGGCCGGGTGTATTCTGGTCCCACACCCGGGCTGATGGACTGTGTCACTTTCCTCTGCACTGTGTTTTTGGTGTGATAGACTTCGGGGTGTGAAACACGGGAGTCCGCTCCCGGTACTTTGTTTGGGAGCCATGCCCCCTGACGCTGACCCTTGGGATCTACCGGGCCCTGGCGGATGCCCTATCCCCCGCGGTGGGTGGTTGTCTGCTTTTGGGACTTTGGTTGGGACAGGACCTATAATTCTGCCCTCAACTGGTTAATTAGCTAGGCCGTTGGTTCCGGTCCTGGCTTTAGGGTCCAAGTACCCCCTCTGTACACGGTTTCCGGGTCGATTCTCCGGTGTCCGTACCGGCGAGATCCTACCCTGCCCCGGTCCACCTCGGATCTCCGTCAGCCGTCTTCCCGTCTCCTGACAGACACGGGACCACCATCTGCCACCTAGCCAGTACGCCGGGGCTCCAACCCCGATGCCTTTCCTTTCTGACTCAGCACTTTACTTCCTCCTCTCAACTCCTTCCACTCCACTAGTCTGACTCCTCTTCACATGAACTACAACCTTCAACTACTGCTTTTCCTGCCCCGGGTTCTCCAGACCCGTAGGTGGGCGTTCTCCATCTGCCTGGTCCCACCCACTGGTGTGCCTGTCCTTCCCTGGGGGGGGTGACTAGGGTTTTATTGGCTGGTGTAACCCTGTGTGGGAAGATGTTGTGTGGGGGCCTATTCTGTGTGACCACCTGGCGGCGCCAGAGTGTCACATTCCCCCTTGGTTAAATACAGACCGTCCGTGGGCTGTCTGACCACCACCATTTATTGTAACCGGAACTGTTGAATATAAAGAAAAAGGGGTAACAAGAATATTAACATTCAAAACATTTCTTCCCTTTATGGGAGGCACCATTTTTAAACGTTGCAAAACCGGAACGGGACGGAACGGCCCACCTTCTTATTGCGCCCCCACCCAAAACAACCTGTTCCCTGGTACCACCGCTAACACTGGTGCACACCTCTTTTGCCTAGTCCAGGAACGGGTCCGAGTGACGCCCACACGGGCCGGGTAAAAAGTTCCTTACCCGACAGTCCTTGTTGCGGGTCCCATAGTCCGGGGACCCCTGACCTAGAGGTTAGTCACCGGTTGCATTATTGACTGGGCCTCAGCCTACTCTACCGCAGGCCCTTCCTCCAATCAGCCTCTCAGAGACTGTGCCATGCACAACAAGAAGGTAGTTTGAAGCATTTAAATACCACTGCCGGGGCAGCCTCCTTGTTACGGTTGCTGCGAGCACTGGAGACTATGTCCAGATTTCTTGCTACTGCACATGTGCGAGCGCTGGAGACTAAGTCCAGATTTCTTGCTACTGCACATGTGCGAGCGCTGGAGACTAAGTCCAGATTTCTTGCTACTGCACATGTGCGAGCGCTGGAGACTAAGTCCAGATTTCTTGCTACTGCACATGTGCGAGCGCCGGAGACTAAGTCCAATCTTGGAGCCATTGCACATGTGCGGGTGACATCATCGCTGACACAAGGTCACATGTCTCTGACACCTTCTATGCCGATTGGTCGCTGGTCATGTGCTTGTGACGTCTTGCTCGGTGATAGGCCAGCATGACGTCACTCCTGTCGTTCTGGCAGCGGATTGGCTCTGGTGTCCTCCATCTTGGATGAGGCACAGAGTCTATATAAGACCCTGATACACGCCGCATGGTGCTCAGTCCTCTTGGTTCATGCATATGAGTAGACGCTCTGTGCGCGTTCCTCTAGGCATTCCTCTGTCTATGCTAGGTGAGCGCTACCGGCAGGGTAGCGTTCTTATACCTTACAGCTTCGGCTGCTGTCCGTATCCTTACCTCTTAGGGGAGCGGACATAGGCAGGTGCCTGAGGCACATGGTCTGGCTGGGCCTTGTGATTCTACTCGTAGGTGGACGTTGCCGCTAGGGTAACGTTCCTTATACTGCGTCTGGCAGTTGTTCATATCCTCGCACACTAGGGGAGCGAACAGAGGTAGGAGCTTTGTGCGGCTTACGCTGCTGTTCGTCTCTTTTGCACCACTAGAAGAGCGGACCTAGGCAGGTGCCATATCTAGTGGTTCGTGTCCTCGCACACTAGTGGAGCGAACGCAGGTAGGAGCTTTGTGCGGCTTACGCTGCTGTTCGTCTCTTTTGCACCACTAGAAGAGCGGACCTAGGTAGGTGCCATTTCGCACACATTGCCTTTGTCTCTGTGATTATTAACAGAGATCATTCCACACACCCTCCAAGTAAGGGAGGAATTGCTTTACTTACTTATTAGATTCTTCTGTGAGTTAACAGAGGTATTGCACTCTGCCATAGTCTGCAGCAAAGTCTTTGCACGGTGGACCCTGACTGTCTGATACTCCTTTCAGTTATTATCAGACAGCCCCCCGTAACATTAGGACTGAGCCTAGGGTCTGGCAGTTATGGCAGAATATCAGCAGTTACACCGTTACATACAAGTACTTGAGTCACGGCTCAAGAGTATAGAGGATAAACCTCAGACCATGGTGACATCTGCACATGATCCTCGACTTGCTCTGCCAAACAGATATTCTGGCGATGCCAGATCATGTCGTGGTTTCATTAGTCAGTGTCAGATACACCTAGAGGTCAACTCTTCTCGCTTCTCTACGGAGAGGTCCAGAGTAGGCTTTATCATCTCCTTACTTCAGGACAAAGCCTTAGAATGGGCGACTCCCCTATGGGAGCGCTCTGATGTGGTTACTCTGAGACATCAAGACTTTCTTGATGCTCTTAAGGCGGTATTCATGGGTCCGCAGGTTACCCATGATGCGGCCCTGAGACTGTTAGATCTATCTCAGGGTTCGTTATCCACTAGTTCTTATGCCATTGCTTTTAGAACTCTGGTGGCAGAACTAGATTGGCCAGAGAAGGTGTTGATTCCTATCTTCTGGAGAGGGTTGGCAGGCTATGTCAAGGATGCCCTTGCTACTCGTGAGGTCCCTGCTTCTCTGGAGGACTTGATCACAGTAGCAACGAGGATCGATGTACGCCATAAGGAACGTAGACTCGAGGTCTCTTCCTCACGCCCTAAGCATCGGGCTATTCCAGTTGTTGAGGGTCCACTACCATCTTCCTCAGCATCTGAAACATCTCCCACTCCTATGCAGTTAGGTCATACGTCCTCCAGACTACGCAAGTCTTGTCCTCCTATATGTTACGTATGTCGTCAGGCTGGGCACTATGCCAACAAGTGTCCTAGTCGTCAGGGAAACTTCCTGGCCTAGTAACCATTAGAGGGGGGTTACTAGAGACGTCTTCTGCACCCTCTAAGTGTTGTATCCCAGGTCAGCTCTCGTTATCTGAGAATACATGGCCTATTATGGCTTTTGTGGATTCCGGAGCTGACGGGATTTTTGTGTCCTCAGGATTTGTAAAGGGACACAATATTCCCTCTATCATGTTAGAGGCGCCTATTCCTGTCCGTGTTGTTAATGGAACTATGTTGTCTGACTCCATTACATTGAGGACAGTTCCCTTGCGCCTTTCCCTGTCTCAGGGTCACATAGAGGAGATTTCTTTTCTTGTTTTGCCTGAGGGTATAGACGACGTCCTTCTGGGTCTTCCATGGCTTCGGACTCATGCTCCTCACATTGACTGGGAGTCTGACAGCATTATTAGTTGGGGTTCGAAATGTCAGTCCCGATGTCTTCCCTTACCACCTAAGGTCATTGCGGTTGCATCAACTGATCTCTCTTCCATACCTACACCCTATTTGGATTTCGCTGACGTGTTCTCCAAACAGGGTGCTGAGGTTCTTCCACCCCATAGGCCGTATGACTGTGCCATAGACCTTATCCCAGGTTCGGTTCCACCTAAAGGCAGGGTTTACCCCCTGTCGATACCTGAGTCGGAGGCCATGTCGACCTATATAAGAGAGAGTTTAGAGAAGGGGTTCATTCGTAAGTCTGTCTCTCCCGCGGGAGCTGGGTTTTTCTTTGTTCGGAAGAAAGAGGGTGATTTGCGTCCCTGCATAGATTACAGGGGTCTCAACGCAATCACAATAAAGAACAAATACCCATTACCTTTAATTTCGGAGCTCTTTGACAGACTGAGAGGAGCTCAAGTTTTTACGAAGTTGGATCTGCGGGGTGCGTATAACTTGGTACGAATTCGAAAGGGTGACGAATGGAAGACCGCTTTTAACACCCGAGACGGTCACTATGAATACCTCGTCATGCCTTTTGGGTTATGTAATGCACCCGCAGTATTTCAGGACTTCGTAAACGATGTGTTCAGGGATTTACTGTTATCCTCAGTAGTGGTGTATCTGGACGACATCCTGATTTTTTCTCCTGATCTGGAGACTCATCGTCAGGATGTCGTTCGTGTCCTTTCCCGTTTAAGGGAGCACTCATTGTTTGCTAAACTCGAGAAATGTGTATTCGAGCAGTCCTCATTGCCTTTTTTGGGTTACATTATCTCACAAGAGGGTCTGGCTATGGATCCTGCGAAGCTCTCTGCTGTCCTGCAATGGTCCGAACCTCATTCCTTGAAGGCGGTGCATAGCTTCTTAGGATTCATAAATTATTACAGGCAGTTCATACCCCATTTTTCTACTTTGGTGGCCCCTTTGGTGGCCTTGACTAAGAAAGGTGCTAATCCCAAAGCCTGGTCTACTGAGACATCTCAGGCTTTTGAGGCAGTAAAAAGACACTTTTCAACTGCTCCCGTTCTTCAAAGACCCGATGAGAATAAGCCCTTCCTCTTAGAGGTTGATGCCTCTTCAGTGGGTGCTGGTGCGGTCTTGTATCAAAAGAACAGTGCAGGTAGAAAAAGGCCGTGTTTCTTCTTTGCTAAAACCTTTTCACCGGCAGAGAGAAACTATACCATTGGGGATAGGGAACTGCTCGCCTTGAGATTAGTCTTGGAGGAGTGGCGTCACTTGCTGGAAGGAGCGAAACATCCTTTCCAGGTCTATACAGACCATAAGAATCTGACGTACTTACAAACCGCTCAGCGTCTGAATCCTCGCCAAGCCCGCTGGTCCTTGTTTTTCTCCCGCTTTCACTTCTCCATCAACTATCTGTCTGGGAGTAAGAATAACAAGGCAGACGCCCTGTCTCGCTCTATGCTTTCTACCCAGGAAGAGATTGACGAACCTCGTCTTATCCTTCCCTCCAGGGTTTTTCATACGCTCTCCCCTGTGACGTTAGACCAAATCCCACCGGGCAAGACCTTTGTTCCGCCTGATCGACAGAATGATATACTGTCATGGGCCCACACCTCAAAGGTGGGTGGGCATTTTGGTATTAGGCGGACACGAGAGTTACTGGAGAGGTGGTATTGGTGGCCACACTTAGCCAGCCACGTCAAGAGATATGTCGGTTCCTGCTACTCGTGTGCTCGCAACCGTCCATTACGGCAGAGACCGGCTGGGCTCTTGCATCCTTTACCAGTGCCAGATAGACCATGGGAGGTGGTAGGCATGGACTTTGTGGGTGATCTTCCATGTTCACAGGGACATAGATTTGTGTGGGTCATTACGGACCATTTCTCCCGGATGGTTCATCTCGTACCGTTATCGAGAATCCCATCTTCCAGGGTACTAGCCAAACTATTCCTCAAGCATGTCTTTAGGCTTCACGGGATGCCAGATCGTATCATTTGTGATAGAGGCCCGCAATTTACTTCCCGTTTCTGGCGAGATCTTTGTAGCCTTCTGCAAATTGAGTTGAATCTCTCTTCGGCATACCATCCGGAGACTAATGGTTTGGTTGAACGTACCAATCAATCTATGATTATATACCTTCGACACTTTGTTGCTGAGAACCACGATAACTGGTCCTCCCTCCTACCCTGGGCAGAATTTGCCCTTAACAATTCGCTGGCTGAGGCCACTGGGCAGACACCGTTCGTACTCAATAATGGGCAACACCCTAGGGTACCAGTACCGTTTCCCGCTGCTGCACCTCCTCCTCTTGTGGCCGACTGGGCAACTAATGCCAGAGAGGTTTGGGATCGGACTCAAGAGTCGATCCAAGCAGCTAAGGACCGTATGAAGACGGTGTCCGATCGGTTTCGTCGCCCGGCTCCTGTCTTTTCTCCAGGGGACTTTGTGTGGCTCTCTGCAAAACACGTGAAACTTAGAGTGAGCTCTGTCAAATTTGCTCCTCGCTTCCTGGGTCCTTATGAGGTTCTTCGACAGGTAAATCCTGTAGTCTATCAATTGAAGTTACCTGTCCATCTTAGGATTCATAACAAATTCCATGTCTCACTGCTAAAGCCGGCTATTTTACCTCACGCTCGTGAAGTGCACTCTCCTGCCTCTGATTCCTCTCGCTCTAGCTATGAGGTACGAGCCATAGTTGGTTCTAAGATGGTTAGAGGGCGCAGGTTCTTCTTGATAGATTGGGAGGGCTATGGCCCGGAACATCGCTCTTGGGAGCCTGAGGAGGCTGTCCATGCTCCCGACTTAGTTGCCGATTACCTGCGTCGCCGGGAGGGGGGCCCTTGAGGGGGAGGTACTGTTACGGTTGCTGCGAGCACTGGAGACTATGTCCAGATTTCTTGCTACTGCACATGTGCGAGCGCTGGAGACTAAGTCCAGATTTCTTGCTACTGCACATGTGCGAGCGCTGGAGACTAAGTCCAGATTTCTTGCTACTGCACATGTGCGAGCGCTGGAGACTAAGTCCAGATTTCTTGCTACTGCACATGTGCGAGCGCCGGAGACTAAGTCCAATCTTGGAGCCATTGCACATGTGCGGGTGACATCATCGCTGACACAAGGTCACATGTCTCTGACACCTTCTATGCCGATTGGTCGCTGGTCATGTGCTTGTGACGTCTTGCTCGGTGATAGGCCAGCATGACGTCACTCCTGTCGTTCTGGCAGCGGATTGGCTCTGGTGTCCTCCATCTTGGATGAGGCACAGAGTCTATATAAGACCCTGATATACGCCGCATGGTGCTCAGTCCTCTTGGTTCATGCATATGAGTAGACGCTCTGTGCGCGTTCCTCTAGGCATTCCTCTGTCTATGCTAGGTGAGCGCTACCGGCAGGGTAGCGTTCTTATACCTTACAGCTTCGGCTGCTGTCCGTATCCTTACCTCTTAGGGGAGCGGACATAGGCAGGTGCCTGAGGCACATGGTCTGGCTGGGCCTTGTGATTCTACTCGTAGGTGGACGTTGCCGCTAGGGTAACGTTCCTTATACTGCGTCTGGCAGTTGTTCGTATCCTCGCACACTAGGGGAGCGAACAGAGGTAGGAGCTTTGTGCGGCTTACGCTGCTGTTCGTCTCTTTTGCACCACTAGAAGAGCGGACCTAGGCAGGTGCCATATCTAGTGGTTCGTGTCCTCGCACACTAGTGGAGCGAACGCAGGTAGGAGCTTTGTGCGGCTTACGCTGCTGTTCGTCTCTTTTGCACCACTAGAAGAGCGGACCTAGGTAGGTGCCATTTCGCACACATTGCCTTTGTCTCTGTGATTATTAACAGAGATCATTCCACACACCCTCCAAGTAAGGGAGGAATTGCTTTACTTACTTATTAGATTCTTCTGTGAGTTAACAGAGGTATTGCACTCTGCCATAGTCTGCAGCAAAGTCTTTGCACGGTGGACCCTGACTGTCTGATACTCCTTTCAGTTATTATCAGACAGCCCCCCGTAACACTCCTCCTGCAGCATTCTCACAAGACCACCGCTCCAGCAGCACGGATCTCCAGTGCCACCTTCACTCACGGTGCTTCATTGTCCAAAGACCCCTTCTTCCTGCTGCCGACGGTGCAGGTACAACTGCTCCTCCGGGTATGGCTCCATCTTCCACCAGGGGCTCCGACCCCTGATGGCATCTTCACTTCAACAAGCAGGGGGAAGATGTTCAACAAGAACAGAGCTCTAAACAGTCAATTTCTTCAACTTCCCTGCCACCCTCCACCTGTGGTGCAGATGGCCTCCTCAAGAACATGAGGACGTTCAACAAGGGTGACCGGGTTTCAAACAGTCAACTTTGTAACTTGAAACTTTTATGGGTAGACTTACGGGTTCCGGTCTCTTTAAGGCCGGGCACCTCCGGGGCACACACTGGCGAAGTGCCCGGGCAGACCACAGTGCCGGCAGACTGGCACTATCACACTCCCAACAGCAGATGGGGCCTCATCCTCGGAGGTTTACTCCGCTTCCATTTCGTACACCTCTAATGCATGGTACGACCGGGACGATAAAGCCATCAGGTATCCGTTTCCACCACTTTGCGGAATGTACTCAGCTGCTGGGGTACTAGTACCGGAATTACTCTCATCTGTCTCTTCCGACTCTGACCCCGCAGCCATAAGGCCCTCCGGAACGGTTGCCATCTCCGTTGCAGCCGGGCAGACTGCCGGAGCCGACTCTGTCACCTTTGTGGGATCGTCACTGCTGGCTGGTGCCCTGCAATTCGCTGCTGGGGCTGCTGGTGACAATTCAGCGGTCCTGATCTCCGCTGCTCCTGCATCCGGAGAGGGAGCTGCTGCCTCCCCGTCATTCGCCACGTTCGCGGGTGCCGCAGCTCCAGCGGCAGGCGCTGCCCCGCCATCCACATTTGGCGCCGACATCTTCCCGCATCTCCCCCTTGGTTTTTCGGGAGCAGACCTTTAGCGTGTCTCTTAGTTTTGTTTTCGGCCTCCGGAGTCACTTCCTTCTGGCTGTGTTCCCAGGGGGCGGGGCTTCAACTTTGCACCCTTTCTAGGGGAAGAAGACACTGTGTTATCTTTTTTCGCGCCCAAAAATGGCGACAAAATAGCGGCCTTTAAAAATTTTTGCAGCGGAGCACCGCTAACAGTCCAGGACAAGGCTCACTTCCACCAGGTAGGTGGATGGGTTACAATCCTGTTCGTAACGCCAGGTTTTGAGGTGTGCCGACCCCTTGCCAGCAGCCGGGCTGCTCGGATTCAGATCCGTAGTGTGGCTCGAGGGATTCTACCGGACCCGGGGGTCGCGCGGACACTTCAAATAAAAGGGCACATATTTGTACGGGATTTGCCGTAAACAGTCTGTGACGCCACCCACGGTGTGTGGTGAAGTGTGGCACCACCGCTGCTGTTGTGGGGCACCCGGGGGCGATGGGATGGCAGCTGGATGTTAAACCCTCCGTGGGTAGGGATGCATGCCCCGGGGGCCCAGTGTCTCTGCGCTGAGGGTGACGATTGCAGGGGCCGGCGCGCCTTGTCAGACCAAGGGATGTTAGTTTACTCACGATTGAATGAACCACACAAGTCCAATGGTAAACCAAGGTGCTGGTGGCCGGCCACCGCGGCCGAGTGTATTCTGGTCCCACACCTGGGCTGATGGTCTGTGTCACTCTTCTCTGCACTGTGTTTTTGGTGTAATGGACTTCGGGGTGTGAAACACGGGAGTCCGCTCCCGGTACTTTGGTTGGGAGCCGTGCCCGCTGATGCTGACCCTTGCGATCTACCGGGCCCTGGCGGATGCCCTATCCCCCGCGGTGGGTGGTTGTCTGCTTTTGGGACTTTGGTTGGGACAGGACCTATAATCCTGCCCTCAATTGGTTAATTAGCTAGGCCGTTGGTTCTGGTCCTGGCTTCAGGGTCCAAGTACCCCCTCTGTGCACGGTTTCCGGATTGGTTCTCCAGTGTCGGTACCGGGGGGCTCCTACCCTACCCCGGTCCGTCTCGGATCTCCGGCAGCCGTCTTCGTGTCTCCTGACAGACACGGGACCACCGTCTGCCACCTAGACAGTACTCTGGGGCTCCAACCCCGACGCCTTTCCTTTCTGACTTAGCACTTTACTTTCTCCTCTCAACTCCTCCACTCCACTAGTCTGACTCTTCACTGGAACTACAACCTTCAGCTACTGCTTTTCCGGCCCCGGGTTCTCCAGACCCCTAGGTGGGCGTTCTCCATCCGCCTGGTCTGGTCCCACCCACTGGTGTGCCTGTCCTTCCCTCGGGGGGATGACTAGGGTTTTGTTGGCTGGTGTAACCCTGTGTGGGAAGGTGTTGTGCGGGGGCCTATTCTGTGTGACCACCTGGCGGCGCCAGGGCGTCACAGTTCCTCTAAGCCTTAAAAGATCTGCTTCAAAAGTTTTTGTGCAAGACACCACAAAAAATATTCAGAGGTTTGGTGGAGTTAATTTCTCAATAGGTCACAGCAGTTTTCATGGGTTTGATAGCGACAAAGGCAGGATATTTTAGTGTTCATCAAACACATTACTAATTTTAGTCTAGTCTACATACTGCCAGTGATGTGACATTGCATTTATTAACAGTCGATGAGGTTGACCTAAAGCAATATGACCGTTGGATTTTAGATAACAGGTCACAAGTCGAATGTGGCATTCCCTCCATAGGTTCCAATGTAAGTCACACACAAGACATATCTGCAATTTGACTGCGTTTAGTGGCCTCATTTCAGGATTGCTATCATGCAACCCATGTCACTGTGCAGTCTAGAACAATCCAAAAAATAACTTTTATAACCAAAAAATATATTTAAATTAAAAATTTAAATGAGAAATATTAAAATTAAAAAATGTATTAAAAATCTGTGAGAGAAACATGAGCATAAAAAACATTCTCGTGGATGGTTACTTTAAATTTGCTGACTGTTTTTTCATAATAAGAGAATTATTAAAGCATGACAAACATTCGATTCTGGAAAATTGGATATAAATGGAATTTTGGTTTCTTCCATGGACTCATTTGGGCTAATAGATGTAGAATTGTAATATTTCATAGTAATAAGCCTTATGCCTCATCAGTTTCCAATGACTTGTTTAAGGGATTTCCTCCGCGGTGTACAAGGCAATAGGGAAAATAATAGCTTGCCATTATTACAAATCGCTGGCACATTCTGGCACGGATACCCTAAGTTATGTCAACAGATCCCTGCGCTCATCCCCAATGTACAGTACACGTGTGAGGAGTCCAATAATTCCTTCCAGCTATTTGTCAAAGACTTTTCCTCCCGGTGAAAGACGTGGGCTAAATACACTAATTATATCACCCTTCCGAGTGCAGAATTGCACAAATAAGTTGCTCTGCGCTTTCCTTCGGGGGAGGGGAAGGGTATGATACAAATTACAAAGTGAAGCCTTTATAAAGTGATTCTCCCATAAGCTCCTCTTTATTAACTGCCCCAAAGGAAGAGAATTACTGCTGCTGTGGTGGTCTAGCTCCTTCCCCTACACACATGCTAAACAGATTAACATGCTTTGCCTGACCCGCTCCTCACAAAGCCAGGATAGAGTTTCCCCATCACCATGTGGAAATTAACCTGTAAGTGTCAATGGTCAGCTGTAGAGAAGGGGATCCAGCACCGTGCCAGCAATGTAAACAGCCCGGCCCATGCTTTGTTACTCTTGGCCTTCCCTCCCCAAGAACATGGGGCTAAATATTTATTAGAAGCGATTTGGTTCTTGTACTGAACTGAGGCACATTTCTTAGGCACTTTATTTGATTATTCTTGGCACTGGCCTGTCTTCTTTAGACTGGAAAACTTAGGCAGGAGTTTGTTTTTTAAGGAGGGGGCGAGAGTAAAAGAGCGAGAGCCTTAGAGGAGAGAGGGAATGATACGGAGAGATATACTGTAAGGAGAGAGGAAGGGAACGGAAGGATGAGTGCGGAGAAAGGTAGTGGAAGGGGGAGGGAAAGAGAAAAGGTAGAGAAATACACCCTTATTAGAAAAATATCAAAGCACTCGAAATAATCCAATATTTTTTTGTTCTTATTTTTTTTGTGTCTGATTAAAGAAACAAATTTTCCTATCGTATAACATAATAAGATCCTAGGACAACATATACACACACATATAATAAATCTAATAGAGCCATATTTGTGTTACATTGATCAGATGGGATCATCATCATAAAATATACATATAAATCATAACATATACACACACACACATATAATAAATCTAATAATGCCATATCTGTGTTACATTGATCGGTGGGGATCATCACCATAACACATACATATAACATAACATATACACATACATATAATAACTCTAATAGCGCCATATTTGTGTTACATTGATCGGAGGGGATCATCACCATAACATATACATATAATAACATAACATATACACTCACATATAATAAATCTAATAGCACCATATTTGTGTTACATTGATTGGATGGGATCATCACCATAACATATACATATAAAATAACATATACACATACATATAATAAATCTAATAAATCTAATAATGCCATATCTGTGTTACATTGATCGGATGGGATCATCACCATAAAATATACATAATATATACATATAATATACATAAATATACATATAATAACATAACATATACACACACATATAATAAATCTAATAATGCCCTATCTGTGTTACATTGATTGGAGGGGATTATCACCATAACATATACATATAACATAACATATACACACACACATAATAAATCTAATAGTGCCATATCTGTGTTACATTGATCGGAGGGTATCATCATGATAACACATACATAAAATAACATATATACACAATTACACATACATATAATAAATCTAATAGTGCCATATCTGTGTTACATTGATCGTAGGGATCATCAGCTAAATATTTATAGAATTAGTTACACAAGTAAACAACAAATATAAGAATAAATAAAATACACATTCATCTCATGAATACATATAGAAATATTAATTATAATATTAATCAACATATTAATATAATAATAAAAAATGCACAAGAAACTAAACAAATAATATCACAATCATGATAAAATAATACAAATGATTCACAATAATGATGTTAGGAATATTATCATATAAATCTTTTTTTAATTTTTGTTTCAAACTATAAAACAGATTACAATGTTTTTTTATTTTACTGAATTAATGAGTCTTCATGTAAGAAAATACTCCAAGGAAGGTTGTGGGCATAACGTGGGATAGAACTTTAAACACCAATTTTTTTTTTTGCAGTTTTGCTTATTTTTCTAACATATATAAAGCTTGCTGATATAGCGCTATCACATAGCAGCACTTTATAGAGGTTACTGTCTGTGTCCCCATTTGGGCTCACAATCTAAATTCTTATCAGTATGTCTTTGTTAAGTTATTCCCTTTATTTTCCAAACACGGAATGCTTTTTGTGTGTGTGTTTTTTTATTATAAAATTTTCCCATAGGTTTCTTTAAAGAAAGAATGGACAAACATACACATTGGAGTATACAAAGGAAAAAACATGAGTGTAAAAAGTTAAAAATATTATTTTTTTTTTAAAAAAACCTCTGTATGAGTGAAGCCGTACAGAGATATACTATCTTTTTCTATTTCTTTTATCTTATTATTTGTCTGATTAAAGAAACACATTTTCCTATCATATAACATAATAAGATCCTAGGACAATATATACACATACATATAATAAATCTAACAGCACCATATTTGTGTTACATTGATCGGAGGGGATCATCACCATAAAATATACATAGAAAACATAACATATACACACATATAATAAATCTAATAATGCCATATCTGTCTTACATTGATTGCAGGGGATCATCACCATAACATATACTTATACTTACTATTTGATGAATATGATTATACAGTATATATATACACTGCTCACAAAAATAAAGGGAACACTTACACAGCATAAACAGCACAATGTTATTTTAGTGTTCCCTTCATATATATATATATATATATATATATATATATATACATATACATGTGTGTGTATATATAGCACATACTACAACTTAGTGCAGGACATGTAGTAATGCTGCCATGTCTATTGTGCAGAAGTGCAGAGGTATAGTGTAAGGCTAAGTTCACACAGGGCATTTTTGCTGCTTTTGCTGCTGTTTTTTTCTGGAGCAAAACCAATGGAAAAAACATGGATAAAAACTGCAGCAAAAATACACTGTGTGAACATAGCCCAACTTGTAGTCCTCCGTCAGGCTGAAAACCTATATTTCCCAGCTCTCACTTAGGGTGCGTTCACACGAGCGTGAAAATCGGACGAGTGCAATGCGAGAAAATCACACATTGCCCTCTGACCAATGTTAGTCAATGAGGGACAGCAGTTGGTCAGCTTTTCTCGCATCCAGAATCTGGATGCGAGAAAAGCGGCAGCATGCTGCGATTTGATCCAGAATACATCTGAGACTCGCCAATACAAGTCAATGGGTGCGAGGAAAAAACAGATCTCACACGGACGGCACACGGACCATCCTAGTGACATCCGTTTTTCTAAATACAATCCTATCATGTAGCACAGAACACTGTAAATGCTCCTGTACATGACTGTAAATGAGTAATAGCTGCTGAGGAAAAAACAGATTGCACACTGACAGAACACTGACAGCATACTGACAGCACACTGACAAAACACGGATGAAAAGTGATAAAAAAATCATCCTACTCTCGCAAACAAGATTGGGACCGTTTTTTCATACGTTCGTGTGAGTCCAGCCTTATGATAAGGACGGGAATGATCGATTGTCAGATTTTCTTTAGACAATTTTGCGTCTGTTCCATCAATCTGAATGGGGGTTTTTGACATCTCTTGTACTGTACAGGCTTCAGAAAAAGCCCCGCTCACATTTTCTCAGTTGCAGAGATCTGCCCTGTTTGATCATAGCCTTATACTATAGATGCAGACCATGCAGATACATACATCAGCTCTGTGTTGCTTAATCAGCCCCTGTCACCGTTACCAATCACACAGGGTATTAAGGTGACACCGAGGCTTAGCGAGCAAACTGCTGCCTCTACATAATCTGTTTTCCAAACAAGCCAATGATACCTTATAGTTGTGATGTACATTTGTGCTCTATTATAGGACGTCTGTATACAGCCATCATCTAATAAAGTATTAAGAATGCAAAACTGTAATTTCTCAGAAATATGACACATATGCTTTGAGTATATGGCTGTATACAGTACGACAAACTGCCCATCTTATTCTTCATAGACCTGAGGCTGGAGATTATATCACAGACACAGAGACGGTGTGTGACGCTCCTTATAGTAAAATATTGCTTATTGTTCTGTAAAGTATAATACTTTATTTTATACAAGAATCATTTTAATCTATTAACATATAAGTTATGATATTTTCAGAATTGGGAGTGATAGGCAGCGTGATATAACACTTTCTGAATGATTACTCAGTGTATATACAGTAACTTCATTTCATAGCACATCCCACAGCATTTCTCCATCATAACTTGTTACCAGCTATAAAAAGCCCTGCTGGTATATAAATACCTAACAGTATATGGCGGATTATAATAATGGTAGGATGTGTCATTTATGGTTTCCTACCACTGGTGAGGTTTCTCCACACATCATATAATATACAACCCCATGTCAGAGCTTTGGACAAATAATGCTTTGAATGTTGAGTTGGCCGTCGATGGGGAAAATTTACTCCTAACCAAAGTTCAATCAATTTTTCTGATCCTGAGAAGCTTATATGTTAAAAGATATTTGCTGCGATGGTCGTGATTCTCCATCTGAAAATTATTTTAACTTTTGTACATAGAATTTAAGGGAAATATTGGAAACATAACCTGTCCAATCCACCTAAATGGGAATGTTCTGCGTCCTTACGAATCCCTTTCCAGTGTAAAGAACAGTGAAAGACAATTTTATATATATACACACACACACACACACATATACTGTATATATATAGAGAGAGAGAGTGAGAGAGCAATATATATATATATATATATATATATATATCTATTTATATCTCTCTATCTATATATATATATATATATATATATATATATATATATATATATATATATATGGTACATGTATGTAAAGAAGAAAAAGCGAAAAACTATCTATATATGTACTGTCTATATATATATATACATATATACACGGTATATATATATATATATATATATACATACAATTTACAGTATATGCACATGTATATATTTTAATTCTATTTCTAGTGTGGAAAAAAAAAACCATTCAGTTGTAAGGGGCACATTTATTTTTCCGATTTTGGAGCCAAAATGTTCTGCGTGGAACATGAACAAAAAAAAACATAAAAAAAAAATAATAATTCTGATTAATAATTAAAAAAGTATATATATCATGATATCTGTAACCACCTTTTTGTTCCTGGATTAGTATAACCTTTACAGCATTTATTTGTTGTTTATTATCATTGCTTACTGTTTTTTTTTTTTTTTCAAATTGTTAAATAATAATAATAATAAAAAAAATATTTGCTGTTTATTACTATGAAAAAAAGGAAAAAAGTCATTAATATCTGCTTCTTGTAAGTGATAAGTTTTAAATACAATTAAAATGATAAACCATAATATTTACACTGGATATTGCAATTAGGAGTCACACAAAGTGTTTTTTGCAGACAGATATTGGCTATGAGTCAGTAGACAACTATTAAACACAACTGTTTTTCCCACTGTTAGTTTTCTTTTGGGATTTTGGCATTTTTTCTAAGACGCAGCATGCTGTAGGCGTGGCATTGTTTTTCATTGTTTCTCAAAAGGCTCCTCTACAGGAAAGAAAATTCATGTGTAAAAAAAAAAATATAAAATCCACAAAGGACACATTAAAAATGCATGAAAATAATTATTTTTTTTTTACAGCCAAGAAACATTATAAATATATATACATATATATATATATATATATATATATATATATATATATATATATGCGCAATATATATATGAATCATATGTTATATCTGGCATACAGAGGCAAACTATAACTTGTAGCTGTATATTCCCTGGTCCTCACCCAGGATATTTTGGGTGTCAGGTTGTGGTCACACACCGCAGGCTTGTTGCACGACGCAGTGCTGTGTTTTGATTCTTATTCGTCTGGATGGGTTTGTCGTAATCAATGAATGTCCTGCAGAAAAGAAAAATGATTCAGCTGAATTTAGTGTGGCTGAAGAAGGTCTAACTGTGGCAGTATGAGATGTGCACACTGTCATGATTCCGCTGTATTGCCATTGCGAGGGAAAGTTCACATGACCAAGTAGTCACATGTCTGCCACTTCACAATGTGAATATAGGGAAATCCTGACATTGTGCACAATACATACTAGTCTCCAGTTCATAGATTGATAGCATGCTTTTGTTTTCAGCCCTTTAAATAGCACCTGCCACTGCCAACACTAACACAAGCTTTTATTAACAAAATTAATAGTAGGCCAATGTAAAAGATTACAATTGAAAAGACTAAACTCATAGGTTTCCTATATAGATAATACATTTGTTGTCTACATCTTTGTAACAGCAGTAATTGACATCATAAAATGTTCCTCATTAAAACACAGTGAGACGATGTGATGTGTGGCAGCTAGGGGGCGCACTGAGTGTGAAAGTTGTGTCTCCCATCAACTCCCATCCAAGCAAATATAAGCAGCGAACATGAGGCAGGAAGACATCAAACTAAATTCTTCTAGTAAAACTCTAGGCATTCTGTATTATTATCTCAAGAGGCTCCTAAAGCATCACACAATAGGGTCAGACAAAAACATTTCAATGTGATCCATGAGGAACGATAGGGCTAGAGGTCACTATACCTAGGTCAACTAATGGAGCTCTGAATCTGAAGAAGTCTGCTGCTTATAAAGGCGCATGTAGTGTTCATAGATGTGAAACTGCCATACGCATCACTATAACGCAAAAATGCAAGGCCCAGTCATACACCATCCTTGTAGATTGGGTGATTAAAAATAAATAAAATGTATTTCATAATGAGTGATCCCATCTAGACATCTCGGTTCTATGTTTGCAAAAACACGATCAAAAATGCTTACTGAAGAATACAAGTGCCGCAATGTAAAGAACTTTAAAAATAGCTGTGTAAGTTGTGATTTGTCCTAGTTTCTTGGTGCAGAGCATTCCAAAGGATTGGTGCAGCTCAGGAGAAGTCTTGGATCCGGGATTGGGAGGTTTGGATTAGTGTGGATGTTAGGGTACCTTCACACTTTAGCGATGCAGCAGCGATCCGACCAGCGATCTGACCTGGTCAGGATCGCTGCTGCATCGCTACATGGTCGCTGGTGAGCTGTCAAACAGGCAGATCTCACCAGCGACCAGTGACCAGCCCCCAGCCAGCAGCGACGTGCAAGCGACGCTGCGCTTGCACGGAGCCGGCGTCTGGAAGCTGCGGACACTGGTAACTAAGGTAAACATCGGGTATGGTTACCCGATGTTTACATTAGTTACCAGCGCACACCGCTTAGCTTAGCGCTGGCTCCTTGCTCTCCTAGCTACAGTACACATCGGGTTAATTAACCCGATGTGTAATGCAGCTACATGTGCAGGGAGCAGGGAGCCGCGCACACTGCTTAGCGCTGGCTCCTTGCTCTCCTAGCTACAGTACACATTGGGTTAATTAACCCGATGTGTACAGCAGCTACATGTGCAGAGAGCCGGAGCCGGCAGCACAGGCAGCGTGAGAGCTGCGGAGGCTGGTAACTAAGGTAAATATCGGGTAACCACCTTGGTTACCCGATGTTTATCTTGGTTACAGCTTACCGCAGCTGCCAGACGCCGGCTCCTGCTCCCTGCTCGCTTCATTTGTCGCTCTCTCGCTGTCACACACAGCGATCTGTGTGTCACAGTGGGAGAGCGCCTTTGAAGAAAACAAACCAGGGCTGTGTGTGACGAGCAGCGATCTCGCAGCAGGGGCCAGATCGCTGCTCAGTGTCACACACAGCGAGATCGCTAATGAGGTCACTGCTGCGTCACAAAAAGCGTGACTCAGCAGCGATCTCGGCAGCGAGCTCGCTGTGTGTGAAGCACCCCTTAGTCGAACATCGTTTGCAGATTGTAGAGAATGGATAGGGTGATAGGCAGAGAGGAGGGTGGAGATGTAGGGGGGTGCCATGCTGTGGAAAGCTTTGTGGGTGTGAACATGCAATTTGTATTGAATATATATATATATATATATATATATATACATATATGTGATTACCTTGATGAAAAACAATATATAAAAAGGCAGATTTAGCACATGGAACAAATCATATAAAATATAAAACCATATGCTCAATCCTTAACCATGATGCCAATACATACCGTATTTTTCGGACCATAAGACGCACTTTTTTTCCTCCAAATTTGGGAGGTAAGTGTGGGGTGCGTCTTACGGTCTGAAGCTGCGGGGTAGGGAGCTGTGGGGAGTCAGTGCTATGCAGTGGGATCACAGGAGGCAGGGAGGGTCGCTGCTGCAGGATGCCGGCTGCTGGAGAAACCACGTGTGCCCGCTGCTTAAAGTCAGTGAATATTCATTAGCTGCTCCCCGCTCACCTCTCTCTGCAGTCAGCGGGTGTGAGGAGCAGCTAATGAAAACTTGTTTAATGTAAACAGCGGTCACACGTGGGAGCTCCAGACGCCGGCTTCCTGCAGCTGCTGGGGAGACTGTGTGTCCGCTGTGTAGGAGGCAGGAGCAGGGGGCCGTTGCAGTCATGTATGGCCCGGGGGGAAGTGCAGATCACTGCAGTGTCCGGGCCAGAGCACGGCATACCTTCACAGCACAGCCGCAGTCTCTGTGCTGAGGGCTCACATTACTTTCACTTTGCTCCCGCCTCTGCTCTAGAAACAGTCTCCCGTAGCTGACAAGGACCTACAGTGATGTATTGCAGAGGGGTGGCCAGAGCAGCACAGAACAGCACAGAGCCCACCTCTCCATTACATCACTGCAGGTCCTTGAGAGATGGGACACTTTGCTTGTAATGCCAGGACCAAACTGAAGCATGGTGAGCAGCACATCAGTAAAAGTAAGGCAATAAATAATATAGTATAGGCATTACTGTACACCTGGATGGGGTTGGATCATACATATATATTTACACACACACACACACACACACACACACACACACACACACACACTATACACACACACACACACACACACACTAACTATACACACACACACACACACACACACACACTAACTATACACACACACACACACACACACTATATAACTCTATATACACACACACACACACACACACACAATATAACTATATATACACACACACACACACACACACCAGATTGGAGGATCACACATATAATAATGGGGAACATACATATTCCACGATGGAGGCCATATATACCTGGAAGGTACCCAGAATGGGGGATATGAGGACAGAATTTGGGGATATTATTACCTCAGTAACACTGTCAGCAGTAAAATAACAGTATGTCATGACCACATTCTTTTACTTTAATTTTATTATTTTTCTATTTTTTCCTCCTCTAAAACAAGGGTGCGTCTTATAGTCCGGTGCGTCTTATAGTCCGAAAAATACATGATAATGAATACTGTATGTCTAAATGGTTACATAAGGTAATTCATATGCAAAAATTGGAAAGCAGAACTGTAAATAAGAAACATAGTTCAAAAAAAGGCAAAACAACAAAAAATGTATAGAATCTATATATAATAAAACTATGCAACTAACCCTAACTATCTACAACACTGTTACAGCCTAATTGGGAAAGGAGGGAACAGTATTTCATCATACAGTTTAGAGAAAGGTGGATACTAACCATGAGATAAGGACCCCAGTCCCCCGCACCCCAACAACTTTGCTTAACTTTGTCAAGAAACTAACATAGAATAGAGGTATTCATTAACATGTACACTGGAGATCAAAATTAGAGAACACACAATTTCCTAAATGTTAAGGTCATTGTGTTGTCCTATGTGATTATATCCTAACATGAATAAACTCGCAGTATTTTAAGCTTATTTCATAAATTTAATTTATTCTAAAGCACAAAAGAAAAATGTAAATGAGATAAATGAAAAAGAGCACTGATCAAAATTAGAGAACAGTTTCAGATACCTGCAAGTTATTGGTGTTAATCTGGCACTTGGTGCTAATCGCCTTAATTATCTGACAAACCCTATATAACTGGCAGCCTAACTTTCCAGTTTGCACTGACTTTGCAAAAATGGTGTGTTGTTCCAAAGTGACTAAAACCCTTCAACAGCAGGTTGTCCAAATGAAGACCAAAGGGGTGACCCTATCAGCCACAGCAAGAGAGGTTGGTTGTTCCAAATTTGTGATTTCAAGAATATTGCACTTTTACTACATCACAACATTTTTTAAGTTCCCCAAAAAGGCTGGTCGCCCTTGAAAGATAAAAGGACAGTGTAATGCGGAGAATCTCCATGGGTAATCATTTAAACACTGCAGCTGGAATTGCTCACCAGTTCAGGACTAAACAGAGTAAGGATCTGTGATGCCCTGGCAAAACCAGGTAGTCACACAGTGAGGCACCTGCACAACACCTTCCCACACAGGGTTACATACAGCCGACCTGAAACCCTAGCCACCCCCCCTTAGGGTACGACAGACACACCAGTGGGCCGGACCAGGCGGATGAGAAACACCCACCTAGGGGTCTGGAGAACCCGGGGCGGGAAAAGCAGTAGTCTAAAGTTGAAGTTCAAGTGGAGAGGAGTGGAGATTCAAGTTAAAGCCAGAGTGGAAAGTCGTCGGGGTTGGAGCCCCGGCGTGCTGGCTAGGTGGCAGACTTTGGTCAGTGTCTAACAGGAGACGGGAAGATGGCTGCCGGAGATCCGAGGTGGACCGGGACAGGATTGGAGCCCGCCAGTACCGACACCGGAGAACCGACCCGGAAACCGTGCACAGAGGGGGTACTTGGACCTGAAACCAGGACCGAAACCAACGGCCTAGCTAATTAACCAGTTGATGGCAGGATTATAGGTCCTGTCCCAACCAAAGTCCCAAAAGCAGACAACCACCCACCAAGAGGGATAGGGCATCCGCCAGGGCCCGGTAGATCCCAAGGGTCAGTGTCAGCGGGCAAGGCTCCCAACAAAATGGACCGGGAGCGGACTCCCATGTTTCACATCGGGAAGTCCAACACACAAAACACTGACTGCAGAGGAAAGTGATGCGGATCATCAGCCCGGGTGGGGACCAGATACACCCGACCGCGGCGGCCGGCCACCAGCACCTTGGTTTACCACTGGACTTGTGGGATTTATTCAAGCGTGAGTAACCTAACATCCCCCGACCGGGCGTGCTGGCCCTGCAATCACCATCCCCGGCATAGAGTCACTGGGCCTCGGGGCATCCATGCCTACCCACGGAGGGGTTAACATCCGGCTTCCATCCCATCTCCCCCGGGAGTGCCACAACAGCAGCGGTGGTGTCATACTTCACCACACACCGTGGGTGGCGTCACAAACAGTTTACGGCAAATTCCGTACAAATATGTCCCCTTTTATTTGAAGTGTCCGCGTGACCCCCCGGGTCCGGTAGAATCCCTCGAGCCACACTGCGGATCCGGACCCGAGCAGCCCCTACTGCTGGCACGGGGGCGGCACAGATCTGTCTCGTCATACAGTGTCGCAATGTTTAAGAGCATTTGGACTGAAAGCCCACTCTGCAGTGATCAAACCTCTCATTAGCAGAAATAATCAGAAGGAGCATGTTGTGTGGACAAAAGAGAAGTGGTCCCAATTCATTTTAGTGATGAAAGCAAGTTTAATTTATTTTGGTCTGATGGGAAACAATATGTTTGTTGACAAACTGGGCAAAGACTGAACCCAAAGTATGTTAAAAAGTCAGTGAAAGGTGATGAAGGAAGTGTCATGGTTTGGGGGAGGTTTTCTGCAGCAGGAGTTGGACCTCTCATACAGCTACATGGCAGAGTGAATGCAAGTGTGTATCAGAACTTTCTTCAACAACACGTGGTTGCCTACTTGCGTTCATCACTCAATCAGCCCGGAATTTTCATGCAGGACAATGCCACCCGTCACACAGCAATACGGGTAAAGCAGTTCCTTGAAACAGAAAATATTGAAACAATGAAATAGACAGCCCAGACTCCTGATCTAATCCCAATAGAAAACATCTGAAAAATCCTTGCTGACAAAGTTATGGCCTAGAAACCCTCAACAGTCAAAGAACTGTGGAAAAGACTGGAAGAAGAGTGGACCAAAATCACACCATAGCACTGTAAGAGACTAGTGAAGTCCTGTGGCCGCAGATGTGCTGAAGTCAGAGCAAAGGCCTTTACCCTTCCTGCTGATTGGTGACTGTTATTACCTTCAGAAAATGAACTTTAATCTTTCTTTGTGCTACAGTCATTGCTGTTCTCTGATTATGATCATCACGTTTAGGGCAAATAAAGGGTTTATGGTGGTAAACTTTGGATCTTTAGTTCTTTAGTAAAATACTGTTCTAGTAGCATGGTGAACCCCTTACAAAAAACATTCAAATGTTGATCAATGTAGATTACATTTTTTTGGCAAAAAGCAAGTGATCATTCTCTAAATTTGATCTCCAGAGTATTTAATGGCATCATGGTTAAAGATGGCGTACAGTGGAACCTTGGTTAACGAGAACAATCCGTTCTGGGACTCTGCTTGTTAACCAAGTTACTCGTTCAGCAAAGCAAGATTTCCCACAGGAAATCATTGCAATGCAGACAATTCGTTCCACAACTTGTTAAATGTCCCATCCTGGTCCCCTATTGTGCCATTCCACACACGTACAAACACGTACAAACATGCACAAACACACACATATTATTCTCACCTTATCTTCCGTTCCCTCGACGACCTCCTGGATCTTGCAGTTCGCCGGTACAAGATGTGTATCAGGTAAACATCGCGACGAGGGAGGAACTTCCGCTGCCAGAGTGCTGACGTCAAAGGCATGTGTCGCGGGCGGAGGAGGGGACGCTGCGCTCTCCCACTGCTCGGGTCCGGCTGCTGCTGCGGCTGCTGCTCGGTGGTGGCTCGAGCGGTGGGCCGGATCCCAGGGACTCGAGCGGCGTTCCTCGCCCGTGAGTGAAAGGGTGGGGATTGATTGTGGGGATTTGATATTGTCCGTGACGCCACCCACGGTTGTGGTGAGATTGGTGACACCACCGCTGCTCTGGACGGGGATCCCCGGGAGCGATGACAGGGAGCAGCCTGGATGTTAGTTCTCCCCTCCGTGGGTAGGGGGTTTGTTGTCCCGGGGCCCGGTGATGGGGTAGGGATGGATGGAAGGCGGGTTACCGGGCCTGGCGAGGTGCAGGGTCGCGAGGGCAGCGCTGTGCCGCACGGCACGGTGGTACTCACTCAGCCAATGATGTACACAGAGTCTCCGGTAAAACAAACGGCTGGATGGACGGCTCCCACAGACGGCTGCGGTGTTTCTCCTCCTGGCAGGTTGATGGTGACTGCCTTTCCCCGCACCTATGTAGTGTGTACGGTTCCAATGGGTTCCCACCGGTAACCCGCTCCCCAGCTTGAAGGTTGCTGAAGGAGCCCCTTTTGCCCGCAGGCTCTGGCCCTGGGAACTTTAGCCTTGGCGGTGACTGTGTTTCCCTCTCTCGGTTGGACTGTTGCCTTCTGTCAGGACTTGGCTGCTGGGAAACCCAGGAGGTTCCCTTCGCTAACGGATTTGACAAATTCACGGTGACTCCTAGCCTTGTCGGGGTCCGTAAGCCCCTTCAGGATGGTGCTGGCTTCTCTTTGCGTACAGGTCCTGTACCGCCGGGCCACCGCCCGTCCATGGTCCTTACGGCTAACTCCAATAGGCCACTCCTGCAGACGGTCACCACCGTCTGCCAACCTTGCTGTTCCGTCCGGGCCACACACCCGGACCAACTTCAGGCTCCTCCACTGCTACTTTCCTCCTTCCACTTTCACTTCCAACTCTAATCTCCTGCCTTTTCCCGCCTCCAGGACTATGAACTCCTCGGTGGGTGGGACCAACCGCCTGGCCTACCCCCTGGTGTGGACATCAGCCCCTGGAGGAAGGCAACAAGGGTTTTTGTCTGACTTTGGTGTGCCTGGCTGGGAGTGTGGGGTGTGTTGGTGTAGTGCTTGTGACGTCCTGGCTTGTCCAGGGCGCCACATTTCCCCTTAGTAAAATGCAGACCGTCCGCGGGCTGCCCGTCCATCACCGGTTTTATTTTCACAACTGAAAAAGATAAACGGTAAAACACATATTACAAGTATAATAACTGCTTCCCACATCGGGAGGCATATTTACTTAAACGTTGCTAACGGTAACGGCTTCCGCTCTCTCCCACCCAAGTAACCTGGCCCTGATGCTGCCCCTAAGCAAATGGGCAGCACCCCTTGACCCCAGTCCAGCACAAGTTACCCGAGCGGGTTCTGTCCTTTACAGGGGACCCACGTCCATGGGGAGCCCCTAAAACCCCCGGAGGATCGCCACCGGTTGCGGTAGTGGCGGGCCTGGGCCATCACTTCCCTCCAGGCCCATCCTCCAAATCAGATTCTCCGGAGGCGGTTATAGTAAAGCCAACATTTTTTTATTTACAGACCACAAGTTCGTGGTTGCCCTGCCAGTTCTCGGGCTTGTCCGTAGTAGTTTCTACGCAGTGGTTTGTAAGGGGTCCCAACGGGAACCAGTTGCCGGCAACGACCGGTTCAAATCAAGCTGAAAATCAGGTAGCTTCTTGGTAATTACTCTTATCATTTGTTTAAACTTTTTAAAACGGTACTTTGGTGGTGGTCCCAACGGGGACAACTTGCAACGGGGCTCCGCTGCCATCACTCAGATTCTTCGGCGTCGGTCGGGGGAGGGGGCGCGGTGAACACTCGGGCTTCTTGGCTGCCCCTCAGCTTTGCATCCAACGCAAACCACTCCCTCTCCCCGCAGTGCCGGGTGTACCGCACCAGGTCTCCTGGCATCAGGTTGTGGCCTGGGTGCTCCTCCGGCAGGTGGGCATTGACATCCCGCCGGGCTATAAAGACTTCGGCCTCCAGGCCCGGCTCGTAAATAAAGCCACACACCCGGACCAACTTCAGGCTGCTTAACTGCCACTTTCCTTCCTTCCACTTTCCACTCAAAACTCTATCTGTCTGCTTTTCCCGCCTTCAGGACTGTGAACTCCTCGGTGGGCGGGACCAACCGCCTGGCCCACCCCCTGGTGTGGACATCAGCCCCTGGAGGAAGGCAACAAGGGTTTTTGTCTGACTTCGGTGTGCCTGACCGGGAGTGTGGGGTGTGTTGGTGTTGTTCTCTGTGGCCCCTGGCTTGTCCAGGGTGCCACATTCCCCCTTAGTAAAATGCAGACCGTCCGCGGGCTGCCCGTCCATCACCGGTTTTATTTTCACAACTGAAAAGATAAACGGTAAAACAGTGATTACAATTAAAATAACATCTTCCCACATCGGGAGGTACTCTTACTTTAACATTGCAAACGGTTACGGCTTCCGCTCTCTCCCACCCAAGCAACCTGGCCCTGATGCTGCCCCTAAACCAACAGGCAGCACCCCTTGACCCCAGTCCAGCACAAGTTGCCCGAGTGGGTTATGTCCTTTTCAGGGGACCCACGT
Organism: Anomaloglossus baeobatrachus; assembly: GCF_048569485.1. Classification (NCBI taxonomy): domain Eukaryota; kingdom Metazoa; phylum Chordata; class Amphibia; order Anura; family Aromobatidae; genus Anomaloglossus; species Anomaloglossus baeobatrachus. Next base: position 845,762,758 of record NC_134353.1, read on the forward strand.
CCATGGGGAACCCCTGAAACCCCCAGAGGATCTCCACCGGTTCCGGTGGTGGCTGGGCCCCAGCCTGCTCCACTGCGGGCCCTTCCTCCAATCTGCCTCTCCGTAGGCGGCAACGGTGAAAGCCATAATACAACATTTTTATTTACAAGCCACAAGTTCGTGGTTGCCTTGCTAGTTCTCAGGCTTGTCCATAAGGAGTCCCTTATGCAAAACTTGTAGACAGTCCCCACGGGGACAACGGTGCCGGCAACGACCGGTCTCAATCAGGCTGACAATCAGGTAACTTTCTTCTGTTAATTGGCTTATCATTCATAGAACTTTAAACAGCATTCTGGTGGTCCCAACGGGGGACAACTGCAACGGGACTCCGCTGCCATTATTCGGATTCCTCGGCATCGGTCGGGGGAGGGGGCGCGGTACACACACGGGCCTCTTGGCTGCCCCTCAACTTTGCATCTAGCGCAAACCACCCTCTCTCCCCGCAGTGACGGGTGTACTGTACCAGGTCTCCGGGCATTAGATTGTGGCTTGGATGCTCCTCTGGCAGGTGGGCATTAACATCCCGCCGGGCTATAAAGACCTCGGCCTCCAGGCCCGGTTCGTAGATGAAACCATAGCCCCGGCGGACATCAAACCGCCTCACCTGCCCTTCATACAGGGGGCCCCGGACACGGAAGGTCGCTTGCTGGAGGCTCTCTTTTTCCCGGATCGTGCGGGCCATCAACTCTCCCTTCTTTCTCTCCCTTTCTGCGATCTCCGGGCCCAGCGGTGTCGGCTCCCTGTCCCAATATGGGGCTGCTGCGAGCTCCGGCGCACGGGTCGGGCCCCGCGAGATCTTCTGGACACTGCCCACCACTGGCGATCCGGGTGGAAGGTCCCGCGGTGACTTGGCCTGGGGTGCTGCCTTGCAGCGGCAACCCGGCGCAACCTCAGCCGAGATGTGGGGGATGTGCACAGGGGTCCTCTTCCACTGGGCCTCCTGCACGGAGCGACTTGTCGGCTCCGGTTCGGGGGAAGTCTCCGCAGATGCCTCCGGTTCAGGCTTTGGCACCTTCCATGGAAGCAGTTCCGATCGGTCGCGGGCTCCGGCTGCAGGCCGATCCGCCTGGGCGGACGTGCGGGGTACCGCTACCGGTTGCGGTGGTAGCGGGCCTAGTGGCGGGGGCGTGGCGGCCAATACGGGTAGCGGGGAAGGTAGCTGGGCGAGCGGGTGTGGACCGGGTCCCTCGGCCGCGATGACCGACCCACTAGGGGCACATGGGCGTGGGTCACTCACCCTCCCTTCCGAAGCTCCCTATTCCTCGCGTCTCCGCACGGTCACCACAACCTTCGCCATGTCGGCCTCCCACTCCTCCAGGAGGAGCTGCATCTTGACCTGCAGCCGTTGTTGGAGCTGAGCGGTCCGGATCTCCACCCATGCCGCGGTTCCAGGCGCGGGGGCTACGGTGCTGCGGGACGGCATGAACATGGCTCTGGCGGCCTCTTCCAGGAACCAGCAACAAGATGGCCGCAGGGTCCTGGCGTCCCTGCTTTTATAGCCGCGCGCTACATGCGGCCAGACGCCATCAGTCCCCCTTAGTCTCTTTCTGGCTCCTCCTCTACAGGGGCGGGGTTTTGGCCTTCGCGCCTCCACTGCTCGAGGAGACGCTCAAGCAGGAATTTTTCGCGCCCAAGATGGCGGCTTCTCAAATTTTTTGGCCGGACATCTCCGCCGGTCACAAGGCGCACCTCTACCAGACGGCAGAGTGGTAAGATCCTGTTCGTGACGCCAAGTTGTCGTGGGCGGAGGAGGGGACGCTGCGCTCACCCACTGCTCGGGTCCGGCTGCTGCTGCTGCGGCTGCGGCTGCTGCTCAGTGGTGGCTCGAGCGGTGGGCCGGATCCCGGGGACTCGAGCGGCGTTCCTCGCCCGTGAGTTAAAGGGTGGGGATTGATTGTGGGGATTTGATATTGTCCGTGACGCCACCCATGGTTGTGGTGAGATTGGTGACACCCCGCTGCTCTGGACGGGGATCCCGGGAGCGATGACAGGGAGCAGCCTGGATGTTAGTTCTCCCCTCCGTGGGTAGGAGGTTGGTTGTCCCGGGGCCCGGTGATGGGGTAGGGATGGATGGAAGGCGGGTTACGGGGCCTGGCGAGGTGCAGGGTCGCGAGGGCAGCGCTGTACCACACGGCACGGTGGTACTCACTCAGCCAATGATGTACACAGAGTCTCCGGTAAAACAAACGGCTGGATGGACGGGTCCCACAGACGGCTGTGGTGTTTCTCCTCCCGGCAGGTTGATGGTGACTGCCTTTCCCCGTACCTATGTAGTGTGTACGGTTCCAATGGGTTCCCACCGGTAACCCGCTCTCCAGCTTGAAGGTTGCTGAAGGAGCCCCTTTTGCCCGCAGGCTCTGGCCCTGGGAACTTTAGCCTTGGCGGTGACTGTGTTTACCTCTCTTGGTTGGACTGTTGCCTTCTGTCGGGACTTGGCTGCTGGGAAACCCAGGAGGTTCCCTTCGCTAATGGATTTGACAAATTCACGGCGACTCCTAGCCTTGTCGGGGTCCGTAAGCCCCTGCCGGATGGTGCTGGCTTCTCTTTGCGTACCAGTCCTGTACCGCTGGGCCACCGCCCGTCCACTGTCCTTACGGCTAGTTCCAATAGGCCACTCCTGCAGACGGTCACCACCGTCTGCCAACCTTGCTGTTCCGTCTGGGCCACACACCCGGACCAACTTCAGGCTCCTCCACTGCTACTTCCCTCCTTCCACTTTCACTTCCAACTCTAATCTCCTGCCTTTTCCCGCCTCCAGGACTGTGAACTCCTCGGTGGGCGGGACCAACCACCTGGCCCACCCCCTGGTGTGGACATCAGCCCCTGGAGGAAGGCAACAAGGGTTTTTGTCTGACTTTGGTGTGCCTGACCGGGAGTGTGGGGTGTGTTGGTGTAGGGCTTGTGACGTCCTGGCTTGTCCAGGGCGCCACACATGAGCCGCTTGCCTCTGATTAGACAGCGCGCTGCCTTTGAGTAGCGGCTGAAAGCGGAAGTTCCTCCCTCATCGCGATGGTTATCTAATACACATCCTGTAGCGGCGAACTACAAGAACAAGAGGCCGGCGATGGAATGGAAGGTAAGGTGAGTATAATATGTGTGTGTTTGTGCGTGCTTGTGTGTGTTTGTGTGTGTTTGTACGGACTGCAAGAGTGGGTCAGAGTGCGGTGGATGTACGGAACCGGAAGTGTGTGTGGTGAGTATTTTGCTCGTACGGCAAAGCTTGCTCGTAAACTGAGTTACAAATTTACAGAAAGCTTTGCTCGTTAAGGAAAATACTGGCAACTGGGTTACTGGTTAAGCGAGGTTCCACTGTATATGGTTGTATCTACGTACTACCAGGTGATTCGTAATTGTTCTTCTTATATGATTCATGAATTAATTTTATGGAAAAAATGAAGTTCTATACATTGTGGCATAAGTACTATTCTTTTTATGTCTTTTTTGCATTTTTTAGGTGCACTTATAACTGTTGATATCATACTTATGTTGTGATAAGTTAACCTTACAAAAAACACAGACAGCGCTGTGTCTCCATTTAATACATTTTAAAAATTTCTTTTAAAAAGTTTTATAAATCAAAGTCAAGTTATGCTTCCCTTCCCCAAGGCAAATATTAGGTCACTGCCTTACACTATTTTAACTTCTAAATGTTTTGCAAAGGCAGGGTGGCTTGAAGGCAACACATTCCTATGGGTCAAGCCCCTTGCAGCACACCTTTGCCCCAGCTATGCCAATCCTAATCAGGCATGCCAATAGGATTCACAATGTGTATGGGCAGCCTAGAGAGGTTGTCTTCTTTGGAGCAAGTCTTAGGGCGCCGTCACACGGGATGATATATCGGGCGATCGCATGAGCGATCACACCCGCCCCCGTCGTTTGTGCGTCACGGGCAATTTGTTGCCCGTGGCGCACAAAGTCGTTTACCCCCGGCACACATACTTACCTCCCGAACGACCTCGCTGTGGGCAGCGAATATTCTCTTCCTGAAGGGGGAGGGATGTTCGGCATCACAGCGACGTCACACAGCGGCCGCCCAATAGAAGCGGAGGGGCGGAGATGAGCGGGACGTAACATCCCGCCCACCTCCTTCCTTCCGCATTGCCGGCAGGATGCAGGTTAGCTGTGTTCGTCGTTCCCGTGGTGTCACACGGAGCGATGTGCACTGCCTCAGGAACGACGAACAACCATCACGCAGAAGGGGGAACGACTTTATGAAAAAGAACGACGTGTCAACGAGCAACGATAAGGTGAGTATTTTTGCTCGTTCACAGTCGTTCGTAGCTGTCACATGCTACGATATCTCTAGCGATGCCGGATGTGCGTCACGGAATTAGTGACACCGACGACATATCGCCCGTAATAGCCACTTCTGAGTCACACAGTTTGCAGTGTGACCCGGAGAGTCTTCAGAGCAGTGACATCCCTCAGAGGAGGAACAGAAACACACTGAATTTCAGAGAGAGCAGTGGTAAGTGAGTATATTAATACACTCACACTACATTACAGTCATGAGTGTGTCCTACTTTGGGGAGACCTCTGGTGAGACTGGAATCAGAAGGTCACAACACCTTATTGATCACAGATCCACTACTTGTGTTTGAGTAAACTTGTTATCTACTTGAGTGTACTTGTAATCTACTTGTTTTTAGTACTGTTAAGAATTCTTTTCTAACTGGCTGTCCTTTGTAGCTTTAATCCCAAGTGCAGCTCTTTTGTGACCACTCTGCTTCGCTATAAAATGTCACATATCTTACTATTGCAAGTTAGAGAATCTTGATTCTTATGCTGACCACTTTGGAAGGAGCTAGTTTGTGGAAGAAGCTGCAAAGTCGTGATAGTTACAGCTGTGGTGTTTAGCTGAATTGGAGGAGCTTGGAGTGTTTTATTTTTTGTGTCTATTTTCCCTCTGTTTGTCACCCTTCCCTTGTGTTGTATGATTGCAGTAGTGAGACTAGTGCTTTTTCAGTCCTTCTCACTAGCCAGGGTGAGTTCAGGACAAGTGAGGGCCCATGCATGTGATCAGCGACAAGGGAATGCAGGGATCAGCCTTAGATGTGTGGCAGGAGGTGACCCTGATCTCATCTCTCTAGCGCCAGGGCTCACTGTTGTGTCATGTTCCCTGTGTGTTGCGGTGCTCACCAGAAGTTCCCTTATATAACCTTATGTGCACATATTTAATGTAAATAAATATTAATGGGAGTGCATATTTAAACCACTACTCCAGCTATTTGTTTTTTTTTTCAGCATTGGAATGGGGCATTAATTCTAAGGGGTACTTTGCACACTATGACACCGCAAGCCGATGCTTGCGATGCCGAGCGCGATAGTACCCGCCCCCGTCGCAGCAGCGATATCTTGTGATCGCTGCCGTAGCGAACATTATTGCTACGGCAACTTCACATGCACTCACCTGCCCTGCGACGTCGCTCTGGCCGGCAACCCGCCTCCTTCCTAAGGGGGCTGGTCGTGCGGCGTCACAGCGATGTCACACGGCAGGCGGCCAATAGAAGCGGAGGGGCGGAGATGAGCGGGATGTAAACATCTCACCCACCTCCGTCCTTCCGCATAGCCGGCGTGATCCACGGTGACGCAGGTAGGAGATGTTCCTTGCTCCTGCGGCTTCACACACAGCGATGTTTGCTGCCACAGGGGAACGAGGGACAACATCGTACTGTCGCTGCCGCGCAATTATGAAAATGTGGACACTACACCGATGATATGATTACGACACTTTTGCGCTCGTTAATCGTATCAAAAACGCTTTACACACTACAATATTGATAGCGACGCCAGATGTGCGTCACTTTCAATTTGACCCCACTGACGTCGCAGCTGCGATGTTGTAGTGTGCAAAGTACCCCTAAGGTTTTCATCTTTTGTGGCTTTGCTCTGGCTCCACGACTCTATATTATGACTGTAATTTCTATTTGTCTGTAAGTCAGAACTTATGTCATAAGCTCCCAATGCATCTCTACGAAAGCCAATATGTTGATACTTTTAAACAACTTTTTTTTCTCAAGTCCTCAGACAGTTCTCTTCTCCTCTTTCTGTTCTCCATACTTAGTATGGCACAAACAGACACAATGCAAAGATTGAGTCAACTTCTCCCCTTTTTATCTGGTTTCAGGTGTGATTTTCATATTGCCCACATCTGTTACTTGCCACAGGTGAGTTTGAATGAGCATCACACGCTTGAAACAAAGTTGTTTCCCCACAATTTTGAAAGGTGCCAACAATTTTGTTCTGCCCATTTTATGGTTTTGGGTAAAATTATATCCAATTTGCCTTTTTTTTTCCTCAGGTTTTTTTTGTGCTGTTCCAATACGCACAAAAGGAAATTAACATGTGTATAACAAAACATGTGTAATTGCATAATTTTCTTGGAGAAACACTTCTTTTTCTGGAACAATTTCAAGGGTGCCAACACTTTCAGCCATGACTGTATATACTATAGTGGTGGTGAGGTGCCTGGCCAAGGTCTGTGAACTTACTTTAGTCTTCCAGTGCTTTCCCCCAACTCAGAATGTGCCAAACGATTTTTTTTTATACACCTTATAGACTTTTTTGTTGGTCAGTTAAATCAAGATCTCCATGTCACCTTCATTTTCGCAACTTGATTGATTGTTACAGACATCATGTTTCAGGAAGATGTTTCCAGAATGTGTTTTTCACTCCCATTGATGGCTTTGGAGTGATAGATTGTTATTAGTTTTATAGATGGCAAATAATCAAAACCAGTTTTCATTGACTATTAACAATACTGAATATAACATTGTGTGTTTGTTAGGAAATTTGATTTTTTTTCTACTAATCTTAGACATTGGGTGTTGAGAATTGTTTTTACTATTTTGAAATATGCATTGACACCAACTTTAGGGTGATTAGTGACACATGGTTGGAAGTCCATCTCTAGATTCACCCCTTCTGCAATTTTCCCTACAAGAGGGTTTCCTCTAACCGATTTTTATTGTTAGAAAATCTGGATAATTGAATAAAATTGCCTCTTTGGGTTCTCCGGTAGATTATGTGTAGACATGAAATGCTCCTCTCCAAGGTATTTTTCAGTCTCATGCTACCCTATTTCTCAAAATATGAACTGGTAGTGAGATAATTTGTATAGTGAATGTGTCAGAGGTTAAAAAAAAATTGATTCAACCATACTTTACTATAATTCAGGTTGACAAGTTAAAAGTGCATGTGTAGGCCAATTGAAACTTGCCAAGGACTCCAATAATGCATTTATATGGCAGTTACACAAGATATTTCCACCTCTGACTCACCAACAGCAGCTAAATTCTGACCTTCAGAGTCTTTCGGACTGTTATTCAAACACTACAGCTGCTACAAGACCTACAAAAAGGTGAAAACTTCCATCCAGATGGTCAGGGGATACGTTCTTCTTCATGTTTATCACTAGAGGTGGGCGAATAGTAAGCATTCGTGTTCGGATAATGCTTATCGAATACCGAGTACTATTCCAGTATTCATCACGACAAGAGAAATGCTCGAGTTCCCCATTGACTTCCATTACGTTCATTATTTGTGACGTATACCGGAATAGTACTTTGGGATTCATCACAAATAATCCAAACAGGAATAGTTACTATTCGCCCATCACTATTTGTCACATGAAGACTTTTCTCTTCTCATTTGCTCAATTCTCTCCTAAAATACACTACAGTTCTAAGGCACTAGGGCATTGCATAAAAAGTGGGATTTTCTTTTAATCTTTACAAGTAATGTCAGTTTGAGGGTTTGAGGGCACTTATAGACTGTCCTGAAAATAAAATTGGCCCTGTTGTTCTTCCTGAGAGGGTATCCCTGGTCTGAATTGGGTCTCACACTCAAATCAAATCAGCAGACTGATTTTCTTAGGAGACTCGTGGACACTAAGCCTAATCTACTTGGTAGTAGGAATGATTTGCCCTCCTGTTACCTTGTTGCATCCTTCAGAAGGCATTGCCATCTATCTTTTCTTTAGGATTATGACCTACTAGTTGTATTTGTCCTTTAGTACCATTGTTATTGCCTTCACTTTCTTACTGGCCCCTTCCTTTAGTCTTATTCTTTGTACTTTCTTTTTAGTGGCGTTATAAATTTTGTCTCACTTTGTTTTTCGTGTGGCAACTTTTAACCATACTTACGATTTTTTTTCTTGCATATTCATTTGTGTAATAATCACTTTTTTTGTGTGTGGCTTGTCCAAAACCCAATAAAAAGAAAGAACAATAAACACATTTTTATGACATATCCATAGGATATGCTATTAATGTATAGTAAATGTGGATCCTGCCATTGGGTTAACGCAATGTTTTCCTCTGTCATCACTTGCTCCTCAAACACCAGTTGTTGGTGTCTGGAGACCACTTGCTGCTGGGCTTTATTTTTTTATTAGAGGTTAATTTTCATATGTATAAGGTAGGCTGTCAGAATTGTTTTTTCTGGTGGGCCCAACATTGCCTCCTAAACTTTCTATACTGTGTTGGATCAGGAAATTTGGCTGACCTGCACAATATTAGGCCCCTTTCACATTGCGTTCTGACCTGCGTTCAGTGGTCCTGTCAGGGCACCACAAAACGAGTGTTGGACACATGTGTCGACGGGACCATTGACTATAATGGTGCAAACGGAGTCACTGTGTGCTCTGTCGTGCACCATTTTCGGGTGTACATGCTTTCTGGAGACAGACAGCCAAGCGCAGTCTACTACATTTGGGTGTCCACCTCCAGAAAGTGTATAAGCCCGAAAATGGTGCAAGACAGAGCACGCGGTGACTTTGTCTGCACCATTATAGACAATCGCCCAGTAGGTGCATGTGTCTGAGACCCGTTTTGCGGGTGGTGGGAGGGGGATTCGGACGGAAGCCCAGACTGACCAGTGAATGCAAGTCAGAACTCAGTGTGAAAGCAGCCTAAAGGCTGCTTTAGATGCTACGACATCGCTCAAGCGATCTCATTGGGGTCACGGAATTTGTGGCGCACATCCGTCCGCTTTAGCGATGTCGTTGGGTGTGACACCTATGAGCAATTTTGAAGCGTCGCAAAAACGTGCAAAATTGCTCATCGGTGACATCCCCCCTATTCCCAATTATCGTTGTTGCTGCGTGTACGATGTAGTTTGTCGTTCCTGCGGCAGCACACATCGCTATGTGTGACACCGCAAGAACCTCACCTTACCTGCGGCCACCGGCCATGCGGAAGGAAGGAGGTGGGCGGGATGTTACATCCCGCTCATCTCCGCCGCTCTGCTTCTATTGGGCGCCCGCTTAGTGACGTCGCTGTGACGCTGAACGAACCCCCCCGGTTCGCCGGTCACAGCGACGTCGCTAGGCAGGTAAGTAGTGTGACGGGTCTGGGCGATGTTGTGTGCCACGGGCAGCAATTTACCCGTGTCGCTCAACCGATGGGGGTGGGTACGCATGCTAGCGATATCGGTAACGATATCGCAGCGTGTAAAACGGACTTTAGACAAGTGAATTTAATGGCTGACTGGTTTATATTCTTCCGTATTTAGCTGGACTAAATACATTTTGGAAACAACCCATCCCCACAGAGTATACTATATACAGTATATACTATGCCACTGTGTCATATGTTGATTCTGCAGGTTGGTGGGAAATATGAAAAAAAGGCTCATTATCTGTTACGGGAAACTAATCATCCTGTAGAAGGTTAAACAAGCAAATTCTCAGTCTGTTTTCTACATTCATCATATGGATTTAAACTATATTGCGTATGCAGGAACCCTTCCAGATGTGCTATATGAAGAGAAAATGTATTGATTTAAATTAACTCATTTTAGGCAATAACTAGTTTTTACATGAATTACTTAATTGAGATAACTTTTTGTGACATTTGCCGTGTGATCCTATGCAACAGATCACCTCTGTTCACTGAAATAGTAAAAAAGACACTTCCAGTTGAGTTCACCCTACTAATTAGTGGTTCACAATAAAGTCATCCTATGCCAAGGAAGTGTGTTTATACTGAGCGATGGAGATTAATGGCTTTCTTAGATATCATCAGTATCCTACTAAAGGCCCAGTCACACTAAACAACTTACCAGCGATCCCAACAACGATAGGGATCGCTGGTAAGTTGCTAGGAGGTTGCTGGTGAGATGTCACACTGCGACGCTCCAGCGATCCCACCAGCAACCTGACCTGGCAGGGATCGCTGGAGCGTCGCCGCACGAGTTGCTGGTGAGCTCACCAGCAACCAGCCCCCAGCCAGCAGCGCCGTGTGGAAGATGCTGCGCTTGGTAACTAAGGTAAATATCGGGTAACCAACCCAATATTTACCTTTGTTACCAGCGCATGCAGCTACACGTGCAGAGAGCAGGGAGCAGAGCACACCGCTTAGCGCTGGCTCCCTGCTCTCCTAGTTACAGCACACATCGGGTTAATTACCCGATGTGTGCGGCAGCTACAAGTGCAAGGAGCAGGAGCCGGCACTGACAGTGAGAGCAGAGGAGGCTGGTAACAAAGGTAAATATCGGGTAACCAAGGACAGGGCTTCTTGGTTACCCGATGTTTACCGTGGTTACCAGTGTCCGCAGAAGCCGGCTCCTGCTGCCTGCACATTTAGTTGTTGCTCTGTCGCTGTCACACACAGCGATCTGTGCTTCACAACGGGACAGCAACAACTAAAAAATGGCCCAGGACATTCAGCAACAACCAACGACCTCACAGCAGGGGCCAGGTTGTTGCTGGATGTCACACTAAGCAACATCGCTAGCAAGGTCGCTGCTACGTCACAAAAGTTGTTCATTAGCAGTGATGTTGCTAGCGATGTTGCTTAGTGTGACGGGGCCTTAACAGTCATATTGTAGCCGCTGATACACAACCGTAATATCATGACTCCGGAAAGTCTGACTAAAGGCCTTATCATTCACCCAACACCCCCCTACCCACCAGGGTTCTTATCTAAAATAAACACAAAACACTGCATGACATTGGACATAAAGGCCACAGCAGCCCCATTTATTAATAACAAAACATAAGCCATATAACAATACAAATCTTCATTGAAGAACACCCGAAAAAGGAGGGGGGGGTACCTGAAGGTTAACCAAACTGTTCCTTGCAACATCAGCCCACCTCCTGACCCTCAGCCGCAACACACCGACTCGAGAGCCCAGGCCAGATGTTGCCCACACCATGTCCCGCTGAGACTCAACCCAGCAAGGACCCATTTCACCAAACAATTGCACCGCTAGAGGTAACCCCCTCCGGCACTGGGTTCCGTCCTCTCCTCTGTGCAAACCCCCACCTTCAGACACCCCCCTCCTTTCCGCCGCTGCGACAAATCACGATCTTCCTCCTCTTCTTCGTCGATGTTGAATCCACCATCAGGGCAGGCGGGCGGGAACGATTCCAGTCACCGTCCAGGTAGGAATGCCCACCCACACCCTTGACCTGACCTATATACGACCCCCCAACAGCACCACCCCCTGACCAATCAAACTGACCACTAGTCCTAACTGCCCCTTAGTTCCACCCCCAAGGGCAGCAGTCCGGGCTATTCCTCTCCATGCAATTTCTGAGTTGTGCATAGCTGTATTATGGATCCATTGAAATCTTCAGGCCTATACTGTGCCGTCATCTGTCTCTGACTTCATAAGACGGTACAGTATGGTATTAGAATATCAAGGGTTTTCTCTTATAGATTTACATAAATTCCAAAAGCTTACAAAAAGCTTCAGGCATCATCTTACAATATCATATAGGGGCACCATACAGTCACACATAGAGTAATAGAGGACAAGGGTCTATAAGTGCTGGCATAGACGTTCTGTACATAGAAAGGAAATAAAGTTACCAACTGAATAGTCTTTTAGGATGTACTATAATACAAACTGCACTCCAATGTGCCTTAAAGGCAATCTGTCACTAGTTTTTTTATTTTTTTTTTCCGGTGGAATGGCATCCTACCCGAGCACCCAGTTAACTACTCCGTTATATATCCAAACCTACTATATATACACCATGTTGGTGGTGAGGTGCCTGGCCAAGTTCTGTGAATAGTATAGGGCGTAAGAGTCACCTAACAAGAACCTGCTACATGTAAAAACGCTATTAACCTGCAGATATTGGGTTAATCTGCAGGTTAATAGCTTTTGAAACCTGCGGGCGCCTGAAAATTAAACCCCACTGCCAGGAGGAAATGAACTTTAATCCTCCCGGCAGCTTTCAGTCACAGAAGGTGGCTCCCGAGCAAGTTTAGTCACCACCCTGTGTATAGGCTTTAACCACGCCCACGGCACTGACTGATAGCTTCTAGGCATTAGAGGAGGCTGTCAGTCAGTGCAGGGGGCAGTTACAGCCGCTGCTCTACATACACAGAGCAGTGACGGAATTTGTGCTGGCGCCGCCCCCATGACTGAAACTTGAATGCTGCACAGAGGAATAAAGTTCATTTCCTCCCTGCAGCGGGGTTTAATGTGCAAGTACCAGGCAGGTTTCAAACTCTATTAACCTGCAGATTAACCACGTATCTGCAGGTTAATATCATTTTTACATGTCACAGTTTCTCTTTAATCTATAAATGCTGAATGCCTTCCAGTAACTTAGATTTTGGTGCTAGCTTTTTTTTGTATAAATCTGACAGACTCTTTTGTTGATGAATTAAGTCAAAATCTCAATATCATCTTTTTTTTGCAACTTGATTGATTTTTTCCACACTTATAACATTCAAGTGAAGTTATTTCCAGAATGTATATTTTGCTTCCTAATGCTGCTTTAGTGTGCAAGATTGTTATGAGTTTTATTAATAATCATATTAATAATTGTAATGATGACATACAATCAATATCAGTCTCCATTATCAATGTCTGTTAGCATTTGTAGATGTAACAGGTTGTGTTTGATAGGAAATTTGATTTTTTTTCTCCATACTAAAGTTTTTCTCACAGCTTCATATAAAGTCCAAAATATAAAAGAATGCATCAGGTGCCATGTTACAGTACCATAAGGTGGCCCCATACAGCCATGTGGTTCTGTACACATAAAGGAAATAAGTGATAACGTTTGCACTGTATTATGGAAAAACAGGTTACTAAATGAAAAGTCTTGCAGGTTTTTACTACACTCCCTGACAGAAGTTCTGTCGCTTATCCATGTTATGTAAATAAAAGCTTATAACCTGACTTTAAATTCATCCATTGGTTTTATAAATTACTCTTTTGAAAGCTGAAACCCTCCCAAATTTGGTTTAGGTTATGAAAATAAAGTTGCTGCAAAGCTGAAATATTTATCATTTAATGAACACAGAAAGGTCATATTTTGGCAAGACAAAAGTTTTGTCGCCCACAGAAAATAATGTGAAATTCAAACAAATAATTAACTTCTAATACAAAGATATTAGATGCATAGGTCCAACAATGTATACAGACACACAGCAGTTATCCCTTATGGGGACACTGCATTGTGTGCCAGAGCTACTCACGAGCAGAATCAGAAACAGGAGAAAAACGAGTAGAACTGCTTCAAAAAAATGTATTTTTTATTATTCAATATCTTAATTTATCTTTTATCAAAAAAGTGACTCAGAAAAAATACATATACAAAGTACATATGGGAACATGATGATAGAAAAATGAGGCCAAGAGGAGGGATGTTAAAATGACACAAACATGACCTACAGGGATACTTAATGCAATCAAACATCAAAAGGACCATATACTTGTCACATGGAAAATTGTATCAAACGGAGTATATCACAAGGTTAACTGAAGCACTTCTGCATGCCGTCATATGCTAATATCACACTACTGTTACACAAAGGTTCATAAAGGAATCATGTAAGCATGCAGAGAAGGGCTTAGAAGCTACATGTCAGTGTTTATAGTTGTTGTTTAAAACAAAGGGGCACATATACGTGTATTTATTCTACTAAAGAATATAACTGTACCACAAGCAGACCAGGCTTATGAATAATCCATTACCCGTGTATATAAGGACGGAGGTTCTCAGCCAAGGTCAGCTAAAGGCCAGTCACATATCAATAGAATTATTAACACATAAACTGAGGCCCACACATGTGTATACTCAAATCATACAACCTGTGACACTAGAAATACAGCAGGTGGTTGCAGATGGATCTCTGCCAAATATAATGTCCCATATAGCCAATTATATATATATATCAGTGCTCTGGGTAAGCATAAATCAGAAAGGCTGCCCCATAGTAACACGGCAAAGGGAACATACAACTTGGCAGGATCCCCATACATACCACAATAAACGGTCTGCGATTGCAAAGTAAACCAGAGAAGTCAGTTTAGGTGAGGAAGGGGTTAAGTCCCCCAAAGAACTCCAACGTACGTTTCACAGGTAGCTGCTTATGCGCCGTTGCTTCATCAGGGAGTGACTGATTGTAGCTCTCGGCTAGTTTAAATAGCCGCTCACCCTGTACAAACAGCTGTATCCTATCAGTGGGTATTATTGGCGCGTGCGCGCATGGCGCCCACGAGATCCGGAAACCTCGCCGTGCCGTCACAACGTTAGCGCACGCGCGGGTGCAGGGACGCGTCTCCATAGCACCCGCGCGTGCGCACAAGTCACACAAAGACGGCCGGGAGGAAGGCGGACCTGTAGCGCGACACGCGCACGCGCACAACCATGATAGATCAAAAAAGCATAGAAACCAGATAGTACCAGGCACGGATGATTGTGGCTATGCGGTCACATTAGATAAACACACAGATGCAAATACGGTCACATCAATACATATGATATAAATAAAGATGAATATACAATAAATATGCCGCACACGCCATCCAGAGTCCGTGTCCGTTTAGATAAACAAAGAGTCTTCAATATCGCTTTATGACAAGGTGAGTCGCAATCATATAGGATCAGTGCTGTTGTTTAAAAAGGGACAAATATAAGGGAAAAAGGAAACATAATGAATAAAAGAACAAAATTAAAACACATAACTAAATAAGTTACTACAAGTCCATATCCCCAATCAGACAAAAAGGGAAGGACGAAACCCATACACAGTGGGGTAATGTCATAGAAAAGGAGCAAAGCTCAATGCCTCGTTGAGACCCGACAGGGTGATTGTATCCAACAACACCATCCATCGCGTCTCACGCTGAGCCAGCCTTTTCTTAATATTGCCACCCCTAATCCCGCCATGAATTACCTCAATCCCACGTACCAGTAGGTATTTTGGATCACATCCATGGTAGGCTTTGAAGTGGCGTGGAATGGTTTTTAAAGAGACACAATCAGTCACGGTCTTTGCCGCAACAATGTCACGCACATGCTCGCGGACGCGGACGCGCAGTTCACGCGACGTCAATCCTATATAAATCAATGGGCACCCACAGACGGCATAATATATGACGTTTGAGGTGCCACAAGAGACATAGTCCCTAATATGGAACTCACGCGTCCCGTCTGATGACAAAAATACCGAGCTGCGAGTGACATTGCCGCATGCGAGACAATGACCACATGGGAAGCACCCAACCCGAGGGTTGGACAAACCTAGAAAAGTAGATACTGGTGGAACGTAATGGCTTTTGACAAGCATATCGCGGAGATTAGCCGATCTCCTGGCTGTCATCAAGGGGTAATCGGACAAAGAGTCCTTCAGGGCAGGGTCTGATGTTAGGATAGACCAGTGGCGATTCAAAATGGCACGAATATTATGCCATTCATGATTAAAAGTAGTAATAAATCTAACCGCCAGATGTTCAGGTCTATCTTTTTTTCTTGTCAGTAGGAGTTGGGACCTTGGAGTGTTTTTGGCCCTAAGGTAACCCTTCTTAATACTGCGGTTGCTATAACCCCTTTCCTGGAACCGTGACTTAAGGTCGGCAGCCTGCTCCTCAAATTTTAAGTCTGATGAGCAAATTCTTTTCATCCTCAGGAACTGTCCGGTGGGGACAGCGCGAATAGTGGATAAGTTATGGGCAGACGAGGCATGAAGCAACGCATTATAGCAACCGCAGTATTAAGAAGGGTTACCTTAGGGCCATTTTGAATCGCCACTGGTCTATCCTAACATCAGACCCTGCCCTGAAGGACTCTTTGTCCGATTACCCCTTGATGACAGCCAGGAGATCGGCTAATCTCCGCGATATGCTTGTCAAAAGCCATTACGTTCCACCAGTATCTACTTTTCTAGGTTTGTCCAACCCTCGGGTTGGGTGCTTCCCATGTGGTCATTGTCTCGCATGCGGCAATGTCACTCGCAGCTCGGTATTTTTGTCATCAGACGGGACGCGTGAGTTCCATATTAGGGACTATGTCTCTTGTGGCACCTCAAACGTCATATATTATGCCGTCTGTGGGTGCCCATTGATTTATATAGGATTGACGTCGCGTGAACTGCGCGTCCGCGTCCGCGAGCATGTGCGTGACATTGTTGCGGCAAAGACCGTGACTGATTGTGTCTCTTTAAAAACCATTCCACGCCACTTCAAAGCCTACCATGGATGTGATCCAAAATACCTACTGGTACGTGGGATTGAGGTAATTCATGGCGGGATTAGGGGTGGCAATATTAAGAAAAGGCTGGCTCAGCGTGAGACGCGATGGATGGTGTTGTTGGATACAATCACCCCGTCGGGTCTCAACGAGGCATTGAGCTTTGCTCCTTTTCTATGACATTACCCCACTGTGTATGGGTTTCGTCCTTCCCTTTTTGTCTGATTGGGGATATGGACTTGTAGTAACTTATTTAGTTATGTGTTTTAATTTTGTTCTTTTATTCATTATGTTTCCTTTTTCCCTTATATTTGTCCCTTTTTAAACAACAGCACTGATCCTATATGATTGCGACTCACCTTGTCATAAAGCGATATTGAAGACTCTTTGTTTATCTAAACGGACACGGACTCTGGATGGCGTGTGCGGCATATTTATTGTATATTCATCTTTATTTATGTCATATGTATTGATGTGACCGTATTTGCATCTGTGTGTTTATCTAATGTGACCGCATAGCCACAATCATCCGTGCCTGGTATTATCTGGTTTCTATGCTTTTTTGATCTATCATGGTTGTGCGCGTGCGCGTGTCGCGCTACAGGTCCGCCTTCCTCCCGGCCGTCTTTGTGTGACTTGTGCGCACGCGCGGGTGCTATGGAGACGCGTCCCTGCACCCGCGCGTGCGCTAACGTTGTGACGGCACGGCGAGGTTTCCGGATCTCGTGGGCGCCATGCGCGCACGCGCCAATAATACCCACTGATAGGATACAGCTGTTTGTACAGGGTGAGCGGCTATTTAAACTAGCCGAGAGCTACAATCAGTCACTCCCTGATGAAGCAACGGCGCATAAGCAGCTACCTGTGAAACGTACGTTGGAGTTCTTTGGGGGACTTAACCCCTTCCTCACCTAAACTGACTTCTCTGGTTTACTTTGCAATCGCAGACCGTTTATTGTGGTATGTATGGGGATCCTGCCAAGTTGTATGTTCCCTTTGCCGTGTTACTATGGGGCAGCCTTTCTGATTTATGCTTACCCAGAGCACTGATATATATATATAATTGGCTATATGGGACATTATATTTGGCAGAGATCCATCTGCAACCACCTGCTGTATTTCTAGTGTCACAGGTTGTATGATTTGAGTATACACATGTGTGGGCCTCAGTTTATGTGTTAATAATTCTATTGATATGTGACTGGCCTTTAGCTGACCTTGGCTGAGAACCTCCGTCCTTATATACACGGGTAATGGATTATTCATAAGCCTGGTCTGCTTGTGGTACAGTTATATTCTTTAGTAGAATAAATACACGTATATGTGCCCCTTTGTTTTAAACAACAACTATAAACACTGACATGTAGCTTCTAAGCCCTTCTCTGCATGCTTACATGATTCCTTTATGAGCCTTTGTGTAACAGTAGTGTGATATTAGCATATGACAGCATGCAGAAGTGCTTCAGTTAACCTTGTGATATACTCCGTTTGATACAATTTTCCATGTGACAAGTATATGGTCCTTTTGATGTTTGATTGCATTAAGTATCCCTGTAGGTCATGTTTGTGTCATTTTAACATCCCTCCTCTTGGCCTCATTTTTCTATCATCATGTTCCCATATGTACTTTGTATATGTATTTTTTCTGAGTCACTTTTTTGATAAAAGATAAATTAAGATATTGAATAATAAAAAATACATTTTTTTGAAGCAGTTCTACTCGTTTTTCTCCTGTTTCTAATACAAAGATATGTTGCATAACATTGGTGAATGAAGTTGTGGTGCTATTAGAGCCATATTTAATATTTTGTGTGACTTCCATGAACTTGAAGGACTGCATCCATGCGATTCAACAAGTATTCATACAATTTATTGATGAAGTCATAAGCAATAGAAAAGCATGCAGTCTTACATGCCTCCCAGAGTTTATCTAGATTCTTTGGTTTTGTCTTCCAAGCTTCCTCTTTCATCCTACCCCAAACATGCCAAATGATGTTCATGTCTGGTGACTCGGCTGGCCAGTCCTTGAGCACCTTGATCTTCTTTACCAGGAGGAACTTTGTTGTAGAGATGGATGTATGAGATGGAGAACCATCCTGCTGCAGAATTTGACCCCTTTTATGATTGGGAATGTAAGAGGTAGCTAATACTTCTTGATATTTTAGGCTATTGATATTGCCTTCCACCTTGCAAATGTTTCACACACACCTATACTGAATGTAACCCCAGACCATGATCTTTCCACCATCAAACTTAAATGTTTTCTGGATCCATACAGGCTCCAGTAGGTCTCCTGCAGTATTTGCGGTGGCTGTGGTGTAATTCAACTGAAGATTCATCAGAGAAATCCACTTTCTGCCACTTTTCCTGCGTCCATCTGTTTAGCAGGCTGTGGGACTTGGCAAATGCCACATGTTTTTTTAATTGCCTTTTGTTTAGTGCAGGTTTTTGGGCCCTGATTCGACCATGGAGGCCATTTCAAGACAGAATCCTACAAACTGTTCTAGTTGACACTGGGATTTGAGGTGACCAGGCCTGTGGAGCTCTGTTGCAGTGGAAGAGGGGCTGGCTTTGGATTTTCTAACCAAAAAACGTTCCTCCTGAGCAGTTGTCTTGCGAGGTCTGTCAGACCTGGGCTTGTCAAAAACATCTCCAGTCTCTTCAAATCTTTTTTTTAATTCTTTTTACATGACGCTGAGACACATGAAAGGTTCCCGACACCTCTGCAGTGGATCTGGTCTTCAGCCTCTTGATAATCAAGGCTTTGGTTGCAGGGTGGATTTTTGGCATGTTGTCAGAGGTCAAGTTACAGTTCAAGTGAAGGCCTGGGGTGCTGGGTTTCTTTTTATACACACCCACTAATTAACCGATCATTTAGTGAGAGCACAGATGAGGATGTAAACTAGGATTGGGTGCATTATATGACAAGGTGACAAAACTTTGGCCTTGCCAAAATCTGACCTTTCTGTGTTTATTAAATAATCAATATTTCAGCTGTGCAGCAACTTTATTATCATAACCTAAACCAAATTTGGGAGGGTTTCAGCTTTCAAAAGAGTAATTTATAAAACCAATGGATGAATTTAAAGTCAGGTTATAAGCTTTTATTTACATAACATGGATAAGCGACAGAACATCTGTCAGGGAGTGTACACCATCAGAGAGCAGCAGGACAGGAGAAGAGACCCTCGTTCCAGCAATGTGTCACTTACTTTTTTGGTTGATAAAATCACAGTTTTCTCTGCTGCAAATCTAGCAGTTCTCGGAATGCTGAGCTCTCTATAACCCCGTGCAAACCACTGATTGGCAGCTTTTTATGTACGCTATGTATAGACAGAAATCTGTCAATCAGTGGCAGGGGTGTGGTTCCATTGTAAATTAACAGGTTTATTAGTCCTCGAGTAAAAATCTCCTCTTGATAAAACAGGGATTTTATCAAAACTATAGCAAGCAGCCCAGTTAGTGAGAAATTGCTGGAATCGGGTTCTCTGTCTCTACATTATGTGGCCCAAAAACCTGGTGACAGATTGACTTTAAAAATTATCATTGTTCATTTCACTGGGTAAAAAACTATTAAAAATATGCCACAAATTTTAGAAGCTTTGCAGAACTGGCATAACATAACATAATGCTTAATAAATATTGACAAAGAAAAAAATAGGACAAATTGTTTAATATATGTAAGAGCTTGATATAAGGCTACTCTCCATACTAGAAGAGTGTCACCGAATATTTGGAGCCTAGACTCGCCCATGCAGTTTTTGAAACCAAAGCCAGGAGTAGCTCTAAATAGATATGGGAACAGCAAAGACTTTACCTGAAAACTATGATTACATCAAAAGTGCCATTTGTGTCCATCTGTAAAATAGTCGAAAATACATTTGAGAATTTAGCATCTGTGGAGTCGAGTCACTGTTGTATGTACACCACAGTCAGCATATCTCTCCCAAGAATCACTCCTATGAGCCAGAAGTCATGTATTCGTCAATTCACAGTCTCTTAGGCTACTTTCACACATCAGTTTTCTGTATTCAGGCACAGTCCTTTTTTTTCCTGATCCAACGGATCCTGAAAAAAAAGTGAAAACCGTATCCACCGGATCCGTTTTTTAACGGATCCGTTATGCCGGATCCGTTAAAAAACGGATCCGGTGGATACGGTTTGCATCCGTTTTTGCATCCTTTTCGTCCGTTTTTTGGCTGGATCCGTTTTGTTAATTACATTGGAGCATGCTCAGTTTAGAAAAACGGATCCGGCGGCCGCATCCGTTTTTTACCGCATTACGCCGGATCCGGCGTCCATAGGCTTCTATTGTAAAACACGCCGTATCGCGCCGGATCCGGCGCGATGCGTTTTTTTTGCCGGACAAAAAAACGTTGCAAGCTACGTTGCCTCCGGCCGCTGCTTTAACTAATTTTGCCGCATCCGGAAAAAAACGGATGCAACGCAAAGCCATCCGGTACAATCCGGTACCAATGCAAGTCTATGGGGAAAAAACGGATGCGGTACCGGATCCGTTTTACCCGTTTTTTTCCGGATTGAACCTGATGGCAAAAAACTGATGTGTGAAAGTAGCCTTAGAAGACTTGACAGCTCGATCTGCCTGAAGATAGCTTGGAGCAAATTTACTGTCATTATTGGAAAAGCCATGCTTTCTATTGGGAAAACCCAGATAAAATACTGAGATTCGAAGGTAAAATATAGCAAAACCTCTCCAAACAAACAGAGAAATAATTAAAGTGTGATGGGTCAGCCAGAGATATTAGGTTATGTGCCGAGATTTTAATCCTCTCATATATGAATGACTGTATCCCCAGTGGCACGTTACCCAACATGTAGTGATTCAAAGAACAAGTGATTCATAGATATGTATGATATATAGAGAAATTCAAATGCTGGCTGCTCCACACAGAACTAGGCCCCGGGGAAGTATCAAAGCTATTATATGACTCTGTTGCCACTATAAATAAGGACAAAAGCTAAATATGGCAGAACTTTGAGGATAATAACCTTAAAGGGAACCTGTCAGGTCCAATATGCACCCAGAACTACCAGCAGTTCTGGGTGCATATTTCTAAGTCCTGCCTATCTTCCTTGTATTTAGTAGCATACATAAAGAGATCTCTAGAACAAGTATTTCTAGAGATCTTTTATCGTATGCTAATGAGCGAGGGGACTAGTCCCCTGGACGTTAGTTCCCCTTTTTAGCAGGCCCCATTAGCATGTTAGTACGCCCCTGTAGGTGTGCTAACATGCTAAAGAATGTGCAGTGTCAGAGAATGGTCTCACTCACCTCTCCACTGCTATCGCGTCTGACGCTGGATTTCAGCTCAGTGCGCATGACCCTGGAGTTTGGGTCATGCGCACTATGAAGCCGGGTGTATGCAAATAGGCTTCAAACTGAAGTAGTGCGCATGACCGAAACTCCGGGGTCAATCCTATAAAAATAATATAAAAATCCTATAAATGTGGTATCACTGTAATCGTACTGATCTGAGGAATAAAGTCGTTATCACTTTTACCAAACAGTGAATGAAAAATAAAAAAAAATCTGAATTGCTGATCTTTGGACATTCTGCCGCCCAAAAATCAGAATAAAAAGCAATAAAAAAATGTGTGGTTTTAGTGTGTATCTCTGTAATTGCACTGACCCGAAGAATAAAAGTGTCATCACTTATACCACATGGTGAATGGTATAGAAAATAAATAAAATACATTTTTGACCTGCTGTTATTTCTTTATTCTGACTCCCAAAGATCATAGGAAGGCTCAGCTCACATTTATCCTGCGCTCTACGCTGAGCACTTACGTCGGGTTTCCATGTAAATCTTTGAAATACATAAGTCAGACAGAACCTCCAACGGAACCTTTACTATAATGAGGCAGATGGAGACAATGTGGACTGTTTCTGGTCTATAAACCAGTGGTGTCCAGCTTTTTAAAAGTGCAGTCGGCCACAGTTTTGTGCACTGAACAGAGGCTAGACTTATTCCAGAGTAACCCCGCTGCTTTCTTATAGTGAATTGATGCCTTGGGGGTGTCATTTGAATCATGTCATTCAAAGATTTAGATGTAAACTCCAACTCAGGAGTAATTGTACAACAAATTGTATGGTCCATTTTCTCCTGTTACATTGGTAAAAATTAAAATTTGGGAACAAAACAACATGTTTGTGGGAAAAATTAATTTTTTTATTTTCACAGCTCAAGGCTGTAAAATTCTGTGAAGCACCTGTGGGTTCAAGATGCTCACCACACCATTAATTACATTTCTTGAGGGGTGTAGTTTACTAAATCGGGTCACTTTGGGGGCTTTCCACTTTTTAGGCATCACAGGGGCTCTGCAAATGCGCCTGCTACCTATTTCAGCCAACTTTGCGCAACAAAAGTCGATTGGCGCTCCTTCCCTTCCGAGCTCTCCCATACACCCAAACAGTAGTTCTCCAAGACACATGGGGTATCGGCATTTTCAGGATACCTTGCACAACAAATTTTATTATCCATTTTCTCCTGTTACCCTTACAAAAATGCACAATCTCAGGCTAAAGCAATATTTTTTTTGCAAAAAAGTAAAATTTTCATTTTTCCTTCCACATTGCTTTAATGCCTGTGAAGTACCTAAAGGGTTAATGAACTTCTTTGATGTAGTTTTGCACACTCTGAGGGTTGCAGTTTTTAAAACGGTGTCACTTTTGGGCCTTTTCAGTCATATAGGCCTCTCAAAGTTACTTCAAATGTGATGTGGTCCTTAAAAAAGTTGGTTTTGTAAAGTTTGTTGGAAAAGTGAGAAATTGCTGATAATCTGTCAACCCTTCTAACTTCCTAGCAAAAAAAAAAAAAATGTTTAAAAAATTATGCTGATATAAAGTAGACATGTGGGTAATGTTATTTATTAACTATTTTTGTGACATGACTCTCTGGCTTAAGGGCATACAAATTAAAAGTTTAAAAATTGGCACATTTTTGCCAAAATTCCAATATTTTTAGAAATCAAAATAAAAAATGTCAATCTAAAATGTATCACTAACATGAGTGTGTTGTGACAAAAACATTCTTAGAATCACTGGGATCCGTTCCAGCATTTCAGAGTTATTGCCTCATAAAGTGACTCTGGTCAGAATTGTAAAATTTGACCCTGTAATGAAGGTGAAAACAAGCTTCTGCGGTAAGGGGTTAAAGACTACTCTTTAAACTTTATTTTAACTATTTACACTGCATGTACCAGATACTGCCTATGTACTGTGAGACTGTGACCGGGCTAGTCCATGACGGCCGGTACGTCTCACCCCGGTTGTGCTCCCTCCATGTATAGAGGCAACTCCACTCCAGGGTTAATCCTGTTTCCCTACAGGCTGAAGTGAGGGTTAAAAGGAAACAAGGAACATGGGCGTGGGCCTCTAGTGTGTGAGGGAGTGAACACAACTCCCTGAGTATCTGCCGGAGAAACAAGTGTATGCTGTATTGGACTTGTGGTTTGTGCAATAAACCGTGTGCTGTGACCCTTGGTGCCTAGATCCCGTGTTTTCTGCTACGCAGCCGACCACGCTACCTCACATATGGTGGAGAATGCGGGCATGCCAGCCCGGTGAGGTGTAGCTTCCATTTCTGGTGACCCCGTAGCACATGTCCTGGATTCAAGCGGCTATACTACAGCCCAAACCCGGCGACGCCATGGAGGAGAACATACTAAAGCAGCTGGTTCAAGCCAATGCACGTCAGCTGCAAGCCTTGCAATTGCAGGAACAAAGACACCAAGAACAGATGGTTCTCCTGGCCAAGTCGATCCGTGGCGGACAGGCAGCAACAACCCCGGGACCGGGTGACGACGGCAGCGTCCGGAAAACGGTGAGACAAGCGTTGCAAAAGATGACCCCGGGGGATGATGTGGAAGCGTTCCTGGCGGTGTTTGAGCGTGTGGCCGAGCGGGAAAAGCTGCCGACCCCCCAGTGGGCTGAGGTATTGTCGCCCTATCTGACGGGGGAGCCCCAAAAAGCATACCTGGACCTCTGTACCGAGGACGCCATAGACTATGCGACCCTGAAAGCCGAAATACTTGCTCGGTTGGGGGTGAATACCTATGTACGGGCTCAGCGGGTAAATCAGTGGTTCTATGAGGAAGCCAAACCCGTACGCTCCCAGGCCTATGACTTGTTGCATCTGGTAAAGAAGTGGTTGCAGCCTGACACTCTGAGCCCTGTGCAAATGGTGGAAAGGGTAGGGGTGGATCGCTTTGTGCGTACCTTACCCGTCACCATTCAACGGTGGGTAGGACAGGGCGACCCAAGTACCCTGGACCAATTAGTAGGTCTGGTGGAGCGGCATGTGGCTACGCAGGACTTGATACGGGACACTGAGACTTTGCGTGCCGCCCGTCAGTCCGGCCCCTCCAAGCCTCGGGCCAAGGACCCACCGCTGACACCCCGGTGCGGGAGTCCGTTACCGTCCCGTCTGAGGTCGCGCCCACCGTCCCTGCGGTCCGGAAGGCTATGTACCCTAAACGACAATTCGTCAAGGAGGTATCCTTCCCTATTAGATGTTGGCGGTGCCAGCGGGTGGGACATATGGAGGCCCAGTGTCCACTCACCACGGAGCCCATGGATTGTGGGGTTACCCGGCGGGGTTCAATGTATGCTCAGGCGGTATATACCGCGGACCTTGTCTCCCCGGAGACTGAGCCCCACTTGTGCCAAATACAGGTGAATGGACGTCCGGTTACAGGCTTGTTGGATTCCGGAAGCTTAGTGACACTTGTGCGATCAACCCTAAGGGCTAACATAAAGGCCACAGGACGTACCGTGGGGGTGGTTTGCATACATGGGGACCGACGAGACTATCCCACGGGGGTTTTCACCATCACAGCACCCTGCGGACAGGTGCAACATGAGGTGGGACTTATGAACTCTCTTCCCTATGACGTGATCCTAGGAAGGGATCTGCCGTATTTTTGGACTCTATGGAAGGGGCCTCCTAAGTCCCTTCAGGTATTGGACCGTCCGGGACCTGAGCCCGACAATCCCGAATCCGGAACGCCTGCCGTAGTGGTCCCCATGATAGGGACAGAGTGTGAACCCGATAGGTCGCCCCTAGAGGTATTGGCAGGAGAGGCTGAGATGGTCGAGCCTATTCCAGAGTTGGAGGCGTCCCCGGATACGTTTGGGACAGCCCAACTCCAGGACCCTACATTAATACATGCCCGGAGTCGGGTGACAGTGGTTGACGGGGTGGCACAGCTACCCGGTGCCCAGGTAAGGTACCCCCATTTCGCCCTTAAGCAGGATTTACTCTACCGGGTAGATGAAATAAGGGGCGTGGGGGTAGAGCAGTTGGTGGTGCCCAAGCCGTATCGCCGGCGGGTCCTCGACTTGGCTCATAAACACCTGATGAGTGGCCACCTGGGGGTCAAGAAAACGCAGGAGCGAATATTGCAAAGGTTCTATTGGCCCGGGGTCTTTCGGGGAGGTAAAACGGTTCTGTGAAACCTGCCCGGAGTGTCAGCTTACCGCACCCCTGGCCCACTTTCGCAGTCCGTTGGTGCCCTTACCCATTATAGAAGTCCCTTTTGAACGGATAGGGATGGATCTGGTGGGGCCCCTCGTAAAGTCCGCTCGAGGGCACCAACACATCCTAGTGATCGTTGACTATGCCACCCGGTATCCCGAGGCGATACCTCTCAGACATACTGCGGCGAAGCTTATAGCTCGGGAGTTGTTTGCTGTGTTCTGCCGGGTGGGGTTGCCCAAGGAGATCCTTACGGATCAGGGGACCCCATTCATGTCTAAAGTGACCAAAGAGCTATGCCGACTACTCCAGATCAAGCAGTTGCGTACGTCTGTGTATCATCCTCAAACGGACGGTTTAGTCGAGCGTTTCAATAAAACCCTGAAAACCATGCTCAAAAGGGTGATTTCAAAAGACGGAAAAGACTGGGATATGATGCTTCCCTATTTGATGTTTGCCATCCGAGACGTGCCACAGGCATCCACGGGGTTTTCGCCTTTTGAGTTGTTATACGGGCGACATCCCCGGGGATGGTTGGACCTGGCAAAAGAAACCTGGGAGCAGGAGCCCACCCCCCATAAAAGTGTGATTGAACACATTTTAGGAATGCAGAACCGCTTAAGCGCGGTCATGCCAATTGTGAAGGAGCATTTACAGGAGGCTCAGGCCGCGCAAAGCGGCCGCTACAATAGACAAGCCACCGTGCGGACCTTTAAACCCGGGGATCGGGTGTTGGTATTAATCCCCACGGCGGAGAGTAAATTCCTGGCTCAGTGGCAAGGCCCCTACGAGATAAAGGAAAGAAGCGGGGTAGTCAACTATAAGGTATTGCAGCCCGGTAGGCGGAAACCTGAACAAATATACCATGTCAACCTGTTAAAACCTTGGCAGGAACGGGAAAGCCTGATGGTTGATTTTTCCCCATCTCCCTCCTCTTCGGGTCATTCAACCCTGGCTCCAGCGCCCTCCGGAGAGGACGAACCGGAAGTAAGGATTGGAGAAGCCCTCACCAAGCAACAGAGGCGAGAGGCCAGACGGCTGGTTCAGCAGAACCCCGAGGTCTTCTCCGAGCTGCCTGGTAGGACAAGTCTGATACGACATGACATTGTCACCGAGCCTCACCTGAAGGTACGCCTGAAGTCATACCGGGTACCGGAGGCTCGAAGACAAGCCATATCAGAAGAAGTGAAGACAATGCTATGACTAGGGGTCATCGAAAAATCCCGGAGTGAATGGGCTAGTCCCATTGTCCTAATACCAAAACCCGATGGCTCCTTAAGGTTCTGCAATGACTTTAGGAGATTGAACGAAATATCCAAGTTCGATTTCTACCCCATGCCCTGGGTGGATGAGCTGATTGATAGGCTGGGACAGGCGCGATACTTCACCACGCTCGACCTGACCAAGGGGTACTGGCAGGTGCCACTGACGGAGTCCGCAAAGGAGAAAACCGCTTTTGTTACGCCGGAGGGTCTCTTCCACTATGTTGTCTTGCCTTTTGGGTTACACGGCGCTCCGGCCACATTCCAGAGGTTGATGGACTTGGTGCTGGAACCCCACCAGGCGTATGCATCAGCGTACCTTGATGACATCATTATTTACAGCTCCGATTGGCAGACCCACTTGGAACAGATACAAGCGGTGGTGGACGCGCTCCGAACAGCCGGATTGACAGCCAATCCCAAGAAATGTGCGTTGGGGCTCACGGAAGCCCGCTACTTGGGCTACGTAATAAGCCAAGGAGTGATTAAGCCCTAAATTAACAAAGTGGAGGCGATCCAGAAGTGGCCTAGACCCCTGACCACGAAGCAGGTTAGGGCTTTCCTGGGTATTGTGGGGTACTACAGGAGGTTTGTAAAGGATTTTGCGGGACTATCGGCCTCCTTGACGGACCTTCTCAAAGGCAAGAAGTCCGTCATGGTGCGCTGGACTCCGCAGGCCGAGGACTTCTTCCGGGCCCTGAAGGGGGTCCTGTGCGGAAAACCCGTTCTTGTCAATCCTGATTTCCGGAAGGAGTTCATAGTACAGACTGATGCCTCTGAGGTCGGCCTGGGGGCAGTGCTGTCTCAGGTGGTTAAGGGGGAGGAACACCCCGTCACCTTCTTGAGTAGGAAGCTCACCCCTCCTGAGCGGAATTATAGTGTAGTGGAGAAGGAGTGCCTGGCGATTAAGTGGGCCTTGGAGTCCCTGCGCTATTACCTGCTGGGACAGCAGTTTCGCTTGGTGACTGATCACTCTCCGCTGGTCTGGATGAGGTCCGCCAAGGAACGGAATGCCCGGGTTACCCGGTGGTTCCTTTCTCTGCAGAACTTCTGTTTTACGGTTGAACACCGGGCCGGTAGGTTGCAGGGCAACGCCGATGCCTTGTCCCGCGGCCCGTGTTTGATGGCGGGAGTTCAACCCCGCACGCTTGAACTGAGGGGGGGGTGTGTGAGACTGTGACCGGCCTAGTCCATGACGGCCGGTACGTCTCGCCCCGGTTGTGCTCCCTCCATGTATAGAGGCAACTCCACTCCAGGGTTAATCCTGTTTCCCTACAGGCTGAAGTGAGGGTTAAAAGGAAACAGGAACATGGGCGTGAGCCCCTAGTGTGTGAGGGAGTGAACACAACTCCCTGAGTATCTGCCGGAGAAACAAGTGTATGCTGTATTGGACTTGTGGTTTGTGCAATAAACCGTGTGCTGTGACCCTTGGTGCCTAGATCCCGTGTTTTCTGCTACGCAGCCGACCATGCTACCTCACAGTACACACACATTAAAGAGGTTGTACACTACTTTTAGATTGAAGGCCTGTCCTTAGGATAGGTTATCAATGTCTGATCAGCCGGGTTCCGACACACTGGCCCTTCAAATCACCACATGCGCCAATGTCCAGTGTCAGCATGCTCAGTGGTGTGTGCCCGCCCTCAGTGGTGTGTGCCCGCCCTCAGTGGTATGTGCCCGCCTCTCTTCTCTCCGGAGCGGTGTGCCCGCCCCTCTGCCCCCAGACAAATGTGCCCACCCATCTGCCCTCGGAGCGGTGTGCCCGCCCCTCTGCCCTCGGAGCAGCGTGCCTGCCCCTCTGATCTTGGAGCGGTGTGCCCGCCCCCCCTCTTCATTCCGGTGCTGTGTGTCCGGCGCCTGCACTCCGGCGCCTGTCTGTGCGCTTTGTGCCCTGTCTAGTACATTGGGGCCTTCCAGTTCTATGTGCCTCCCCACAGAGTTGTGTGCAATGCTCAGTGCTGTGTCCACTCCTCTCACCGATGCTGTTTATCACCCCAGGTTTGGTTCCCCCCACTGTTGTCAGGGCTCTGCAAGTACTGTGTACAGTCCGCCAGTGCTGTGCAGCCCTCCCATGCCGTGTGCCCTCCCAATGCTGTGTATCACCCCCAGTGTTGTGTTCCCCCAGCGATGTCTGTGCTCTGAAAGTGCTGTCCATGCCCCCAGTCCCTCCAGTGATGTCTCTGCCCCACAGTGATGTCTCTGCCTCCCCAGTGATGTCTCTGCCCCCCAAGTGATGTCTCTGCCCAAGACCCTCTTGTGATGTCTGTGCCCAAGCCCCTCTTATGATGTCTGTGCCCCAAGCCCCTCTTGTGATGTCTGTGCCCCAAGCCCCTCTTGTGATGTCTGTTCCCCCAGCCTCTCTTGCATTGTGTATGCCCCGCCAGCCCCTCTTGCGTTGTGTACTCCCCCCTGCCCCTCTTGCGTTGTGTATGCCCCCAGCCCCTCTTGCGGTGTGTATGCCCCCCAGCCCCTCTTGAATTGTGTATGCCTCTCAGCCCGTCTTGCGTTGTGTATGCCCCCAGCATCTCCTGTGATGTGTATGCCCCCCCAGCCCCTCTTGTGTTGTGTATGCCCCCCCAGCCCCTCTTGTGTTGTGTTTGCTTCTAACTTCTCCTGTGATGTGTATGCCCGAGCGTCTCCTGTGATGTGTATGCGCCAGCGTTTCCTGTGATGTGTATGCCCCAGCGTCTCCTATGATGTATATGCCCAAGCGTCTCCTTTGACTTATACATAACATTGGAGATGCTGGGGGGAATATACATCACAGGAGACACTGGGGACATACACAACATAGGAGGGGCTGGGGGCATATCATAGGAGGGGCTGGGGGCATTTACATTTCAGGGAGGCTGGGGGCATTTACATCACAGGAGGGGCTAGGGGCATATGTTACGCCAGGGGATAGGGGGTACACAGATCCGGGCCAAGGGGTCGCTTCTGAAGGTATCACGGTGGCGTGACCCGGTCTATGATTCCAGGCACCACAACAAAAGGGGCTTTATATACAGGGGAGATTTGGTAGTCTATATTCCGTGATGCCACCCGTGGTGTGCGGTGAGGTAATGGAGCACCGCCGCTGCCGGTCACAGGATCCCGGGGATGGTAATGGGCAGCAAGGTGGTGATTTTCCCTCTGTCCCGGGACCCCGGTGTGATGGATTGGGGAGTAACGGGTGCAGTCCACGGCTTGGACCGGGTGGTGCAGGAGTACTCACAGTATAAGGCAATAACTGACACGAGTCCAAGAATTAACCAAGTTGCTGGTAACTTGTGCCCACGGCTGCTGTGAGGATGGGTCCCACACCCGTGTGTGTAATTCCGATGTTTTTCTCCTGCCTGGTGTCTGTGTCTGTTCTGTACACAGGAAGCGGCTGGCCTATTCCTGAGGCCCTCACTGCCACTTCTCCTAGCCCCACACAGGGGCTGCTTCAAGACCTCTCTCCTCCTGCAGACTGACTGAAACTAAACTCTGCTCTCTCCAAGCTCCTCTCTCCCCCTCCCGTTTTCCTGAGGAGGGGGCGAGTGGGGCCTGATTGGCTGATGTGTATTGGTGTGGAAAACTCCCCAAGTTAGAGTGAGCTCTGCACCATAAAGATGTCTGCAGACCTCTTTTACACCCTGGTTTTGCCAGGGCGGCACACTCCCCCTTGGTAAAATACAGACCGTCCGCGGGCTTTCCAGCTACCTGCATTTATTAAATGGGAAAAAAGAAAAGTTAAACATTAGAAACATGCATCTTCCTACATTGGGAGGTACGCTTGCTCAAACTGTGAAGTGTTAACTCTGCTGCCGACGCAGCTTCCTCGGTAACTTTCCCACAGTCCACCACAGGGCAGCACGGGTCCCCAATGCCACATTCACTCACGGTGGCACTGTCCAGAAAGACCCCGTCTTCCACTGCCTGCAGTGCGGGTACAGTAAACTGGGCTCTATAACGGGAACTGTCCTCGCTCCTCACAACTCCCTGCCGTCCTCCACCAGGGGCTCCGACCCCCAATGACGCCCACTGGGACTCCAACTGCAGCGGCGTTCAACAAGTCAGGCAGGGTCCTCCTCCTTCCACCCGTGTGCTGGATGGTGTCTTCCGGGAACATGGGGACGTTCAACAAAGGCAGGAGGGTTACTGCAGGAGCGGGTCCTTTAAAACTTTAAAACATTTAACTTTTAACTGTCAACTTGTGGGTAGCTGTCCATGTTCCACTACCGTTGCTCCTGCCGCCGCTCCCAGTACGGGGCACGGGTTCCGTGCTCCGCCTCCTGCTCAGGAGCCAGGCCCACTCGGATGCCCTCGGCGCCGGCTACAACCGGCCTCGCTAACTGCCGAGGGCCCCATCGCTCAGTGGCCTGCTCCTCCTCTCTGCAGGTGCACTTCGGCTGCTCCACGGCTGGGACGGGGTACTTGGGAGCGGCTGGCGCCACATCTGGGGCGGACCTCCAGGCGGGCGTCGCCTCTGCTACGGCCGGGCGGACTGCCGGGGCCGATGTCATCACTGGTTCGGCCGGGCAGACTACCGGAGCCGGGTGAGATGTCATCGAGATTGCGGCTCGCTTGTCCAGGAATGGGATTAGGCAAAGTCCTGGCGTCCCTGCCATTACAGTCCTGGTTACATGAACTGAAGTTCCTTCCTGCTGCTACCCCTTGGTACTCGGGAGCAGTCCTTCTAGCAACTTTTAAAGTCTCTCTTTCGCTTCCGGTCCTCCGGAGCTTCACTTCCGCCCACATTCTCAGGGGCAGAGCCTCTTTTTCGCGCCCACCGCTCGGGGAAGAAGGCGCCAAACTGATGTTTTTGGCGCCTAAAATGGCGGACTTCGGGACTTTTCCTAAGCGGGACGCCGCTGACAGACGGGACAAGGCGCACTTCCACCGGCAAGTGGATAGGTTCAATCCTGTTCGTGACGCCAATCTGTGTCGCCAGGGGATAGGGGGTACTCAGATCTGGGATAAAGGGGTCGCTTCTGAAGGTATCACGGTGGCGTCTGTGATCCCAGGCACCAGAACAAAAGGGGCATTATATACAGGGGAGATTTGGTAGTCTATATTCCGTGACGCCACCCGTGGTGTGCGGTGAGGTAATGGAGCACCTCCGCTGCTGGTCACAGGATCCCGGGGATAGTAATGGGCAGGAAGGTGGTGATTTTCCCTCGACGGGTAGGGTGTTGATGTCCAGGCACCCCGGTGTGATGGATTGGGAGTAACGGGTGCAGTCCACGGCTTGGACCGGGTGGTGCAGGAGTACTCACAGTATAAGGCAATAACTGACACGAGTCCAAGAATTAACCAAGTTGCTGGTAACTGGTGCCCACGGCTGCTGTGAGGACGGGTCCCACATCCGTGTGTGTAATTCGGGTGTTTTTCTCCTGCCTGGTGTCTGTGTCTGCTCCATACACAGGAAGCGGCTGGCCTATTCCTGAGGCCCTCACTGTCACTTCTCCTAGCCCCACACAGGGGCTGCTTCCAGACCTCTCTCCTCCTGCAGACTGACTGAAACTAAACTCTGCTCTCTCCAAGCTCCTCTCTCCCCCTCCCATTTTCCTGAGGAGGCGGTGAGTGGGGCCTGATTGGCTGGTGTGTATTGGTGTGGGAAACTCCCCAAGGGAGAGTGATCTCTGCACCATAAAGCTGTATACAGACCTCTGTGACACCCTGGTTTTGCCAGGGCGGCACACATATATATATCCCCAGCCCCTCATGTGATGTATGTGCCCCCATTGTCTCTTGGGATGTATATACAGCAGCCCCAGCGTCTCCTATCTGATGTGTATATGTCAGTCCCAGCGTCTCCTCAGTGATATATATGCCCCCAGCCCCTCCAGTGATGTATGTGCTTCCAGCGTCTCCTGTGATGTATATACAGTGTCTGTTATGTGATGTATATGATTTACCAATATTATTATCACAAAGAGTTGACTGTGCTCCAGACCGAGACAAACCTGGAAAAGCATGTGAGAAACAACATGATTAGTTTCATCAAACATCACAGCCGCACCAAAGAGAAGCAGCTCCAGTAACCAAAGTAGAAGTGAGTTAATTAATTGTTTGACCAAATACAGTTAGGTCCAGAAATATTTGGACAGTGACACAATTTTCGCGAGTTGGGCTCTGCATGCCACCACATTGGATTTGAAATGAAACCTCTACAACAGAATTCAAGTGCAGATTGTAACGT
Source organism: Anomaloglossus baeobatrachus (assembly GCF_048569485.1). Taxonomy (NCBI): domain Eukaryota; kingdom Metazoa; phylum Chordata; class Amphibia; order Anura; family Aromobatidae; genus Anomaloglossus; species Anomaloglossus baeobatrachus. The sequence continues at coordinate 845,796,163 of NC_134353.1, forward strand.
TTAATTTGAAGGTTTGAACAAAAATTGTAGGAATTGTACACATTTCTTTACAAACACTCCACATTTTAGGAGGTCAAAAGTAATTGGACAAATAAACCAAACCCAAACAAAATATTTTTATTTTCAATATTTTGTTGCGAATCCTTTGGAGGCAATCACTGCCTTAAGTCTGGAACCCATGGACATCACCAAACGCTGGGTTTCCTCCTTCTTAATGCTTTGCCAGGCCTTTACAGCCGCAGCCTTCAGGTCTTGCTTGTTTGTGGGTCTTTCCGTCTTAAGTCTGGATTTGAGCAAGTGAAATGCATGCTCAATTGGGTTAAGATCTGGTGATTGACTTGGCCATTGCATAATGTTCCACTTTTTTGCACTCATGAACTCCTGGGTAGCTTTGGCTGTATGCTTGGGGTCATTGTCCATCTGTACTATGAAGCGCCGTCCGATCAACTTTGCGGCATTTGGCTGAATCTGGGCTGAAAATATATCCCGGTACACTTCAGAATTCATCCGGCTACTCTTGTCTGCTGTTATGTCATCAATAAACACAAGTGACCCAGTGCCATTGAAAGCCATGCATGCCCATGCCATCACGTTGCCTCCACCATGTTTTACAGAGGATGTGGTGTGCCTTGGATCATGTGCTGTTCCCTTTCTTCTCCAAACTTTTTTCTTCCCATCATTCTGGTACAGGTTGATCTTTGTCTCATCTGTCCATAGAATACTTTTCCAGAACTGAGCTGGCTTCATGAGGTGTTTTTCAGCAAATTTAACCCTGGCCTGTCTATTTTTGGAATTGATGAATGGTTTGCATCTAGATGTGAACCCTTTGTATTTACTTTCATGGAGTCTTCTCTTTACAGTTGACTTAGAGACAGATACACCTACTTCACTGAGAGTGTTCTGGACTTCAGTTGATGTTGTGAACGGGTTCTTCTTCACCAAAGAAAGTATGCGGCGATCATCCACCACTGTTGTCATCCGTGGACGCCCAGGCCTTTTTGAGTTCCCAAGCTCACCAGTCAATTCCTTTTTTCTCAGAATGTACCCGACTGTTGATTTTGCTACTCTAAGCATGTCTGCTATCTCTCTGATGGATTTTTTCTTTTTTTCAGCCTCAGGATGTTCTGCTTCACCTCAATTGAGAGTTCCTTAGGCCGCATGTTGTCTGGTCACAGCAACAGCTTCCAAATGCAAAACCACACACCTGTAATCAACCCCAGACCTTTAAACTACTTCATTGATTACAGGTTAATGAGGGAGACGCCTTCAGAGTTAATTGCAGCCCTTAGAGTCCCTTGTCCAATTACTTTTGGTCCCTTGAAAAAGAGGAGGCTATGCATTACAGAGCTATGATTCCTAAACCCTTTCTCCGATTTGGATGTGAAAACTCTCATATTGCAGCTGGGAGTGTGCACTTTCAGCCCATATTATATATATAATTGTATTTCTGAACATGTTTTTGTAAACAGCTAAAATAACAAAACTTGTGTCACTGTCCAAATATTTCTGGACCTAACTGTATAGCAGGGTTATTTTCACATTGATAATTTGATGTGGCCACCGAAGGTTGGTAGAAATTGCCGAATGGCCCCTGGCAGTAAAAAAGGATCCCCAACCCTGCCTTATACTGTAGACAGGGCTCCTTCAGGGGTTAGTTTTTCACATACGAGTTATATCAATATTTTTTACATATAGAGCTCGTACCTATTACCTGTCCAATATTGACCTGAGTCATGGGACATGGATCAAACTCACCAAGTCTATGTGCCCATGAAAAAAAAATGGATAGCACAATGATCGCGCTTGTATCTATCCATTTATCACTCACTGCTTGAATGGAGAAGCTTTAGAAAACTCCATTATTTTTTTTTCATATGAGAAAAACTATTGAAACTTTGATGGCAAAAGCTGACCTCCTGACCAAACTCTCATGAAACTTGGATCGTTGTTTTTGCGATGAAGAAAAATTACTGACTCTTGAATGAGTCCCAAGTAACTACATAAAAATGGGGGCCCCAGCCATGAAGTATGAAGTTCACTCAAATATTTACCATGTTTATGATGTTGATTAAAAAATTCGACAAAAGTCTGCAACTGAAGCCACCAAACCACAGGCCTTCGCCCAGAAAGTTACACATGGAATTTAAACTCTGTAAATGCTCTAAAAACGTAAAAAGGATTAATGAACCTGTGTGATATATGCTGACTGCACTCTTGAGAGGTTTTTGGCCTTACAAATGCAATGTGAATGTACACAGCCTACACAGCTCTTACAAACAGAGGAAATGGACCCTAAAACTGTTATTCTAAGTTCATTGGCTTCAATAAAAGTCACTTGTGTATATTGTCTAATAGGATCTTTGTTTAACCAATTTCACGGATTTGTAATTAAGATACAAGAAAACAATATAAGCAAAAATGAGCTGAGTAGCATAAATAATGTTGAAAATGTAAGATTACTATTGCTACGTGGTCCCTCAACTGACAATATTAATTAGTTTTTGTACAATTGATTTGAGTTGAAAAATTTGAGTCCATAATTCTGGAAATTATGGAAAACTAATAATTGGTTTTAAAGCCAATTACCAAATGATAGATGTAATCTTATGAACCCATACCCTGGAACTCTCTACCCCAACATAACAGACTCTTGGTACTTTGGAAACCTTCAAAAGGAACCTGAAGACCCACCTCTTCTGACAAGCCTACAACCTGCAGTAACCCTCAGCCCACCATAGCATCGCAGAACCTGCTCTACCCTCACCTACTGTATCCTTACCCTTCTCTGTAGACTGTGAGCCCTCGCGGGCAGGGTCCTCTCCTCCTATGTCTGTCTGTGCCTTGAAATGTTCACGATTATTGTACTTGTCTATGTATGTGAAGGGGCAGGGGGGAATTGATGGCCGGCAGGGTTACACTCACATTCCTCAATCTGGTGTAGTGCATGTGTTCCATCCTAGCCAGGGGGTGGAACACTTACTTGCGTCTTTCGCGGCTCGTCCTCCACCTCATTGCTGGTCACCTTCATAGACATCGTTGGGCAACTTATTACAGAAACAGTTTCCTTTTAACTCAAACTCCAACTTCTTTATTTATTCATAACAAACTTTCCAGGACAGACATGCCTCTTTTCTCCTGCGTTACCTTTCTGCTGCCGCTGTTCTATGGAGTAACCTCCTGTCTAGCTCCCATGCCTGTGGGACACAATGGAAGATACCTCCTGAGGCATGGGCGAACCCTGATACAGAGCTCGTTAGTCCCAGAAACCCCTATGCAGAACTGAACTTCTTTTCCCTTGTCTGTCTGCCTAACCCACTCCCTATTCCTCCCACTGTGCTCTGTCTCCTGGCTACAATTGTATCCATATCTGAGCTGCAAACACTGGTCCATAACACTTCCTATTGTTAACACACTATTTATCTACCACTTAACCCTCTCCTGCACACTTGGTCCCTACATTGCACTAAATCTTACCATAAAACATTCTATATTATAATTCCTATTGCTGGTAATTATTTATAGTTTACTCCATACTATCATACTTAACATTCTAAGGCTATGTTCACATGCGCCAACTTTTTTGTTAGTGCATTTCTAGTGCATCTTGAGTGCATCTTATAATGCACCAAAAATGCACCGCGGCAAAAACGCATCGAAAATCAATGTGTTTTTACCGCATTTTTGACGCGTTTTACAGCATTTTTCCAATGCTTTTTTAAGTCAAATCTGTTGACTGGAAAGACTCAAAAACGCGGTAAGGCCTTGTGCACACTAGGCATTTTTAGCGGCGTTTTTTACCGCGTTTTTGTGCTGAAAACGCAGTGACATTGCTTCCCCAGAAATGTCTATGGGTTTTCAGAAGTGCTGTCCGCACACAGCGTTTTTTTGTAGCTGCATTTTTGTGGTGACCACAAAAATGCAGCATGTCAATTATTTCTGCGTTTTTCACTGCGTTTTTCACCCATTGAGTTCAATGAGATGTTCAACAACGCAATGAAAAACGCATATAGCTGCGTTTCTATGACTAAAAACGCAGCTATAAACGTAAGGGGTGGGAGTATAGTGACGTGTACAGGAAGAGGATTCCTTCTGTTGGTAAACACAGAAGCATGAATCCTCCCGGTACCGTCACCGCTGCTTCCACAACCCGCCCGGTGCCATGTCAGCTCCGTGCGGCGCCGTGTCTGGGCGGGAGGTGGAGGCAGCGGCGAAAACAAAAGTGAACAGTAGAAAAAAAAAAAATGTCATATATACTCACCTGTCTGCAGGGTCCCGGTGCCATGCCCGCTCCTGTCCCGGTGCTCTGGCTGTGTGCAGTCTCCCCGGGGCACGTACGAAGCTTGCAGGACCTGGCCGTGGATCACCTGATGCAGTCACCTGACGCATCAGCTGATCGTAATTCTCGCGGTGTCGCCGGCTTTTTCGCGCCTGGCCGGCTATCAGCTGATCCTGCCGTCAGGAGACTTCATCAGCTGATTACCGGCAGCTCCTGCAGCGATGGGACAGGATCAGACTCTCATCCGATTGCTCCAGGAGCTGCCGGTAATCAGCACAGACGTGAGTATTTATTTATTTTTTATTTTTTTCTGCACCGATGCATCAGCTGATTGTATAATCGGCTTTTATACAATCAGCTGATGTGTGATGTGCTTCAGCCCCTAGAACCTGACACATCATCTGATCGCTTTGCCTTCCAGCAAACCGATCAGATGATATTGGATCCGGATTGGACGGCGCGGGACCCTGACCCAGGATTACTGCAGAGGGGGGGTGTTCTTTATTTCAATAAAGATGGAGTCACTAATTGTGTTGTGTTTTATTTCTAATAAAAATATTTTTCTGTGTATTGTGTTTTTTTTTATCATTACTAGAAATTCAAGGTGGCCATGTCTAATATTGGTGTGACACCATGAATTTCGGGCTTAGGGCCAGCTGATAATATACAGCTAGCCCTAACTCCATTATTACCCAGCGAGCCACCCGGCATCAGGGCAGCTGGAAGAGTTGGATACAGCGCCAGAAGATGGCGCTTCTATGAAAGCGCCATTTTCTGGGGTGGCTGCGGGACTGCAATTCACAGTGGGGGTGCCCAGAAAGCATGGGCACCCTGCACTGTGGATTCCAATCCCCAGCTGCCTAGTTGTATTCGGCTGGACTCAAAAATTGGGCGAAGCCCACGTCATTTTTTTTTAAATTATTTCATGAAATTCATGAAATATAAAAAAAAGGGCTTCCCTATATTTTTGGTTCCCAGCCGGGTACAAATAGGCAGCTGGGGTTGGGGGCAGCCTGTACCTGCCTGCTGTACCCAGCTAGCATACAAAAATATGGCGAAGCCCACGTCATTTTTTGGGGGGGCAAAAAACTCCTGCATGCAGTCCTGGATGGAGGATGCTGAGCCTTGCTGCTGTCTGCTCTCCTGCATACACTAGTTCTGCAGCTGTCTGCTCTCCTGCATACAATGAACATTTTGAAGAAGGAAATGACATCAGACCTTTTTTTTTTCATCAACAATCTTTAATGGCATTGTGCACTGATTAAAAACGCAGTGAGCAAAAACGCAGCAAAAAACGCACCAAATCGCGGTAAAAACGCATGCGTTTTTATCGCGTTTTTTTAGCCGCGGGTGCGTTTTTTGAGACAACAACGCACATAAAAACGCAGCGTGAAAAAAACGGCTAGTGCGCACATACCCTAAAAATGCAAAAGAATTGACATGCTGCATGTTGAAAAACGCAGCCAAGATGCAGCCAAGAAAAGATTCCTTTGTGGACAGCAAAATAGATAGATTCATAAACTTTGCTGGGAGAAGGAAATGTATGTATTTTGGTGCATCTTTGTGACTTCAAAAACGCACTAAAAACGCAGCAAAAGTTGCCCTGTCTGAACTTAGGCTTAAGGGGGCTTTATATGGTAGCGACATCGGTACCGATATCGCTGGCGTGCGTACCCGCCCCCATCGTTTATGCGCACAAAATTACTCTCCCCTGTCACACGGCTTACCTGCCCTGGCCGGGGATCCACCTCCTTTCTAAGGGGGCGGGTCATGCGGCGTCACATCGACGTCACACGGCAGGCGGCCAATAGAAGCGGAGAGGCGGAGATGAGCAGGACGTAAACATCCCGCCCACCTCCTTCCTTCCGCATTGCCGGTGGAGGCAGGTAAGGAGATGTTCCTCGCTCCTGCGGTGTCACACACAGCTATGTGTGCTGCCGCAGGAATGAGGAACAACATCCCTAATGAGAGGTAAATGATTTTTTGTTTCAGGATGACCTGTCCGTGGCAAACCATTTTGAACGCTTTTGTGATCGTTTTAGGTTGCACATAAGTGTCACACGCTGCGATATCGTTAATGACGCCGGATGGGCGTTACTAACGACGTGACCCCGACGATAAAACATTAACGATATCGTAGCACGTAAAGCCCCCTTTATACTTTATATACAGTGCCTTGCGAAAGTATTCGGCGCCCTTGAATTTTTTAACCTTTTCCCACATTTCAGGCTCCAAACATAAAGATAAAATTTTAATGTTATGATGAAGAATCAACAACAAGTGGGACACAATTGTAAAGTTGAACTAAATTTATTTCTTATTTTAAACATTTTTAAAAAATAAATAACTGAAAAGTGTGTCGTGCAATATTATTCATATCCTTTACTTTCAGTGCAGCAAACTCACTCCAGAAGTTGATTGAGGATGTCTGAATGATCCAATGTTGTCCTCAATGACTGATAATGATAAATATAAGCCACTTGTGTGTAATGAAGTCTCCGTATAAATGCACCTGCTCTCTGATAGTCTCAGTGTTCTGTTAAAAGAGCAGAGAGCATCATGAAGACCAAAGAACACAACAGGCAGGTCCGTGATACTGTTGTGGAGAAATTTAAAGCCGGATTTGGTTACAAAAAGATTTCCAGAACTTTAAACATCCCAAGAAGCACTGTGCAAGCGATCATATTGAAATGGAAGGAATATCATACCACTGCAAATCTACCAAGACCCGGCCGTCCATCCAAACTTTCATCTCAAACAAGAAGAAGACTGATCAGAGATGCAGCCAAAGGGCCCATGATCCCTATGGATGAACTGCAGAGATCTACAGCTGAGGTGGGAGAGTCTGTCCATGGGACAACAATCAGTCGTACACTGCACAACTCTGGCCTTTATGGAAGAGTGGCAAGGAGAAAGCCATTTCTCAAAGATATCCATAAAAAGTGTTGTTTAAAGTTTGCCACAAGCCACCTGGGAGACACACCAAACATGTAGAAGAAGGTGCTCTGGTCAGATGAAACCAAAATCAAACTATTTGGGCACAATGCCAAATGATATGTTTGGCGTAAAAGCAACACAGCTCATCACCCTGAACACACCATCCCCACTGTCAAACATGGTGGTGGCAGCATCATGGTTTGGGCCTGCTTTTTTTCAGCAGGGACAGGGAAGATGGTTGAAATTGATGGGAAGATGGAGCCAAATGCAGGACCATTTTTTTAAGAAAACCTGTTGGAGTCTGCAAAAGACCTGAGACAGGGATGGAGATTTGTCTTCCAAGACAATGATCCCAAACATAACGCAAAATCTACAATGGAATGGTTCACAAATAAATATATCCAGGTGTTAGAATGGCCAAGTCAAAGTCCAGACCTGAATCTAATCGAGAATCTGTGGAAAGAGCTGAAAACTGCTGTTCACAAACGCTCTCCATCCAACCTCAGTCAGCTCCAGCTGTTTGCAAACCAATAGAGCAAAAGGTGGTGCTACAAAGTATTAACTTAAAGGGGACGAATGATATTGCACGCCCCAATTTTCAGTTATTTATTTTTTTAAAAAGTTTAAAATAAGCAGTAAATTTTGTTCAACTTCACAATTGTGTCCTAGTTGTTGTTGATTCTTCACCATAACATTAAAATTTTTATCTTTATGTTTGAAGCCTGAAATGTGGGAAAAGGTTGACAAATTCAAGGGCGCCAAATACTTTCGCAAGGCACTGTACTAAAACATCCTAGAGGTCAGAGTAAGAAAGTCTGCAATAATACACTTAAAGGTATACAGTGCCTACAAGTAGTATTCATCCCCCTGCAGATTTAGCAGGTTTGATAAGATGCAAATAAGTTAGAGCCTGCAAACTTCAAACAAGAGCAGGATTTATTAACAGATTCATAAATCTTACAAACCAACAAGTTATGTTGCTCAGTTAAATTTTAATACATTTTCAACATAAAAGTGTGGGTCAATTATTATTCAACCCCTAGGTTTAATATTTTGTGGAATAACCCTTGTTTGCAATTACAGCTAATAATCGTCTTTTATAAGACCTGATCAGGCCGGCACAGGTCTCTGGAGTTATCTTGGACCACTCCTCCATGCAGATCTTCTCCAAGTTATCTAGGTTCTTTGGGTGTCTCATGTGGACTTTAATCTTGAGCTCCTTCCACAAGTTTTCAATTGGGTTAAGGTCAGGAGACTGACTAGGCCACTGCAACACCTTGATTTTTTCCCTCTTGAACCAGGCCTTGGTTTTCATGGCTGTGTGCTTTGGGTCATTGTCTTGTTGGAAGATGAAATGACGACCTATCTTAAGATCCTTGATGGAGGAGCGGAGGTTCTTGGCCAAAATCTCCAGGTAGGCCGTGCTATCCATCTTCCCATGGATGCGGACCAGATGGCCAGGCCCCTTGGCTGAGAAACAGCCCCACAGCATGATGCTGCCACCACCATGCTTGACTGTAGGGATGGTATTCTTGGGGTCTTATGCAGTGCCATCCAGTCTCCAAACGTCACGTGTGTGGTTGGCACCAAAGATCTCGATCTTGGTCTCATCAGACCAGAGAACCTTGAACCAGTCTGTCTCAGAGTCCTCCAAGTGATCATGAGCAAACTGTAGACGAGCCTTGACATGACGCTTTGAAAGTAAAGGTACCTTACGGGCTCGTCTGGAACGGAGACCATTGCGGTGGAGTACGTTACTTATGGTATTGACTGAAACCAATGTCCCCACTGCCATGAGATCTTCCCGGACCTCCTTCCTTGTTGTCCTTGGGTTAGCCTTGACTCTTCGGACAAGCCTGGCCTCGGCACTTTCAAAGGCTGTCCAGGCCGTGGAAGGCTAACAGTAGTTCCATAAGCCTTCCACTTCCGGATGATGCTCCCAACAGTGGAGACAGGTAGGCCCAACTCCTTGGAAAGGGTTTTGTACCCCTTGCCAGCCTTGTGACCCTCCACGATCTTGTCTCTGATGGCCTTGGAATGCTCCTTTGTCTTTCCCATGTTGACCAAGTATGAGTGCTGTTCACAAGTTTGTGGAGGGTCTTAATTAGTCAGAAAAGGCTGGAAAAAGAGATAATTACTTCAAACATGTGAAGCTCATTGTTCTTTGTGCCTGAAATACTTCTTAATACTTTAGGGGAACCAAACAGAATTATTGTGGTTTGAGGGGTTGAATAATAAATGACCCTCTGAATAAACTTTTCACAATTTAAAAAAAAAAAATAAAAAAATAAATAACATTCTTTTTTGCTGCAGTGCATTTCACACTTCCAGGCTGATCTACAGTCCAAATGTCACAATGCCAAGTTAATTCCGAATGTGTAAACCTGCTAAATCTGCAGGGGGTTGAATACTACTTGTAGGCACTGTGTATACACAGACATATAAACACAGTATACACTCAGTGCACCACGTCAGAGGGGAGATGGCTAAGTTTTTCCTGCTCTCTCTGTTCATTACTTTAGAAATTAATGTAGAAGTGTGTGTCACGCCTGCAGGGCTGCGGAGCCTCTCGTCACCGCACCGCTTATCCTGGCGCCGCTTATCCCGGCACCGCTCCCCTCTCACCAGCCCGGTTCCCGTGCACCCCGACCACGGCAGCCGCTCCCGCTCTCCTCCCTCGGCCTCCTCCGTGTCCCCCGCTTGGCGGTCCCGGCATCTCGCTGCAGCCCAGGACTCTGCCTCCAGCTCCCCTGCCTCATCTCTCCTGCGTCCTGCAAGCTTCTCCGGCTCCCGGGTCTTGCACATGCGCACTAGGGTGCGGGCGCGCTCTCTCCCCTTCTCTTAAAGGGCCAGCGTCTCTGAAACAGGAAATGGCTGATAACAGGTACAGGGTATATAAGACTTCCTTTTCCTTATGTGCGGTGCCTGTTCAACATGTACCAGTAGCCGTGTCTCTTGTGATAGTGTTCAGGTCCCTCTGTGTCTTGTGCACAGGATTAACCCTGTCTCTGCCTGCAGATCCCGACCGCTGCCTGTGCATGTCCGGTCCTCCAGCTTTCCAGGAGAATCCCCGGTGTCAGACTGTTGTGGATCCCGTCATCTTCCTCCAGCCTGTACCCGTTACGGAACCTGGACTCCGCCCGGTATCGCCTGACTGCACCTTCGCTAGCCCCGTACTCCATTTGCCATCTCCAGTCGGCACCTGTACCCGGTTCTTCTCAGTCCACGTCTACCCTGGGACTAGCCTCGATATCCGGTGTGGGGAAGAGGAGAGGAAAGAAACCGCATACAAAACAGGGGCACACCTGCTACAATAATGAGGGTTTATAAAGTAAGGCTTTATTCAAAACACACAAAGATAAAAACATTTAAAAACATGAAGGACAACACACTCTGAGCAGAGCTGAACCAGGGTAACCATGGTAATGGAGGACAGTAGAAAGATATACATATAAACAGTAGTTATATATATAAATATACAATTGCACATGTGCATACAATCAAACAAAAATCCATGACATGTCACAGTGTGTTCCTATGGACCTAGTACCGTAAAGAGAAGCAGCAATATCCTGTAAAAAAGGGGGGGGGGTTCAAAGTGTCACCAACTCTGTTGTATAAATAATGCGAGTGGATCGCCAAAAAGCTCAAGGCAATGTAACCATGCTAATATAAATGGAACTGAAGATTAAGTGTGTACAGTTAGGTCCAGAAATATTTGGACAGTGACACAATTTTCGCGAGTTGGGCTCTGCATGCCACCACATTGGATTTGAAATGAAACCTTTACAACAGAATTCAAGTGCAGATTGTAACGTTTAATTTGAAGGTTTGAACAAAAATATCTGATAGAAATTGTAGGAATTGTACATATTTCTTTACAAACACTCCACATTTTAGGAGGTCAAAAGTAATTGGACAAATAAACCAAACCCAAACAAAATATTTTTATTTGCAATATTTTGTTGCGAATCTCTTGGAGGCAATCACTGCCTTAAGTCTGGAACCCAAGGACATCACCAAACGCTGGGTTTCCTCCTTCTTAATGCTTTGCCAGGCCTTTACAGCCGCAGCCTTCAGGTCTTGCTTGTTTGTGGGTCTTTCCGTCTTAAGTCTGGATTTGAGCAAGTGAAATGCATGCTCAATTGGGTTAAGATCTGGTGATTGACTTGGCCATTGCAGAATGTTCCACTTTTTTGCACTCATGAACTCCTGGGTAGCTTTGGCTGTATGCTTGGGGTCATTGTCCATCTGTACTATGAAGCGCCGTCTGATCAATTTTGCGGCATTTGGCTGAATCTGGGCTGAAAGTATATCCCTGTACACTTCAGAATTCATCCGGCTACTCTTGTCTGCTGTTATGTCATCAATAAACACAAGTGACCCAGTGCCATTGAAAGCCATGCATGCCCATGCCATCACGTTGCCTCCACCATGTTTTACAGAGGATGTGGTGTGCCTTGGATCATGTGCCATTCCCTTTCTTGTCCAAACTTTTTTCTTCCCATCATTCTGGTACAGGTTGATCTTTGTCTCATCTGTCCATAGAATACTTTTCCAGAACTGAGCTGGCTTCATGAGGTGTTTTTCAGCAACTTTAACTCTGGCCTGTCTATTTTTGGTATTGATGAATGGTTTGCATCTAGATGTGAACCCTTTGTATTTACTTTCATGGAGTCTTCTTTTTACTGTTGACTTAGAGACAGATCCACCTACTTCACTGAGAGTGTTCTGGACTTCAGTTGATGTTGTGAACGGGTTCTTCTTCACCAAAGAAAGTATGCGGCGATCATCCACCACTGTTGTCATCCGTGGACGCCCAGGCCTTTTTGAGTTCCCAAGCTCACCAGTCAATTCCTTTTTTCTCAGAATGTACCCGACTGTTGATTTTGCTACTCCAAGCATGTCTGCTATCTCTCTGATGGATTTTTTCTTTTTTTTCAGCCTCAGGATGTTCTGCTTCACCTCAATTGAGAGTTCCTTAGACCGCATGTTGTCTGGTCACAGCAACAGCTTCCAAATGCAAAACCACACACCTGTAATCAACCCCAGACCTTTTAACTACTTCATTGATTACAGGTTAATGAGGGAGACGCCTTCAGAGTTAATTGCAGCCCTTAGAGTCCCTTGTCCAATTACTTTTGGTCCCTTGAAAAAGAGGAGGCTATGCATTACAGAGCTATGATTCCTAAACCCTTTCTCCGATTTGGATGTGAAAACTCTCATATTGCAGCTGGGAGTGTGCACTTTCAGCCCATATTATATATATAATTGTATTTCTGAACATGTTTTTGTAAACAGCTAAAATAACAAAACTTGTGTCACTGTCCAAATATTTCTGGACCTAACTGTATGTAGTGAACCCAAGTCCATAGAACGCGACGTATTTCTATGAGTCAAGTATCATGAGGAGGAGCGGCAATATCCTATGACGGTGGGTCAGTATATCACCAAGTAACACTATTATATGGATATTGCAAATGAGTCGCCAGTAAACTGGAGGGCAATATGAATATGCTGGTATACATAAAGCTGAATGATGGAAACTTGGACAACCTGTCCGTGGGGACGGCGCAGTGAGTATATGATGTTATAACACGTAGCCTGGAGCTCAAAGGCTCCGTTGTACACAATATAGTCAATACATATCAAAGCAGGGTAATGAATGAGAAAAAGTTGAACCAATAATCATATAATGCTATAACACTAAACTTAGGGCCCTAAGGCTCAGTTGTATACAGTATAATCAATGCATATAGCAAAAAAAGGTAAATTAATGAGAGGGTTGAGCCGCAAAGTGTTTAGATGGAAAACAATATCCACCAAACCTCTTCATGAGCGTTAGTGCAAAAAACCACTCAGTCATACCAATACTACAGAAATAATGATAGCATCCCATAAAGCAAGAAGATGCGGGTGATAACAGCTGCAAGGGGAGAGTGCTGCTCACACACAAATCAAGGATTGCAGAGGGGTAAGAGGAAACAGAGATCCCCCTGGTGCGTGGCGACCAGAAATGGGAAAATGTCTCATACCTTAAATGCCATAGTGAGGGTATGTGCGCACGTTGCTTTTTACCTGCTTTTTACCTGCTTTTTTGCTGCTTTTTCTTCTGCGCTGTTTAATGCCAAAATGGATGTGTTCTTCTATTCAAGCAAAGTCTATGGGAATTTGGGTTTCTTGTTCACACTATGTTGTTCAAAATGCTGCCTTTTTGTGGCAGAACTTTGGTCAAAAACTCAGCTTTTCAAAGAAGCAACATGTCAATTGTTTTTGCCATTTGGGTTTTGCACTGCAAAGCTGAGTTTTTGACCAAAGTTCTGCCACAAAAAGGCAGCATTTTGAACAACATAGTGTGAACAAGAAACCCAAATTCCCATAGACTTTGCTTGAATAGAAGAACACATCCATTTTGGCATTAAACAGCGCAGAAGAAAAAGCAGCAAAAAAGCAGGTAAAAAGCAACGTGCGCACATACCCTTACTCTCAGGCAAAATGAGGCCAGAGCAGCAATGGGGGCAAAAAAGTCCTAAGGCACAGGATGGCAAGTAAAAGGAACACAGGGTCCAAGGGGTACCATTACCATGTGGACAGCATGAGGAATTGCTCAGAGTGGGCGACCCCACGCGTATCGCCACCAGAGTGGTTTCATCAGGGAGAGGTGCTGAGGTGCAAGGAAAACGCCTATATATATCAAAAAGTAAAAACAACAAATACACCCACCTGTGGAGTCAATAACAAAGCGTGGTTTAGCGGTGGGGAGCGCCATGTTCGCGCATGCGCAGTGTGATCAAACGGAGGCTTGCAGTAATCAAAAGACTGCTAGAGGCAAAGCGTCTCTTATGCGCATGCGCAGAGCTCAACAGAGCTCATACATACAGAACGTAGGTCAGTGGGAACTGCCTGTAGCGATACCATATATGGAGACAGAGATCCAAGCGCATTGCGCAGAGTACTATATCATATCTAAACTGCCAATATCTGGGAAAAAAGGAATATATGGATGGAATAGGCTGTTTGTAGCCAGAACTATGAGGGATTTTAGTGCCAATAAATGGAAAATGAAAACAAACGAAAACAATGCTGGACACATTAGAAGGGAACATCATAGGAGGAGGGGTATACACACACAAATGCACATATGCATGCCCACACATGTGTACACACGTGCATAGAGACACACGTGCATATATGCACGTACAGATTGTACCAACATAAATAGGTGCCCAGCGCAGGACAATGTAAACCAGATTATGGCCATATATGATTAAGGTGTAATATACGTGTAATATACAGGTTAGATTAGAACAGGCAAGATTCAATACTTGGTGGAATGCTGAGTCTGCAAAATTCAAGGAAAGATGGGTGCAACGGGCAAATATAAGTCCAACTAAGGATTGCACATTGCAAAAATAAAAAATGAAAAAATACAAAATACCTAATGAACGCATCCAAAAAGCATTATTATGAAAAAATCATTGTATGTATATATATAATAAAGTATTAAGAAATTGTATTATTGTTTCTTTATTGGTTTATATATATTATCCCAAACACCCAAACAGTGTGTTATTAGTATTACAGTCATACATGGTAAAAATATCATGTATATAGTTTATAGATCGCGCAGTAAGAATACCAATAGTACCAGCACAAACATCCACAAAAGGATAGTACTATGAGCTGTGTCCCTTGCACATAAGGAGGCGCCTATGAGTTTGATCAATTCGTACAGGGACAACAGAGAGGTCACCGCAGGGAGAGAGACCGACAAAATGAGTAGTAGCAGAAAAGGTACTGCGTTGTATGTACAAAGTTACACAAAGGGACCCCATAGGATGGCAATCTGGCTAGAGAAGGTCCAGTAGAGGAGGGAAAATATACATGGATCAGAAACCAGTAGGGACATCGTAATGTCCCTAGAGGTTTCCACCAAATAGGTGGTCAGACAAAACGGTGTGGCAACAGTTCCATAAGAGGATGCGGCCTGATCTGAACTTGTGGAAGACATGCTTCCATGCATACCAGCAAGTAGAAAGGGAAACCCAACACATAAACAATTATGTAGAGTATCAAGGGTGTGTTTCAACAGGGACGTTTGGCCTACCATAATGTAACATGTATATTACTAAGGGTCACCGGCAAATTACAGTAGCCATACCGAAAACCATAAGTAAAGATGTACTAGCAGGATATCTAAAATTTAAATGGATAGGTACGCCACCCATGTAAAGAGAACGCATGTGCGGCACACTTGCTGTGCATAGTTATTAGTAGGTCACAAGTCCATATGGCCCTCAAGTATCGAAATGTCCCAGGTAAGGAGACGGCACCAGAGATGGAGATCCCAAAGTTGTGAGTAAACAGTTCAAAAGATGGAGGCTCAAGTTGATATGCCATACACAGGGGAGCCGTAGAATATGCAGGGATGAGGTACCAGGAGGATCAAGATGCTTGGTGTTGAATAGAGTGGAGAGAGGACCTGTACGGAAATAGAAGGCGAGAATCAATAAATGAGACGTTAGCCCAAAAAGCCAGTAAAGAGTAATTCTTTATTTAGGCCCCGGGGAGCCACTGAATGCAGTTTGAAAATCCAGCGGGCCTCATTCTGAAGGAGCCATTTTGTACATATGCCACCTCTAGCATTACTTGTATGTTTCTGAAGACCGTAGACACGAGTACCACGTGGGTTACCACGATGATGAGCTAAAAAGTGAGCGGCTACCGGGGTCAAAGATTTACCTTGTTTAGAGTCGGATGCTGCTAGGTTAATGGTGGAGAAGTGCTTCTGGATCCGTTTGTGCAGTTCCTGAGTAGTTTGTCCAACATACACCTTGTCACAGGGGCATACTATGCAATAGATGACGTTCTTACTCTTGCAGTTAATGTAAGAGTAGATGGAATGATCCGAGGAGTCCTGAGGATTGTGGAACATATTGTGAGTGGGATGCATATAGCCATATATATTACAGTCCCCACATGGAAATGAGCCCTTCAAAATAATCCCACGCTGAAGTTTGTGCGTGGGTCTGGTGAAATGGCTGCGTGTTAGCAAATCCTTCAAATTAGGGGCTCGGCGGGCAGTGAGAAGAGGGCGAGGGGCAGTCACCGGCGACGTCTGCGTATCAGTGGTTAGTATAGGCCAGTGTCATTGTAGAATCTCTCTCACCTTCCTCCACTCATTGTTATATGTAGTGATGAATCTCACAAAACCATCTTTTAGCCTGGAGGATGCTTTAATCAAGGAGACTTGAGTTTCAGACTTGGCTCTTTGGTAGAGAAACCAAGGGAAAAATTGTGAAAACATACCCTGCTGTAACTAAATAAAAGCATAGTGCATATAAACATAGGGTACTTAGTAAACACTGTTTTTGATCAAAAATAGCATAAAGCTATCCCACCAACGCCAAGGTGTACCCAGTTGGGATAGTACCTACACTCTCTAATATTAAAACCTTACCATGGGTCTAAAATAGGCCTCAATGTGGCTAAGGGCTGAGAGCGACCGGGTCCCAACAGGACACGCACAGTCAGGGGGATTCACAGAATGAAATGTCCAGCTCACCAAGAGGGAGGGCCACACCCCATTTGTGTCTTTGGTAGGCTTGCAAAATCACCCGTTTTGGATAGCCACGGTCTACAAACCTGCGGGTTAGATAAGAGGCCTGTTGAGAAAAATCACTATCCTGGCTACAATTCCGTCTGACCTGTAGGAATTGACCAGTGAGTATACCTGATTTGATGTGTGATGGATGAAAACTCGTAAAGTGAAGTAAACTGTTCGTAGCGGTGGATTTCCTATAGAGATTAGTTGATAGTTTATCATCCTTAATTGAGATTTCCAAATCAAGAAATGTGACGGCTGTAGACGAGATGCTGTGGGTGAGGAAGATGTTAAGACTATTAGAGTTCAAGTTTGAAATAAAAGAGTAACACTCTTCCTCTGAGCCCTTTCAGATGAACAGAACATCATCTATGTAGCGGTGCCAGGCAAGTACCCGCTCCTGAAAGTCACATGATGGAAAGACAATGGTGGATTCCCACCACCCCAAAAAAAGGTTGGCGAATGAAGGTGCACAACGTGCACCCATTGCCACTCCAGACACCTGTCTGTAATAAGTACGGTCGAAGAGAAAATAATTGTGGCACAGTATAAAATCCAGGAGATCCACCAAAAATGAGTCGTGCATACGGTCTGATTGTATCTGTAAGTCCAGAAAGTGAGTAACGGCCCGCATGCCATCAGTGTGCCTCTTTACGGTACTAGGTCCATAGGAACACACTGTGACATGTCATGGAATTTTGTTTGATTGTATGCACATGTGCAATTGTATATTTATATATATGACTACTGTTTATATGTATATCTTTCTACTGTCCTCCATTACCATGGTTACCCTGGTTCAGCTCTGCTCAGAGTGTGTTGTCCTTCATGTTTTTAAATATTTTTTTATCTTTGTGTGTTTTGAATAAAGCCTTACTTTATAAACCCTCATTATTGTAGCAGGTGTGCCCCTGTTTTGTATGCGGTTTCTTTCCTCTCCTCTTTCCCCGTTTAACCCCACACCGCATCAGGGAGCACCCATTTGAATTATTATTGAGATCAGTGGTGCGCTCCAATCTACCCCCCCTTTCCTCGATATCCTGTGTGGACATCTTCGGACGCTAACCCGCAACGCTCCAATGTCCCGGCTGCTGCGTATCTAAGCCCTCTGGGGTGATTGTCAGACAGCCCCTGTATAGGGGTTCGCTCCTGGTGGTCTCCTTGGGGGAGTCTGGTGCGCGGTCCCGTGGATCCCCCTCCTTGCACCGAACCTGACAATGTGTATACATGGCCATATTACCTATGACAGCAGGGCATGATGGAAGCTGTAAATCAGTTTCTATGTTGAGGACAGAAATGTCTATAAAGTCCTGTATAGTAAATATAACTTACCTTAAAAGTAGCATAAAGCTATCACTGGTCAAAGTAGAAGCTCATATTGGCACAGGTAAATAGAAATACAGAGCATGTACTACCAGATGCATAGCTGTGGATTCAGCACTAGAGTTGAGCGCGGTTCGTGGTTCGTGGTTCTCCAGTTCTAGGCTCGAGTGATTTTGAGGCATGTTCTAGATCGAACTAGAACTCGAGCTTTTTTGCAAAAGCTCGATAGTTCTAGAAACGTTCGAGAACAGTTCTAGCAGCAAAAAAACAGCTAAATCCTAGCTTGGTTTCTGCTGTAATGGTGTAAGTCACTCTGTGAATCACACTATTATGACATTTCAGTGTATAGTGTGCGTGAACAGCGCCTTCAGATCACTGCTGTTTCTATAATGGCGATCGCCATTTTTTTTTTTTTCTTGTCTTCCTTCCCTAAGCGCGCGCGTGTAGTGGGGCGGGCCAGCATGTCAGCCAATCCCAGACACACACACAGCTAAGTGGACTTTTAGCCAGAGAAGCAACGGCATGTGTGATAGGATGTCCATGTCACATGTCCCTGCATTATAAAAACGGACATTTTCCTCCAGGACGCCATTATCTGCCTTCTGCGTCTTTGGTGTCAGACATCACTGTCGCAGCTCCGTCCTCCTGAGTCCTATCGCCGATACAGCTGTATGCGCTGCATACACAGCGTTAGACAGCTTAGGGAGAGCACATTCTAGCAGTCCTTTTAAGGGCTCAAACCGGCAGGGTCAGAGAGCCATAGGTGACAGGTCCTGAAAACAGCAACAGCGTCTGTGTAGCCAAGGTCAGGGATTTCCTCCCTGCATTTCACCATTAGGAGGGAATAGAAAGGCAGGCTTCCATTCCTCTACCCAGAGCCCCACAATCCTGCCACTGTACCCTCCTGTCCTCTGCACACTCCAACTCATTATAACTAAGCCATTATACTAGCAAACACTCAGTGTACCTAGTGGCATCCTAAACGTGGCTATTGGACTTTGCTATAGTCCCACTAGTGCAAAGACATTTGCAGAGCACGTCTGCCTGCATTGCAGACTCCAACTCTTTTTAACTAAGCCATTATACTAGCAAACAGTCAGTGTACCTAGTGGCATCCTAAACGTGGCTATTGGACTTTGCTATAGTCCCACTAGTGCAAAGACATTTGCAGAGCACGTCTGCCTGCATTGCACACTCCAACTTTTTTAAACTAAGCCATTTTACTAGCAAACACTCAGTGAACCTAGTGGCATCCTAAACGTGGCTATTGGACTTTGCTATAGTCCCACTAGTGCAAAGACATTTGCAGAGCACGTCTGCCTGCATTGCAGACTCCAACTCTTTTTAACTAAGCCATTATACTAGCAAACAGTCAGTGTACCTAGTGGCATCCTAAACGTGGCTATTGGACTTTGCTATAGTCCCATTAGTGCAAAGACATTTGCAGAGCACGTCTGCCTGCATTGCACACTCCAACTTTTTTAAACTAAGCCATTTTAGTAGCAAACACTCAGTGTACCTAGTGGCATCCTAAACGTGGCTATTGGACTTTGCTATAGTCCCACTAGTGCAAAGACATTTGCAGAGCACGTCTGCCTGCATTGCACACTCAAACTTTTTTAAACTAAGCCATTATACTAGCAAACACTCAGTGTACCTAGTGGCATCCTAAACGTGGCTATTGTACTTTTGTCTATTCACACTATTGTAAACATATTTGCAGCACGTCTGCCTGCATTGCACACTCCAACTCATTATAACTAAGCCATTATACTAGCAAACAGTCAGTGTACCTAGTGGCATCCTAAACGTGGCTATTGGACTTTTGTCTATTCACACTATTGTAAACATATTTGCAGCACGTCTGCCTGCATTGCACACTCAAACTTTTTCAAACTAAGCCATTATACTAGCAAACACTCAGTGTACCTAGTGGCATCCTAAACGTGGCTATTGTACTTTTGTCTATTCACACTATTGTAAACATATTTGCAGCACGTCTGCCTGCATTGCACACTCAAACTTTTTTAAACTAAGCCATTATACTAGCAAACACTCAGTGTACCTAGTGGCATCCTAAACGTGGCTATTGTACTTTTGTCTATTCACACTATTGTAAACATATTTGCAGCACGTCTGCCTGCATTGCACACTCAAACTTTTTTAAACTAAGCCATTATACTAGCAAACAGTCAGTGTACCTAGTGGCATCCTAAACGTGGCTATTGTACTTTTGTCTATTCACACTATTGTAAACATATTTGCAGCACGTCTGCTTGCATTGCACACTCCACCTTTTTTAAACTAAGCCATTATACTAGCAAACACTCAGTGTACCTAGTGGCATCCTAAACGTGGCTATTGTACTTTTGTCTATTCACACTATTGTAAACATATTTGCAGCACGTCTGCCTGCATTGCACACTCAAACTTTTTTAAACTAAGCCATTATACTAGCAAACAGTCAGTGTACCTAGTGGCATCCTAAACGTGGCTATTGGACTTTTGTCTATTCACACTATTGTAAAGATATTTGCAGCACGTCTGCCTGCATTGCACACTCAAACTTTTTCAAACTAAGCCATTATACTAGCAAACACTCAGTGTACCTAGTGGCATCCTAAACGTGGCTATTGTACTTTTGTCTATTCACACTATTGTAAAGATATTTGCAGCACGTCTGCCTGCATTGCACACTCCACCTTTTTTAAACTAAGCCATTATACTAGCAAACACTCAGTGTACCTAGTGGCATCCTAAACGTGGCTATTGTACTTTTGTCTATTCACACTACTGCAAATCTATGTGCAGCACCTCTGCATGACACCCTCCTGCTCTGTTTTTAATAAGCTATAATGATAGCAAAAAATACTGCCATTTAGTGGCATCATAGAACTGGCTGTTGTATTCCATTAGTGCCCCACTGGTGACAAGCTATTTCTAGCACCTCTACATGACACCCTCATGCACATTTTGCTACGCTAATGTTATAGCAAACTCATGGAATTCATTGCTGCATTTCATAATTCGGAGGGATAGAAAGTCAGGCTTCCTTTAGCTTTTCCTTCTGTTCATAGACAGCATCTCCAAGAGCAATTTCCCCTCCACGTCTAAGTGTGGAGAGGCAGCTAGTGCGCATGCGTGTGCCGATTTACCCCAGCTGCAGCATAATTACAGTGTTTCGCGTAGTGAGTATGCTCAGCCTGAATGTGTTATTCCTGACGCTAAGTCTTCTTTTCGGGATACAGCGCATGCTCCCACACTAAGTGTGAAAAGCCTCTTTGCACAGGTGCTTGCATTCCGTGCCGGGTCTAAGTCCTGTTTTGTGCCTAGACACCATGCTAAAGCTGATAGTCTTTTTTCAGAGACTGTATTTCATGCTACTGAGCATGCTCAGGCACTTACTGCATCAGAGACTAGGTCCGGTAATGAACTCTTTGGCCCTGGCCCTGATGTGGGGGTCCCATATAGACCACAGGGCATCAGGTGTCCTCCCAAATGGCTTGCAGAGGCCCACACCTATGACTTGTCACCGCATTATTGATGGTCAGACGATGACTGGTGAGGTGTTTGGGTCATGGCAGCCATGAGGTCATCATTGAAGTTGCGGTTCCAAATAGGACGCTAGTTATGCCACTCATGACGTGTCACTCTACTTTTGTCTCCAGGAGGTGCATTGTGGTTCACCCTGGTTTGGGGCGGACTCAGGTTATAAAAGGGGCTGGAGCCAACAAGGAGGTGCGCAGTCTTCTATTATGCTCCGAAAGAGCACACCTCCATGTGTTGAACCCATTGCGGCTTTAGGCCAGAGGTAGGCAGGGATAGGGTGTCGATGCAGGCCACCACCACAGTTGGTAACGCAGAACGGTTAAGACCAGCTCCTGTCCTACCAGTCCTGCTTGTGCAGCCCAGTGGCATTAACAGGCCTGCTGCTGCTGATGCGCCTGCTGTCCACAGGTGTGCCCCTACGCACACGGTCAGCGTACTCAATGGCCCCTGTGTTGTTAACAGGGAGTTCCTGGGCTGGGTGGGCGTGTGGACCCTGTGACGCTAACAGGGCTCACAGTCTCCAGATCCGAATGGCGTCTAACTCGGTTCAGGCTACTATTAGTTTCATAGCCACACAGCTCTGTATCCTCCACCAAACCTTCCAGTTGCCAACCTCTCCTTTTCCAACTGGGAGCACGGTGGACACTGACTGCTGATGGGGATATATACCTTTCTCTTTCTTTTCTTATTAATTTTCGTTATATAGCGGTCACAGATTATATACCACTTTATCCAAATCTGCCAGTCCCACTGTAACAGATGGTGTTTCTTCAGCAAATGTTACAGTTGCTTAACCACCAAATCCACGGACCAAAACTTTTTTCCCCTTTCCAACACACCTGTTCCCCTTTCCAACAGCATCTGTCCTTTTTCAACTCATTTTGGGATATGACCAAAAGTGCAACTGTGCAGGGACACCGTACTCAACGCCATCTCAGCACAGCAGCCATCCCTCGGTCCCTCCGATGTGGACAAGGAAAAGACCATTTCCTCCTATCCATGACAAAGCGTTGAGATTCACTCTGTGCAGCACTGGTGTTTAGTGGAAAAGTAGATCTAAGATTGCGTACCCCATTCTGCAGATACTCCTGTATACGTGCGTCCATTTCTATGGCAGGAATTAGTTCGCCAAATTTTGTCTTGTACCGGGGATCTAACAGTGTGGCAACCCAGTATTCAGGATTACTTCAAATTCATACAATCCGAGGGTCATGTAGGTAGTGCAGCAAGAAGGCGCTCATGTGTCTTGTGCATCCAGGAGGACCAAGTCCTTGGTGTGTTGGTGGCAGAGAGGTGAGAATCGTGCATCCTTCCTCTGCCCTCTCCCCACAACCTCGCACAACCGAAATGTGAGCAAGCTCTCACTCATCTGCTGAGTCTTCCATGCCCATCGCCAGTTCGTCCTCCATTTCTTCATGGGCTCCTGCACTTTCATCAACACTTTTTGCTGATACTATGCGCCCTTGTTAATCCCTCTCCCTCACCATGAATGCCGCATAGGTGCCGCTGACCATCTGGACCTCGTAGATCTTGTTATCCCTTCCGCATATGACTCCTCCTGTACTTCCTCCCCTTCCTCTTGTCCCAACACCTGACTCCGAATAATAATTACAGTGTGCTCCATCATGTAGATGACCAGAATTGTCACGCTGAGAATGACATTGCCAGTGCTAAACATCTTCGTCGACATTTGTGAACTGTGTAGCAGGGTGCATAGGTCCTTGATCTGACACCACTCCAGCAGCGTGATCTGCACCACCTCTTGATCAAGTTATCCCAGGCTATATGTCATACCGTATTTCAGCAGGGCTCTGCGGTGCTGCCACACACGCTGCAACATGTGCAGATTCCAATTCCTGCATGTCGGAACATCGCATTTCCGGCGTTTAACTGCCAGACCCTAAGACGTCCGGAGTGATGAAAGGTGTTGAGCTGCTGTGTGCGCACGATGGAAGTGAGCACATAGCGAGCGTGCCCGCTGCACAAGTCCATGTAGGCCGTGATGGTGTTTTAAAAATTGCTGGAGAATTCGGTTCAACACGTGAGCCATACAAGGCACGTGTGTCACATTGCCCTGAGGATGGCCCGCAGCCAGGTTTGCATCATTGCCGCACACGGCTGTTAAGTCACCAACGGAGTCCGCTCCGTCAATTTGTACTCCGGTCGCCAGGTGACAACGTGTTCCTTTCATGAATAGTGCTGATGATGGGAGAGTAGTCGATGCCAGCGGCGCAGGTGGACGCAGGTTATGCTCACCCACTGGGCTGCATTACCTTGACAGATGCAGAATCTCTGGCTGAATGTAGCTGGTGGGTATCTCACAGATGAAATACCATCATTCAGCTACAACCAATGGGAAGACACCACACCCTTTTTTATGCCCATCCTGTCTGCAGACCACTGCCAGCCATAGCTATGAACCTCTGGTTAATTTTACCCCCAGTTCAGTTTTATGATTTTGTGTGCTTGTTACCTGACTACTTTTCCTGCTTGCTGTTTATGTACCTTGTTGGCCGATCCGCATTTCACCTCTGCTTGTTTTCTGATTAAGTCCTGGCCGTCCCATTCTGTTCCTGTTCCTCAATTAATGTTTTGACCCTGCCTGACTACTATTCTCTGGAATAGCGGTGTGACTCACATTTCCCATACATTTCAAAGTAAAACTTTGACCGCCTGATGGCATTGAGCTCTGCTGCCAGCATAGTAAGGAGGTGTGTGGTAGTCCTTGTGCGCAGTTGCAAGGAAGGGTGGCCTGACCACACAGGGTTTGCGCCAAGGTGGAGGACCCACACGAGGTTGAAGAGGCAGAAGCAGTGTATTAACTTCTACATACAGAAGAAGGATTGAAACAACTCGTGGGGACGGCAAGACTTGTACAGCAGACCCTTCTCCATCTCTCACCATAGTTTGCCAGTGCCCAGTCAGTGACATGTAATGACCCTGTCTATGCTTACTGGTCCAAGTATCTGTGTTGAAATGCACCCTGTCGCACACAGATTTTCTCAAGGAAGTGGTGATGTTGTGTGCGACATGCTGGTGTAGCGCGGGCATGCTTTTCTTGGAGAAGCAGTGGTGATTGGGCATCTGGTACTGGGGCACAGCGACAGACATAAGGTCTCTAAAATCCTGTGTGTCCACTAGGCGGAAAGGCAAGATTTCGGTAGCCAACAGCTTACAGAGGGATAGAGTCAACCACTTAGCTTTGTCATGGGTCGCAGGAAGTGGCCTTTTATTTGACCACATCTGAGGGACAGAGATCTGGCTGCTGTCTGTAGACGGTGTTGAGTAGGGTGTCCCTGGAAAAATGCAGGTTTGTGAGGAAAGTGCAGGCGGAGACATGATGTTGCCTTCATCTTGCCTTCAGATCTGTTCATCTTGTATCATTTTTAAAAAACACAGCAAGCAAGGGTTACTCCAAGCGGAGTCTCCTTTTTTTCCAAAAATTGGGCACACAGACACCCCATCAGTGGCAGCACTTGTGCCCTAGTTGCAAACAGGATGTTTTGATTTGCATCAAGCACATTCAAAAATACGGCATAATTAACCGTCCCCAGCATGACACCGGGGTAGGTAGATAAAGTCTTTGCTGAACCATGACTTGGTCATCTTGGCTCCTTTTAAAAACAATGTAAGCAAGGGTTACTCCAAGCGGAGCCTCCCTTTTTTCCAAAAATTGTGCCCCACACACACCCACCCATTCAGTGGCAGCAGTTGTGCCATAGTTGTACACTTCACAGCTAGATTTGCATCAAGCACATTCCAAATCCACAAGCATTTACTCTCCCCAGGATGACACAGGGGTTGTAAATTCCTTCTGGATCCATGACTTGTTAATTTTGATGAACGTCAGTCTGTCCACATTGTCACTGGACAGACGCGTGCGCTTATCTGTCAGCACACACCCAGCAGCACTGAAGACACGTTCAGAGACAAAGCTGGCAGCTGGACACGACAAAATCTCCAAGGCGTAACTGGATAGCTCTGGCCATTTTTCTAGATTTGAAGCCCAAAATGAGCAAGGCTCTATTTGCAAAGTCATGGCATCGATGTTCATTTGTAGATACTCCTGTATCATCCTCTCCAGCCGTTGACTATGTGTCAGACTTGTTGTCTCTGGTGGCCTTGCAAAGGAGGGTCTAAAAAAATTATGAAAAGATTCCATTAAATTGCTGTTACCAGCACCAGATACGGTCCTACTGGTACGTGTAGACTGTTGAAGATGACGAGACCGTCCCATGTTTGTCAAGTTAAAACTGGGAGATTCACTCCCTGCACCTGCACGGTTGTTTGGTGGAAAAGCGGATCTAAGATCGAGTAACAGCTTCTGCTGATACTCCTGCATAAGAGCGTCCCTTTCTATGGCTTTAATTATGTCACAAAATTTGGACTTGTACCGGGGATCTAATAGTGTGGCAAGCCAGTAGTCATCATCACTTCTAATTTTGACAATACGAGGGTCATGTTGGAGGTAGTGCAACAAGAAGGCACTCATGTGTCTTGCGCAGCCATGCGGACCAAGTCCACGCTGTGTTTGTGGCATAGAGGTGCTAACCGTTCTTTCTTCCTCTGACATCTCCCCCCAACCTCTTTCAACTGAAATTTGAGCAAGGTCTCCCTCATCTGCTGAGTCTTCCATGTCCATGGACAGTTCGTCCTCCATATCTTCATGTCCTCCTGCACCTTCCTCAACATCTCGCCTGCTACCATGCGCCCTTGTTGATCCCTGTCCCCCATGGTCCCATGCCTGTCGCCTTGGTGATGATGAACGTCTGGACCTTGGTGATGTTGTTGTGTCTTGCGCATATGAATCCTCCTGTAGTTCATCCCCTTCCTGTTGTCCCACCCCCTGACTCCGAATAGTGTTTAGCGTGTGCTCCAGCATGTAAATGACTGGAATCGTCATGCTGATAATGGCATTGTCAGCGCTAAACATATTCGTCGCCATGTCGAAACTGTGCAGAAGGGTGCATAGGTCCTTGATCTGAGACCACTCTAGCAGTGTAATCTGCCCCACCTCTGCATCTCATTGGCCTAGGCTATACGTCATGACGTAATGCACCAGGGCTCGGTGGTGCTGTCTCTGTATCATGTGGAGAGTCGAATTCCAGCGTGTCGATACATCGCATTTCAGGTGATGAACCGGCAGGCTGAAAGACTTCTGGAGCAATGCAAGTCAAGTCAGCTGCGGCGTTTAAACGGCAGAAGTGAGCAGAGAGTGACCATGCCCTGTGCAGAAGCCCATCTAGGCCGTGATAGTGGGTTAAAATTGCTGGACAACAAGGTTAAACACGTGAGCCATACAAGGCACGTGTGCCAGCTTGCCCAGGCGAAGGGCCGCACCCAGGTTTGCAGCATTGTCGCACACGGCCTTACCAGGCTGCAGGTTGAGTGGAGACAACCATTTATTTAACTCGGACCGCAGAGCTGACCACAACTCCTCAGCTCTGTGACTCTTATTCCCAAGACATGTCAAGCTAAAGACCGCCTGATGCCGTTGCGCTCTGCTGCCAGCATAGTAATGAGGGTTGCGTGATTCCTTCTGCGCAGTGAGAACGCTGGTGGCCTGACCAGGCAGGCTTGGGGCGGAGGTGGAGGACCCAGATGAGGTGGAGGATGCAGAAGCAGTGGCGGAACTTGGACAGACAGAGGATTGACACACAAGTCGTGGGGATGGCAAGACTTGTGCAGCAGACCCTTCACCATCTATCACCATAGTTACCCAGTGGCCAGTCAGCGACATGTAACGTCCCTGTCCATGCTTACTGGTCCAAGTATCGGTGGTGAAATGCACCCGTTCACACACAGAGTTTCTCAAGGAAGCGGTGATGTTGTGTGCGACATGTTGGTGTAGCGCGGGCACACCTTTCTTAGAGAAGTAGTGGCGACTAGGCATCTGGTACTGGGGCACAGCGACAGACATAAGGTCTCTAAAATCCTGTGTGTCCACTAGGCGGAAAGGCAGCATTTCGGTAGCCAACAGCTTACAGAGGGATAGAGTCAACCTCTTAGCTTTGTCATGGGTCGCAGGAAGTGGCCTTTTATTTGACCACATCTGAGGGACAGAGATCTGGCTGCTGTGGGTAGACGGTGTTGAGTAGGGTGTCCCTGGAAAAATGCAGGTTTGTGAGGAAAGTGCAGGCGGAGACATGATGTTGCCTTCATCCAACGTTGGTGCTATCGATGTTTGAGAGAGCTGTACACAATCACTTGTTTCCCCTTCCAAACCAACTGACGACCTACCAAGCAAACTGCCTGTTGCGGTTACAGTGGTGGAAGTTGTGGGTGGAAAAACAGGTGTGACAGCTGTCCCCACAGTCCTAGAAGATGACGAGCGCGCGGATGAACTGGAAGGGGCAGGCGGTGGATGGTTGGCTCCGCTAGGCCGCATTGCAGCACGGTGAGCTTCCCACCAGGCCATATGATATTTATTCATGTGACGATTCATGGAAGAAGTTGTCAAACTGCTGAGGTTTTGACCTCTACTAAGATAACCATGCCAAATGTTACAGATCACATAATTTGGGCGATCTTTTTTTATGTCAAAAAAGGACCAGGCTAGGCAAGGCTTAGAGGCCATGCGACCTGTTGATCCACCCCGAATAATGCTCAGAGGCAGAGTGGTGGCTGAGGATGCAGCTGTAGACGTGCTACCAGTGCTCCGACTGTGTCCAGGAAGGCGCAAGGTTACTTCGTCGTCGGTTGCATCCTCCTCCACCGCCTCTGTTGACCTCCTCGAGTGTCTGACTGTGGGTTGACAGTAGGTGGGATCTAGAACTTCATCATCAATTGTTGTGTTTGCACTCCCCTCCCCCTCAGACCGAGCCTCTTCTTGCCCTGACCGAATATTTCAGTTGTCATCCCAATCGGGTATCTGCGTCTCATCTTCATCAGTATGTTCCTCATTGTCTATAACCACAGTTGTTGGAAAGGCAGCATTTTGGTAGCCAACAGTTTGCAGATGATGAAAGTCAACCTCCAAGCCATGTCATGCCCTTCTAGAAGCATGTAAAACACAGCGAGGGGACTCCAACCACAGTCTCCCTCGTTTCCACTAACTGGGCCACACACACCCCACTTGACTGGCATCGGTTGAGCCCCCTTTTGAAAAAGAAAAAGATGCTTTGCATGAAGCACTCTCAAAAATACGCGTGCCTTTCCCGTCCCCTGGCTGACCCAGGGGAAGAAAAGTCCGCTGAGAGCCATGACTTGTTCATCTTGGTTCTTTTAGAGACACAGCGAGGGGACTCCAACCACAGTCTCCCTCGTTTACACTAACTGTGCCACACACACCCCACTTGACTGGCATCAGTTGACCCAATTTTCAAGATGAAAAATATGCTTTGCATGAAGCACTCTCAAAAATACGCGTGCCTTTCCCGTCCCCTGGCTGACCCAGGGGAAGAAAAGTCCTTTGAGAGCCATGACTTGTTCATCTTGGTTCTTTTAGAAACACAGCGAGGGGACTCCAACCACAGTCTCCTTCGTTGCCACTAACTGGGCCACACACACCCCACTTGACTGGCATCGGTTGACCCCCCTTTTGAAAAAGAAAAAGATGCTTTGCATGAAGCACTCTCAAAAATACGCGTGCCTTTCCCGTCCCCTGGCTGACCCAGGGGAAGAAAAGTCCTTTGAGAGCCATGACTTGTTCATCTTGGTTCTTTTAGAAACACAGCGAGGGGACTCCAACCACAGTCTCCTTCGTTGCCACTAACTGGGCCACACACACCCCACTTGACTGGCATCGGTTGACCCCCCTTTTGAAAAAGAAAAAGATGCTTTGCATGAAGCACTCTCAAAAATACGCGTGCCTTTCCCGTCCCCTGGCTGACCCAGGGGAAGAAAAGTCCTTTGAGAGCCATGACTTGTTCATCTTGGTTCTTTTAGAAACACAGCGAGGGGACTCCAACCACAGTCTCCTTCGTTGCCACTAACTGGGCCACACACACCCCACTTGACTGGCATCGGTTGAGCCCCCTTTTGAAAAAGAAAAAGATGCTTTGCATGAAGCACTCTCAAAAATACGCGTGCCTTTCCCGTCCCCTTGCTGACCCAGGGGAAGAAAAGTCCTTTGAGAGCCTTGACTTGTTCATCTTGGTTCTTTTAGAGACACAGCGAGGGGACTCCAACCACAGTCTCCCTCGTTTACACTAACTGTGCCACACACACCCCACTTGACTGGCATCAGTTGACCCAATTTTCAAGATGAAAAATATGCTTTGCATGAAGCACTCTCAAAAATACGCGTGCCTTTCCCGTCCCCTGGCTGACCCAGGGGAAGAAAAGTCCTTTGAGAGCCATGACTTGTTCATCTTGGTTCTTTTAGAAACACAGCGAGGAGACTCCAACCACAGTCTCCTTCGTTGCCACTAACTGGGCCACACACACCCCACTTGACTGGCATCGGTTGACCCCCCTTTTGAAAAAGAAAAAGATGCTTTGCATGAAGCACTCTCAAAAATACGCGTGCCTTTCCCGTCCCCTGGCTGACCCAGGGGAAGAAAAGTCCGCTGAGAGCCATGACTTGTTCATCTTGGTTCTTTTAGAGACACAGCGAGGGGACTCCAACCACAGTCTCCCTCGTTTACACTAACTGTGCCACACACACCCCACTTGACTGGCATCAGTTGACCCAATTTTCAAGATGAAAAATATGCTTTGCATGAAGCACTCTCAAAAATACGCGTGCCTTTCCCGTCCCCTGGCTGACCCAGGGGAAGAAAAGTCCTTTGAGAGCCATGACTTGTTCATCTTGGTTCTTTTAGAAACACAGCGAGGGGACTCCAACCACAGTCTCCTTCGTTGCCACTAACTGGGCCACACACACCCCACTTGACTGGCATCGGTTGACCCCCCTTTTGAAAAAGAAAAAGATGCTTTGCATGAAGCACTCTCAAAAATACGCGTGCCTTTCCCGTCCCCTGGCTGACCCAGGGGAAGAAAAGTCCGCTGAGAGCCATGACTTGTTCATCTTGGTTCTTTTAGAGACACAGCGAGGGGACTCCAACCACAGTCTCCCTCGTTTACACTAACTGTGCCACACACACCCCACTTGACTGGCATCAGTTGACCCAATTTTCAAGATGAAAAATATGCTTTGCATGAAGCACTCTCAAAAATACGCGTGCCTTTCCCGTCCCCTGGCTGACCCAGGGGAAGAAAAGTCCTTTGAGAGCCATGACTTGTTCATCTTGGTTCTTTTAGAAACACAGCGAGGGGACTCCAACCACAGTCTCCTTCGTTGCCACTAACTGGGCCACACACACCCCACTTGACTGGCATCGGTTGAGCCCCCTTTTGAAAAAGAAAAAGATGCTTTGCATGAAGCACTCTCAAAAATACGCGTGCCTTTCCCGTCCCCTGGCTGACCCAGGGGAAGAAAAGTCCGCTGAGAGCCATGACTTGTTCATCTTGGTTCTTTTAGAGACACAGCGAGGGGACTCCAACCACAGTCTCCCTCGTTTACACTAACTGTGCCACACACACCCCACTTGACTGGCATCAGTTGACCCAATTTTCAAGATGAAAAATATGCTTTGCATGAAGCACTCTCAAAAATACGCGTGCCTTTCCCGTCCCCTGGCTGACCCAGGGGAAGAAAAGTCCTTTGAGAGCCATGACTTGTTCATCTTGGTTCTTTTAGAAACACAGCGAGGGGACTCCAACCACAGTCTCCTTCGTTGCCACTAACTGGGCCACACACACCCCACTTGACTGGCATCGGTTGACCCCCCTTTTGAAAAAGAAAAAGATGCTTTGCATGAAGCACTCTCAAAAATACGCGTGCCTTTCCCGTCCCCTGGCTGACCCAGGGGAAGAAAAGTCCGCTGAGAGCCATGACTTGTTCATCTTGGTTCTTTTAGAGACACAGCGAGGGGACTCCAACCACAGTCTCCCTCGTTTACACTAACTGTGCCACACACACCCCACTTGACTGGCATCAGTTGACCCAATTTTCAAGATGAAAAATATGCTTTGGATGAAGCACTCTCAAAAATACGCGTGCCTTTCCCGTCCCCTGGCTGACCCAGGGGAAGAAAAGTCCTTTGAGAGCCATGACTTGTTCATCTTGGTTCTTTTAGAAACACAGCGAGGGGACTCCAACCACAGTCTCCTTCGTTGCCACTAACTGGGCCACACACACCCCACTTGACTGGCATCGGTTGACCCCCCTTTTGAAAAAGAAAAAGATGCTTTGCATGAAGCACTCTCAAAAATACGCGTGCCTTTCCCGTCCCCTGGCTGACCCAGGGGAAGAAAAGTCCGCTGAGAGCCATGACTTGTTCATCTTGGTTCTTTTAGAGACACAGTGAGGGGACTCCAACCACAGTCTCCCTCGTTTACACTAACTGTGCCACACACACCCCACTTGACTGGCATCAGTTGACCCAATTTTCAAGATGAAAAATATGCTTTGCATGAAGCACTCTCAAAAATACGCGTGCCTTTCCCGTCCCCTGGCTGACCCAGGGGAAGAAAAGTCCTCTGAGAGCCATGACTTGTTCATCTTGGTTCTTTTAGAAACACAGCGAGGGGACTCCAACCACAGTCTCCTTCGTTGCCACTAACTGGGCCACACACACCCCACTTGACGGGCATCGGTTGACCCCCCTTTTGAAAAAGAAAAAGATGCTTTGCATGAAGCACTCTCAAAAATACGCGTGCCTTTCCCATCCCCTGGCTGACCCAGGGGAAGAAAAGTCCGCTGAGAGCCATGACTTGTTCATCTTGGTTCTTTTAGAGACACAGCGAGGGGACTCCAACCACAGTCTCCCTCGTTTACACTAACTGTGCCACACACACCCCACTTGACTGGCATCAGTTGACCCAATTTTCAAGATGAAAAATATGCTTTGCATGAAGCACTCTCAAAAATACGCGTGCCTTTCCCGTCCCCTGGCTGACCCAGGGGAAGAAAAGTCCTTTGAGAGCCATGACTTGTTCATCTTGGTTCTTTTAGAAACACAGCGAGGGGACTCCAACCACAGTCTCCTTCGTTGCCACTAACTGGGCCACACACACCCCACTTGACTGGCATCGGTTGACCCCCCTTTTGAAAAAGAAAAAGATGCTTTGCATGAAGCACTCTCAAAAATACACGTGCCTTTCCCGTCCCCTGGCTGACCCAGGGGAAGAAAAGTCCGCTGAGTGCCATGACTTGTTCATCTTGGTTCTTTTAGAGACACAGCGAGGGGACTCCAACCACAGTCTCCCTCGTTTACACTAACTGTGCCACACACACCCCACTTGACTGGCATCAGTTGACCCAATTTTCAAGATGAAAAATATGCTTTGCATGAAGCACTCTCAAAAATACGCGTGCCTTTCCCGTCCCCTGGCTGACCCAGGGGAAGAAAAGTCCTTTGAGAGCCATGACTTGTTCATCTTGGTTCTTTTAGAAACACAGCAAGGGGACTCCAACCACAGTCTCCTTCGTTGCCACTAACTGGGCCACACACACCCCACTTGACTGGCATCGGTTGACCCCCCTTTTGAAAAAGAAAAAGATGCTTTGCATGAAGCACTCTCAAAAATACGCGTGCCTTTCCCGTCCCCTGGCTGACCCAGGGGAAGAAAAGTCCGCTGAGAGCCATGACTTGTTCATCTTGGTTCTTTTAGAGACACAGCGAGGGGACTCCAACCACGGTCTCCCTCGTTTACACTAACTGTGCCACACACACCCCACTTGACTGGCATCAGTTGACCCAATTTTCAAGATGAAAAATATGCTTTGCATGAAGCACTCTCAAAAATACGCGTGCCTTTCCCGTCCCCTGGCTGACCCAGGGGAAGAAAAGTCCTTTGAGAGCCATGACTTGTTCATCTTGGTTCTTTTAGAAACACAGCGAGGGGACTCCAACCACAGTCTCCTTCGTTGCCACTAACTGGGCCACACACACCCCACTTGACTGGCATCGGTTGAGCCCCCTTTTGAAAAAGAAAAAGATGCTTTGCATGAAGCACTCTCAAAAATACGCGTGCCTTTCCCGTCCCCTGGCTGACCCAGGGGAAGAAAAGTCCGCTGAGAGCCATGACTTGTTCATCTTGGTTCTTTTAGAGACACAGCGAGGGGACTCCAACCACAGTCTCCCTCGTTTACACTAACTGTGCCACACACACCCCACTTGACTGGCATCAGTTGACCCAATTTTCAAGATGAAAAATATGCTTTGCATGAAGCACTCTCAAAAATACGCGTGCCTTTCCCGTCCCCTGGCTGACCCAGGGGAAGAAAAGTCCTTTGAGAGCCATGACTTGTTCATCTTGGTTCTTTTAGAAACACAGCGAGGGGACTCCAACTACAGTCTCCTTCGTTGCCACTAACTGGGCCACACACACCCCACTTGACTGGCATCGGTTGACCCCCCTTTTGAAAAAGAAAAAGATGCTTTGCATGAAGCACTCTCAAAAATACGCGTGCCTTTCCCGTCCCCTGGCTGACCCAGGGGAAGAAAAGTCCGCTGAGAGCCATGACTTGTTCATCTTGGTTCTTTTAGAGACACAGCGAGGGGACTCCAACCACAGTCTCCCTCGTTTACACTAACTGTGCCACACACACCCCACTTGACTGGCATCAGTTGACCCAATTTTCAAGATGAAAAATATGCTTTGCATGAAGCACTCTCAAAAATATGCGTGCCTTTCCCGTCCCCTGGCTGACCCAGGGGAAGAAAAGTCCTTTGAGAGCCATGACTTGTTCATCTTGGTTCTTTTAGAAACACAGCGAGGGGACTCCAACCACAGTCTCCTTCGTTGCCACTAACTGGGCCACACACACCCCACTTGACTGGCATCGGTTGACCCCCCTTTTGAAAAAGAAAAAGATGCTTTGCATGAAGCACTCTCAAAAATACGCGTGCCTTTCCCGTCCCCTGGCTGACCCAGGGGAAGAAAAGTCCGCTGAGAGCCATGACTTGTTCATCTTGGTTCTTTTAGAGACACAGCGAGGGGACTCCAACCACAGTCTCCCTCGTTTACACTAACTGTGCCACACACACCCCACTTGACTGGCATCAGTTGACCCAATTTTCAAGATGAAAAATATGCTTTGCATGAAGCACTCTCAAAAATACGCGTGCCTTTCCCGTCCCCTGGCTGACCCAGGGGAAGAAAAGTCCTTTGAGAGCCATGACTTGTTCATCTTGGTTCTTTTAGAAACACAGCAAGGGGACTCCAACCACAGTCTCCTTCGTTGCCACTAACTGGGCCACACACACCCCACTTGACTGGCATCGGTTGAGCCCCCTTTTGAAAAAGAAAAAGATGCTTTGCATGAAGCACTCTCAAAAATACGCGTGCCTTTCCCGTCCCCTGGCTGACCCAGGGGAAGAAAAGTCCGCTGAGAGCCATGACTTGTTCATCTTGGTTCTTTTAGAGACACAGCGAGGGGACTCCAACCACAGTCTCCCTCGTTTACACTAACTGTGCCACACACACCCCACTTGACTGGCATCAGTTGACCCAATTTTCAAGATGAAAAATATGCTTTGCATGAAGCACTCTCAAAAATACGCGTGCCTTTCCCGTCCCCTGGCTGACCCAGGGGAAGAAAAGTCCTTTGAGAGCCATGACTTGTTCATCTTGGTTCTTTTAGAAACACAGCGAGGGGACTCCAACTACAGTCTCCTTCGTTGCCACTAACTGGGCCACACACACCCCACTTGACTGGCATCGGTTGACCCCCCTTTTGAAAAAGAAAAAGATGCTTTGCATGAAGCACTCTCAAAAATACGCGTGCCTTTCCCGTCCCCTGGCTGACCCAGGGGAAGAAAAGTCCGCTGAGAGCCATGACTTGTTCATCTTGGTTCTTTTAGAGACACAGCGAGGGGACTCCAACCACAGTCTCCCTCGTTTACACTAACTGTGCCACACACACCCCACTTGACTGGCATCAGTTGACCCAATTTTCAAGATGAAAAATATGCTTTGCATGAAGCACTCTCAAAAATATGCGTGCCTTTCCCGTCCCCTGGCTGACCCAGGGGAAGAAAAGTCCTTTGAGAGCCATGACTTGTTCATCTTGGTTCTTTTAGAAACACAGCGAGGGGACTCCAACCACAGTCTCCTTCGTTGCCACTAACTGGGCCACACACACCCCACTTGACTGGCATCGGTTGACCCCCCTTTTGAAAAAGAAAAAGATGCTTTGCATGAAGCACTCTCAAAAATACGCGTGCCTTTCCCGTCCCCTGGCTGACCCAGGGGAAGAAAAGTCCGCTGAGAGCCATGACTTTTTCATCTTGGTTCTTTTAGAGACACAGCGAGGGGACTCCAACCACAGTCTCCCTCGTTTACACTAACTGTGCCACACACACCCCACTTGACTGGCATCAGTTGACCCAATTTTCAAGATGAAAAATATGCTTTGCATGAAGCACTCTCAAAAATACGCGTGCCTTTCCCGTCCCCTGGCTGACCCAGGGGAAGAAAAGTCCTCTGAGAGCCATGACTTGTTCATCTTGGTTCTTTTAGAAACACAGCGAGGGGACTCCAACCACAGTCTCCTTCGTTGCCACTAACTGGGCCACACACACCCCACTTGACTGGCATCGGTTGACCCCCCTTTTGAAAAAGAAAAAGATGCTTTGCATGAAGCACTCTCAAAAATACGCGTGCCTTTCCCGTCCCCTGGCTGACCCAGGGGAAGAAAAGTCCTCTGAGAGCCATGTCCACATTGTCAGTGGACAGACATGTGTGCTTATCTGCCAGCAGACCCCCCGCAGCACTGAAGACAGGTTCCGAGAGAACGCTGGCTGCAGGACACGACAAGATCCCCAAGGCGTACGTGGCGAGCTCAGGCAATTTATCAAGATTGGAAGCCTAAAATGAGCAGGGCTCAAGTTGCACAATAATGGAATCGATGTTTCCTTGCATATACTCATATATCTGTGTGTCCTCCTCTTTTTCCTTGTCCAGCTCTTTTGTTT
The DNA here is from genome assembly GCF_048569485.1 of Anomaloglossus baeobatrachus. Lineage (NCBI taxonomy): Eukaryota > Metazoa > Chordata > Amphibia > Anura > Aromobatidae > Anomaloglossus > Anomaloglossus baeobatrachus. The sequence continues at coordinate 845,832,779 of NC_134353.1, forward strand.
TCACATGAGTATATGTCCTTGTCACTTTCCCATGTGTTGTGAGTTGTTTGTCACCTTTTGGACACCTTTGAGGGTGTTTTCTAGGTGTTTTTCTGTGTTTGTGATTGCCTGCCATTGTTTCCTATGCAGTTCGAGTTCGGTTCGTCGAACGTTCGACGAGCCGAACTCGAACGGGACCTCCGTTCGGCGAACCGGCCTAGAGCCGAACCGGGACCGGTTCGCTCATCTCTATTCAGCACCAGGGGTGGAAACATCTGAGAGGGCTCTGAACCAGGTAACCATGCTCATAGTACAATGGCAGACCCTAATCATGAGTATAGGGGGAAAGCTGTTACTGAAAGTAAATCTCTATACAAAGACTATCACCAATATTATCAATATTACCTACATACAGTGACCATATAGTGGTAGATACCAATTCTGCAGAAGATATGAGATTATTGTACAGATATAGATAATGATTTACAGGTGACGTTCTTTCTGATAGTGTCAATTACTTTTCACGTCTTTTCCATCTGGCCCAGACCTACAACGTCTTCCAGACACAACACGTCTGCGGTGATTATAGCAAAGACACATTTGACATCTTATTTCCAGCACCGTCTCCATCTAGTCCCAACCTGCAAAAAACTGTTCATCCCATTGCTGCGCCTTTTGTTGCCATATTTGCCCCTGTTACTGAAGCTGCTGTGTAGCACAAAAATACCCCATATTCCCCCTACAGACAGTACCATGGCACCCACAGTATTCCTCACACAGTCCAATGCCCTCAAGAGCTATACATAAAGTCCCCCACATTGCATGATGTTACCCACAGCTTATAATGCACAGTATAATGCCCCCACACTGTATAATAGCCGCCCAGACTAGACCTCACATCCCTACAGCTACTATACACAACATAATGGTCCTAAATCTCTATGTACAGTATAATTCCCCCATAGCCGCAATATGTATTTATGTATTTATTTACTCACTCACTCACTCACTCACTCACCTCACTCACTCACATATAGCACTATTAATTCCACAAAGATTTACAGATGTGATCATCTATACATAGTATAATGTACCCATAACCCCCTATACACAGTAAAATGCCCCATATGTCCGTATACAGAGTATAATGCCCCATAGCACCCTATGCTCAGCATAATGCCCCCATAATTCCTCTATGGACAGTATAATTCCACCATAGCCCCATTCACAGTATAATGCCTCCATTAGCCTACTGTACACAACAAGATGCCCTCATAGATCCCCTATACACAGTATAATGCCTGAATTACCCTACTATGCACAGCAAAATTCCCTCATAGCTCCCTTATACACAGTGTGATGCCTCCATTACCCTATTATACACACCAAGATGGTCCCATAGTTCCCCTATACACAGTATAGTGCCTCCATTATACTACTATACACAGCAAGATTCCCTCATAGCTCCCCTGTACACAGTATAATGCCTCCATTACTCTATTATACACAGCAAGATACCCACATCCACATACCTCCCCTATACACAGTATAATGCCTCCATTACCCTACTACTATATTCAGTAGGATGCCCCCTTAACTCCCCGACGCATAGTATAATTTGATAACTGATATATTTAATATGATGTCACCATAATCTCCCGATGCAGTATTTTCCTCCTATACACTGTATGATGCCCCATAGTTCCCTTAAACAAAGTAAAATGCCCATTCAGTATAGGATGGCACCCACAGTAGTTCCCACACTGTATGAAGCCCACATAGTCCCCAAACAATTTTTTTTATAATAAAAATTAAACATCACATACTTACCTTAACCTGAATCCTGTCTTGTCTGATGTCAGACAGCAGTGAGGCGTGGGAGGACCTACATGGTGATGTAGTCGCACCTGGGCATGCACAGGACACCCCTGTCTGGGACTCGTCCAGTGTGTGACCCTGGCAATCTGAAGACTGCAGACCAAAAGCAGCCTGCGACCTACAGAACGGAGGGCGGTAATACGGGAATACCATGTCTTCCTGCTCTACTGTACAGTGTAACTGTATCAACATGCTGTACCGCACATGGATATTGTTAAGAGTGGTAGTCATTATGAGTGAGGAGGCAAAGGCGGCAATCTTCCCCTCTGCTCTCACTCCATTAGTTATGCAACTGTGTAGTACTATACTGTAGAAAACGTTATTTATTGGATGTCCATAGACTTTTACTCTTCCTATCGATATGACTGCAATCTTCATACATCTCAATAAAGCAACAATAAATTGGTTACGTAATTACCGTAATACAGAGACTTCCCCTTTAAATGAAGTATATTGAAGCATAACTTTAAGTAAGTTAGTTTTTCTTTTCTTACACTAATTGTCTATGTCATATTTTGTTCACAAAATAACTTTGTTCTGTTGAGTTTTAAAACACATCTAATTTGTTTTCTGTATGCTTTGGCTAAAAAGACTTTCCAAGGTCATGTTTCTGGAATTTTTGGAATCAAACCTACAAAATGTTCCACTTCTTTTTCCTTCAACATCCTTAAGTTTATCAAGAAAGGAATACCTATTGTTCATATGGTGAAAGATTTTTCAAACATAATTTTCTCCCACTTAAATTTCTTAAAGGTGTTGCTTGGTAAAAACAGGCTATCGTTTATCCAAGGATAGGTGATAACCTTTTGATTGACTCACGTCTGACCGTTGGGATCCAAATTGATCAGCACAATGGGGAATTTTTTTGTCAGATGGGGAACTTTTATCCCTGTTAGAATGGAGATGCACATGCCCGAACACTGCTTCATTCATTTGTGTCGCCCCCGCGTCAGCAGCCGGGCTGCTCAGATCCGGATCCGCGGTGGCTCGAGAGGGCTCCGGACCCGGGGGTCGTACGGCTCCTCAAACCAAGGGGGGTTATGTACAGGGGATGGTGTGGAAAGTTCGTGACACCACCCGTGGTGCGTGGTAAGGTGGAGTACCACCGCTGCGATTGGGAGTACCCGATGTCGATGGTGTGGGCAGCTAGATGTTTGACCCCTCGACGGGTAGGGGAAATGCCCCGGGGACTCGGTGAAGGTGACGGGTGTGTTCCGTTGGGATGGTAAGGGTCACTTGCGTACTCACTGCCCAATAACACTGACACCGACAACTGTAGTAAACCAAAGTTCTGGACACTGCTGCCTCTGCGAGGGAGCACGCCTAGGTCCTGTGCACATTGGTGTTGCCTGTTGGCCTGAGACTTTTTCCCGTGGCACCTTGTCTTCTAGTTGGTCCCTTTAGTCTGAAACTAATTGGGTCCCGCTCCCCAGTGTGGCTAACTGGGTGAGCTTGCTCTCAGGGTTCACGCTTGGGATTTTCTGGACCGTGTAGTGGAAAGTCCTATCCCCCTCATTGCGCTAGTACCCCAATTATGGAGAGGGTGGAGAACGGATCTTTAAGGCTCCGTCCTCGTCGGGTAAATTCTCAGGACGCTTGAAGCTACTCCCTTACCTAGGGTCCACATACCCCGTCGTCCCCTGGCACCTGCCCGGTGATGGCACAAGGCCGCCAGCTGTCCTCCTCGACAGTCCGTGCTCCTTGTCACAATTCCCTGTGACCGGGGTACAGCTCCTACTAGGCCCAGACCAATGTCTGCCACCTAGTAGTTCACGGAGCCCAGCTCCTGACCTTTCCACTTGAGAGTCACTCCTCCACTGAACTGTCTCCTAACACTCCTGACCCCCCTTACCAACCCACCAAGTGGGAGACCCTATTCCACTCAGGCCGTCCACTGGTGTGTCTGGTGGGTGTGGTGCAGAGTGCTCCTAGGATTTTGATTAGCTTGTTCTTGGCAACACCAAACGTGAGGGACCCGTAACCAAGGAGGAGGTGGATATTGCACAGAAGAGCAGATTGCACAATACCCTGTGACGTCCTGATAGGCCAGGGCATCACACATTCTCTACCAAGCTGCTGGAGAAAGCTGAGTACTGGGCAGCCCCATTGAGTGTGATTGGGGCAGTAGTTGAGCTTGCGCACTGCTGCAGCATTTTGATGGGGATAAGAATGCCCTGTTCTGCCAATCAAAGTGGTTCGATCCCATTAATAAAAATATTATCACCTATTCTGTGGATGAGAGATAAGTAGTTTTCAGCTGAATACTCCTTTGATCAAGTTTCCTAATTGTTGTCAAAACTAATGGTTACAACAGTGTTGTGGGAACTGTATGTTGAGTATTACTCTTAATAGGGCGTCCGCTGAAAGTTTTTGTGCTAATCACAACTCCTAAGAAACATTGTGGTGTTCACCATTCACCCCTATACAGGTACCTGGCCTTTGCTGACCTGGGTTGCATCAACCAAGTAAGAGCTGGCTGGTGGACCGATTTAGCAGCAGGATAGTTGACAAGCCAAATCTAAACCAGAAGGACGGTAGCTAAAATAATCAGTCAGGGATAAAGTCAACAGCAAGACCAGGATCAAATCTAGAGTTACATAATCAAAGACAAAATTAACATGCATATGAGGGGTTAAGGCCAAGTCCAAGTTCCTATCCATATAAGACAGCAGGGTAATAGTTAATGAGCTGGGTCATATGATAGGATGAACACTTGTTCTAGCAACTGGAGCAGAATAAAACCGCATAACTGGCAATGGACAAGGTGTCAGGGGGAAACTTAAATACGGTGTGGTGCTTTACTATCAGCCATAAAAGACCATCTCTGCTATTGATCTGCAGACTGGCCCTGGCCATTGACCTCATTTAAATAAAAGAGAATACAAAATGAGGCTGAGCAGCATGAAGAACAGACCTTTCATTTAGTGGAAGGACAGGTAAGATTGTGAGTCCACCAATGGTGATGTCAGCAGAGCCTCTCTATCATCTTCAGTGCCACTCACTTATTCAGGGTGTCAGCTCCTAACAGCAAAAGCAGATAAGAACACGCAGTGGCTGGCAGCTTTTGTGGCGCCCTGGACAAGCCAGGACATCACAGGTACTGCAACAACACACCCCACACCCTGGCTAGGCACATCTAGGTCAAACAAAAATCCTTGTTGCCTCCCTCCAGGGGCTGATGTCCACACCAGGGGGTGGAGCCAGGTGGTTGGCCCCACCCACTGAGGAGTTCACAGTCCTGGAGGCGGGAAAAGGAAGTCAGAGTAGGAAGAGGAGAAGAGAGTAGAGTTCAGTTTGGAAGTGTTAGAGTGAAGTGGTAGTGGAGGAGACTGACCGTGTCCGGGTGCGTGGCCCGGGCACATACAGCAAGGTTGGCAGACGGTGATGGCCGTCTGCAGGAGGGGCTGATTGACGTGAACCGTAAGGACCGGGGACGGGCGGTGGCCCGCCGGTACCGGATTAGGGAGCGAAGAGAAGCCAGCACCATTCGGCAGGGCCTACGGACCCCGATCAGGCTTGGAGTCGCCGTAAAACCGGTCAAATCCGTTAGCGAAGAGAACCTCCGGGGTTTCCCAGCAGTCAAGACCCGATTGAAGGCAACAGCTCAAACCTTGAAGGGAAATACAGTCACTGCCAAGGCTACAGTTCCCAGGGCCAGAGCCTGCGGGCAAAAGGGGCTCTCTCAGCCTCCATCCAAGCTGGGGAGCGGGTTACCGGTGGGAAGCCACTAGAACTGAGAACATAACACAGGTGCAGGGAAAGGCAGTCACCGCCAACCTACCGGGAGAAGAACCACCGCAGCCGTCTGTGGGACCCGTCCATCCAGCCGTTTGTTTTACCGGAGACTTTGCATTCATCATTGGCTGAGTGAGTACCACTGTGCCGCGCGGCACCGCGCTGCCCCCGCGACCCTGCACCTCAACAGGCCCCGTAACCCGCCTGCCACCCCTCCCTCACCGGGCCCCGGGACAACCAACCACCCTACCCACGGAGGGGAAAAACAACATCCAAGCTGCTCCCTGTCATTGCTCCCGGGATCCCTGTCCAGAGCAGCGGTGGTGTCACAACCTCACCACAACCGTGGGTGGCGTCACGGACAATAAATCCCCAAAACCATTCCCCTTTTCACTCACGGACGAGGAGCGCCGCTCGAGTCCCCGGGATCCGGCCCACCGCTCGAGCCACCACCGAGCAGCAAGCGAAGCAGCAGCAGCAGCCGGACCCGAGCAGTGGGTGAGCACAGCGTCCCCTCCCCACCCGTGACACTTTCATGGGCATCTTTGCTATGGGAACACATGATGTCATTGTCATGTGGTACCTTCAGTGACTGGGATGCAGATGAAAGCTGGCAGTATCTGTTTGGCTGGCAGCATACACTGTGTGAAGAATTATTAGGCAAATGAGTGTTTTGATCACATGATAATTTTTATACATGTTGTCTTTCTACAAGCTATATAGGTTTGAAAGCCAACTACCAATTAAGTAAATCAGGTGATGTGCATCTCTGTAATGAGGAGGGGTGTGGTGTAATGACGTCAACACCCTATATAAGGTGTGCTTAATTATTGGGCAACTTCCTTTCCTTTGGCAAAATGGGTCAGAAGAGAGATTTGACGGGCTCTGAAAAGTCCAAAATTGTGAGATGTCTTGCAGAGGGATGCAGCAGTTTTGAAATTGACAAACTTTTGAAGCGTGATCACCGAACAATCAAGGGTTTCATGGCAAATAGCCAACAGGGTCGCAAGAAGCGTATTGGGCAAAAAAGGCGCAAAATAACTGCCCATGAATTGAGGAAAATCAAGCGTGAAGCTGCCAAGATGCCATTTGCCACCAGTTTGGCAATATTTCAGAGCTGTAACGTTACTGGAGTATCAAAAAGCACAAGGTGTGCCATACTCAGGGACATGGCCAAGGTAAGGAAGGCTGAAAAACTACCACCTTTGAACAAGAAACATAAGATAAAATGTCAAGACTGGGCCAAGAAATATCTTCAGACTGATTTTTAAAAGGTTTTATGTACTGATGAAATGAGAGTGACTCTTGACGGGCAAGATGGATGGGCCAGAGGCTGGATCAGTAAAGGGCAGAGAGCTCCACTCCTACTCAGATGCCAGCTATGTGGAGGTGGGGTACTGGTATGGGCTGGTATCATCAAAGATGAACTTGTGGGACCTTTTTGGGTTGAGGATGGAGTGAAGCTCAACTCCCAGACCTACTGCCAGTTTCTGGAAGACAACTTCTTCAAGCAGTGGTACAGGAAGAAGTCGGTATCGTTCAAGAAAAACATGATTTTCATGCAGGACAATGCTCTATCACATGCATCCAACTACTCCACAGTGTGGCTGGCCAGTAAAGGTCAAAAGATGAAACAATAATGACATGGCCCCCTTGTTTACCTGATCTGAACCCCATAGAGAACCTGTGGTCCCTCATAAAATGTGAGATCTACAGGGAGGGAAAACAGTACACCTGTCACGCTCCCCGGGTCCTTTGCTCCGCTCTCCGGGTCCCCTGCTCCGTTCCCCGGGTCCTCTGCTCCGCTCCCCGGCTCACCTGCCACGCTCCCCGCTCTCCAGCCTCCGGTGCCCGTACTTCCCAGGCCCCCTGGTCTCCGCTCCCGGCGCCCGACGGCTTCCCAGTCCCTGGCCGGCTCCCCTGCGTCCTCCTCTCAGCTTCCTGCCCTGGCTTCTGGCACCCGGGCCGCGCGCATGCGCATTAGGGCGCGCGCGCGGTCACTGACCCTTTCTTAAAGGGCCAGTGTCAACTAACAGGAAATGATGCACACAGGTACAGGGTATATAGGGGGTTAATGCCCAAGGGAGCGGGGCCTGTTCTTCGTGTTTTCCCAAGCTAGGAGTCAGGTCTCCTTGTGTTCTGTGAGATACTTACCTCTCTGTCTTCTAGAGCCGATCCTGCATCGCCATCCGGTCCTGCGGTACCTCGAACCCCGAACACTGCCCATCTGCCATCCTGACAGTCCGTACCATCTCGGATCCCTGCGGTGACCCGTCATCTCGCTCCAACGGTTCCGGACCCCGCCTGACACCATCACGGCTTCCGAACCTGAGCTCCGTCACCCGGACCACCATCAGTGACCTCGTGGTCCCAGGGACTTCTCCATTTTCTCCCAGTGCACGGACTGTCCTGCTACCTACAGTGCTCCGGCTACCGGACTCCTTTCCCTCATCCGGGAGTTCGGCCCAGTGGATCCACCTCCAGGGTCTACCCGTCCATCTGGCCCTAACAGTAACAGTAAGAACAGGCCATGGATCCCGCCGAAGCACTAGCGGCCTTGCATGAGGAACTCCAACGCCAGCGTGAAGTCCAGACCCGCATGCTGAACTTTATGACTTCCGTGGACACCCGCCTGACCACGCTACAAGCGGCAGTCACGTCTTCAACATCCCGAGCCTCCACTAGTCAAGCCACGACCCCCGCTCCCGTGGCTGCCTCTTCGGATGCTTCCAGACTGCGTTTGGCCTCACCACCCCGGTACGCCGGAGATCCCAAGACCTGCAGGGGGTTTATAAACCAATGCTCCCTCCATTTCACGCAGCTGCCACATCTGTTTGCCTCCGACCAAGCCAAGGTCGCCTTCATCATTTCTCACCTAGAGGGCGAGGCACTGGCGTGGATGAACCCCTTGTGGGAGAAGGAGGAACCTATGACCAAGAACCTCCAGGAGTTCCTGCAGGCCTTTCGCAGCACCTTTGACGAACCCGGACGCGCCTCCGCGTCTGCGTCATCACTTCTCCGATACGTCAGGGAACACTGACGGTGGGTCAATACGCCATCCGTTTCCGCACCTTGGCTTCAGAACTCGGGTGGAATAACGAGGCCCTAACCGCCGCCTTCTGGGAAGGACTATCGGGTCGAATCAAAGATGAGCTGGCTGGATGTGATGTACCGTCCACCCTGGACGCCCTGATTACCCTAGCGACTCGAGTGGACATACGCTTTCAGGAGCGGTCCAAAGAGGTATCCCGTGAGAGACGTCCGGTACGGCATTCCTCTCCTCCACAGAAGCCCGCCGTACTCCAGTCAACGGCCTCTGGTGTCTCCGTCCATGAGCCCATGCAGATCGACCGTGTGCGACAGTCTGAACAACGTCGAGCAGAGCGGCTCGCCAAGGGTCTCTGCTTTTACTGCGGAGAGGGCACACACCTGCTACGCGCCTGTCCAGAGAGGCCGGGAAACTCCAAAGCCTAGGGTTGGTAGGAGAGGCCACCCTAGGTGCTGGGACTCTCTCAGACCCAGTTACATGGACTGTGCAAGTGACAACGGGAGAGACGCGGTTTACGGCTGAGGCTTACCTCAATTCTGGGGCAGCAGGCAATTTCATCCAGCAGGCCACGGTGGACAAGTACCAGGTGCCTGTTACTCCACTCGCCAAACCTCTTGTGATTGCCTCTGTGGATGGGAGACCTCTCTCTGACACCATCTCCTCGATCACCAAGCCGCTTGAACTGCGTATCGGTGCTCTGCACACCGAGAACATCGCTCTCTACGTCCTCCCACATATGTCACATCAAATCCTGCTGGGCCTTCCCTGGTTGCGGACACACGAGCCTTCAGTCAGCTGGGGCACTGGCGATATCACTCGATGGGGGTCTTCTTGCCATGAGAGGTGTCTGAAGACCATACAACCCATCCGGCGACCTCCGGTTCCCGAGCCCCTACCGGGACTGCCCTCAGCCTATTTGTAATACTATTGTATGTTTTGAGGATTTCGATAGCGTTAGGGCAATGACAGCCAGAGACGAGTTTGTGGTACAAGATGTTTATGATATGTAACCACGGTAGATACACAACGGAAATACACAGTATAACAAACACATGAAAATACCTTTCCGAAACGGAGCGAAGGGGATTCCCGGGGCCACGCACCGGACTCCCCCAGGGAGACCACCAGAGCGAACCCCTATACAGGGACTGTCCGGCAATCAACCCCGGAAGGCCTAAATGCGCCGCAGCCGGGACACAAGGGGCAAGCGGTAAAGTCCAGAAGTGTCCGTACGGGATGAAAGTCCAGAATGGTTATGAACCGGAAGAAACCGGGCAGACGTGCTGACCAAAGACGGCAGACGGAGTCCGGGCACAGTTTGAAGAAACCGGGTATGGTCCAGAGTCGGTCGGTAGATTTTCAGGAGGATCCAAAGGTAATCAAGCAGCCAGCAGCAAAGCAGGAGCACACAGCAAGCAGTATACTCAGGCACTGGACTAGGCTTAGAGGCGGCCTTTTAAGCAGCTGGACAGGAAGTAGGGCAACAGAACATAAAACTCCATGTTAACCAAGGGCAAGCTCTTTCAAAAGAGGACTGGAAAACCCGGAAACCTGACATTACTCCCCCCCCCAGAAACGGCCTCAGGACGGGTCAGGGCCCGGCTTGTCCGGGTACCGTCGATGAAACTGAGCGATCTTCCGGGGTGCTCGAATGTTACCCACCGGTTCCCAGGAATCGTCCTCGGGGGCGTACCCCTGCCAACGTACCAGATACTGAAGCCGACGACGATGGAGCCGGGAGTCAATAATGTCGTCAACCACGAACTGCTCCTCGCCGTCGACCATCACAGGCGGAGGAGGAGGCACGACACGACCATGAAACGTATTGGGAGAGACGGATTTGAGGAGAGAAGCATGAAAGACCGGGTGTACCTTTAGATGGTGCGGTAACCGCAGCCGACAGGCCACAGGGCTCACGATCCCTGTGATCTTGAACGGACCGATGAATTTTTGTCCCAGCTTCTGCGAAGGGACACCCATTCTCAGGTTCTTGGTGGACAACCATACAGAGTCCCCTACCTTATACATGGGTGCCGGTTTCCGGTGAGCGTCTGCCGACCTCTTGTAACGCTCCTGAGCTGTAGCCACAGTGTCCTTCAGAACCTCCAGATTTTGTCGTAGCTCTGTCAATCTGTCCTCCACCGCAGGCACTGAGACCGCAACCGGTGACCTAGGCAAAATAGTCGGATGGTAACCCAAGTTAGCAAAGAAGGGCGTTACCTTAGTGGAGCTGCTCTGAGTGTTGTTATACGAGAACTCCGCCAACGGAAGCATCTTCAGCCAATCGTCCTGCAGATGGCTGACATAACAGCGAAGGTATTGTTCCAGGGTTTGATTGGTCCGTTCGGTTTGCCCATTTGTCTGAGGATGGTATGCAGAAGACAAACAGACATCAATCTGGAGTGCCGTACAAAACCCCTTCCAGAACCTAGACGTGAACTGCACGCCCCGGTCAGAGATGATCTCGTCAGGTACCCCATGCAATCGGAATACGTTCTGGATAACCAGATCCACTGTCTCTGCGGCTGAGGGAAGACCGGCACACGGAATAAAGTGAGCAGCTTTAGTCAACCGATCCACCACCACTAAAATGGTATTGTGACCGTCTGAGACGGGCAACTCCACAATAAAATCCATTGAGATAGACCCCCAAGGGCAAGATGGCACGGGTAACGGTTGGAGGAGTCCTGTAGGAGCCACACGAGGGACCTTGCACCGGGCACAAACCACACATGAGTGGACATAGTCCTTTACATCCTTTAAACAGGTAGGCCACCAGAAAAAACGGTTCAGAAATTCCTGCGTCTTCTGTACCCCCCTATGACCAGCCAACACGGAGTCATGGACCAACTTGAGAACCCGAAGTCTTACGGCCTCCGGGACATAAATGCGTCGCTCTCTCAACCACACACCATTCCGAAGAACAAGAGTTACATCATTCGGGGGGGCAGCAAGAAATACGTCACCATCATAGGCCAGCTTGATGTCCTTCCACAAGTCCTGGTCCTGGATTACTCCAACGAAATTGGCATCCGATAACACGGTCTGAGACGGGGTTCCAGGCACGGAGTCCACGGCGTGGATTCGGGACAAGGCATCGGCTTTCCCATTACGTGAACCTGGACGGTATGTAACGACAAAATTGAACTGGTTAAGGAATAGGCTCCAACGGGCTTGCCGTGGAGACAGGCACCTGGCAGACTTAAGAAATTCCAGATTACGATGATCTGTGAGTACTATCACTTGCTGCGCGGCTCCCTGTAAGTGGTGTCTCCATTCCTTGAAAGCGGAAATAATCGCTAACAATTCCTTGTCCGCAATGTCATAGTTCCTTTCTGCAGGGGACAACCGGCGGGAAAAGAAAGCACACGGATGTAAGAGACTCTTGTCCCCAGTCCTTTGAGAAAGGATGGCCCCTAATGCGTAGTCGGAAGCGTCGACTTCCACGATAAAGGGAAGTGCGGGATTCGGATGTACCAATATAGGCGCTGAGGTAAAACAAACCTTGAGACGATGGAAAGCTTCCTGGGCCTGGGCGGACCACACAAACTTCTGTCCTTTCTTGGTTAACAGAGTGATGGGACGAACGATCTCTGAAAAATTACGGATAAAACGTCGGTAAAAGTTGGCAAAACCGACAAAGCGTTGTACCTCTTTGATGTTCCCCGGTTCCGGCCAGTCTAGAATTGCTTGTATCTTGCCAGACTCCATGTTCAGTGCCTGAGGAGAGATGACATAACCTAAGAATTGTATTTGTGAGGAATGGAATTCGCATTTCTCCAGTTTGATGTACAGGTGGTTTTCCCTCAGCCGGGTAAGTACGGTCTTGACGTGTTCCTGGTGTTCCTGCAGGGAATCAGAAAAGATTAGGATATCGTCCAGATAAATCACCATGAATTGGTCCATGATATCCCTAAAAATATCGTTAACTAGATGTTGGAAAGTCGCGGGAGCGTTACAAAGTCCAAAAGGCATCACTAGGTACTCAAAATGTCCATACCGACATCGGAACGCGGTCTTCCACTCGTCTCCGGGACGTATACGGAGTAGATTGTATGCCCCACGGAGATCCAATTTGGTGAATATTTTTGCCTGTTGGACCCTCTCCAATAGCTCAGGAATCAACGGTAACGGATACCGGTTCCGGATAGTTATTTTATTCAGTTCCCGGTAGTCAATACAGGGTCTCAGAGTCCCCTCTTTCTTTTTCACGAAAAAGATGGGTGCCCCTGCTGGTGAGGTAGACGGACGAATAAATCCCTTAGCTAGACTTTCATCAATGTATTCTTTTAGTGCTTCTAGCTCAGGTGCCGCCAACGGGTAGACATGACCAAACGGGATCTCCGCCCCTGGGAGTAAGTCTATGGGGCAATCATACGGTCTATGCGGGGGAAGCCGATCGGCTTTTCTTTTGTCGCATATATCCGCAAAGTCATTATACACCGGGGGTAGAACAGGTACCTGTACAGTGCCCTCCGCATTCGGTGTTACTGGAACCGGAACAGTTGGACTAATGGTCGGAATACTCTGCGGTGGGAAGGATATTTCCTTAGTTTCCCAATCGATGACCGGATTTGTAGACCGTAGCCATGGAATACCTAGAATAATCGGAAAATGAGGAGAAGAAATTAACATGAAAACAAGGGTCTCCTGCTGACCTGGCTTCATGACGCATTCTAGCGGTACGGTTTCCCGATCAACTGGTCCAGAGATTAACGGAGATCCGTCAACCGTCTCCATGGTAACCGGTGAGGATCTTTGCTGAGTCCAGATACCGTGTTTCCTGGCAAAAGAGGAGTCCATGAAATTTCCCCCTGCCCCAGAATCTATCATTGCAGAGGTAGGTATTAGCTGTCCCTCCCACCGGATCTGAATGGGGAGCGAGCAATGGGTATATTTCCCTTCCGAGTCCTTCGGTGAGGTTGACATTACAGTCAAGGGAAATACCGCATCCAAGTGTCCGCTTGCCTCAGAGATATCGGACTCTGCGTCCGTGTTGTCACACTCTGCCATGGCTGCCAATACCTTATTTGGGCGATTCGGACGTTTCGGGCAGTCGATCAAGAAATGGTCCGATTGACCGCAATAGAAACACAAACGCTCACGGAGCCGGTGTTCGCGACGTTCATTGGTCTCTCGCTTTTGCAGAGAGTCCACTTGCATAGGAACGTCCTCGGCCTCCCGTGGCGTCCTGAGAGCGGGTTCTCTGGAAGGAAATGCAAAGTTGTTCACACGGTTTACAGCTGCCCAATTTTCCTGTCTACGTTCCGTCAAGCGGGTATCAATACGCACACAGTGCTGGAGAAACAGTTCAAAATCCCCTGGAGATTCGGAACGGGCTAACTCGTCTTTGATGGTACCGGACAAACCCTTTCTGAAAACAGACAATAATGCATTGTTTCCCCAATCGGTGTCTACCACTAACCTCTTAAATTCAGTGGCGTATTCAACGACAGAACGCTTTCCCTGACGTAAGGAAAGGAGAGCCGATTCAGCGGTAGCACGGCGATTCGGATCATCAAACATCTGCGCCATTGCGGTCAGAAAGTCCTCCAGGTGATTTAAACGGATGTCCCGGTTCTCTATCATAGGATTAGCCCAAGCCAGTGCTCGTGAGGTTAATAACATAATTATACATAACACTTTGGACCGGTCAGAACGGTAATAATCAGCATGTACATCAAAAAACAGTATACATTGGTTCACAAATCCACGAAACTGACTACGGTCACCATTGAAACGGAATGGGGGTAACCTAGGCATACCGGCAGCTGATACGGACGTAGTGGGGCCGGCTTCCTGAGCCTCCACTCTGACTTGCAAATCCTGTATAGCCGGACCCAGTACCTGGTGATCATGGCCCAGCTGTGTCTCCACATCTCTAAGTTTAGTCTGCACCACCTCCATCTCCTGCTGCAAGGAGTTAATCATAGAAAAGAGCTGATCTACTCGTGTCTCAGTCATTGCCCCAGCGAAATCCTCTTAGTGGCCTGAGTATAATGTAATACTATTGTATGTTTTGAGGATTTCGATAGCGTTAGGGCAATGACAGCCAGAGACGAGTTTGTGGTACAAGATGTTTATGATATGTAACCACGGTAGATACACAACGGAAATACACAGTATAACAAACACATGAAAATACCTTTCCGAAACGGAGCGAAGGGGATTCCCGGGGCCACGCACCGGACTCCCCCAGGGAGACCACCAGAGCGAACCCCTATACAGGGACTGTCCGGCAATCAACCCCGGAAGGCCTAAATGCGCCGCAGCCGGGACACAAGGGGCAAGCGGTAAAGTCCAGAAGTGTCCGTATGGGATGAAAGTCCAGAATGGTTATGAACCGGAAGAAACCGGGCAGACGTGCTGACCAAAGACGGCAGACGGAGTCCGGGCACAGTTTGAAGAAACCGGGTATGGTCCAGAGTCGGTCGGTAGATTTTCAGGAGGATCCAAAGGTAATCAAGCAGCCAGCAGCAAAGCAGGAGCACACAGCAAGCAGTATACTCAGGCACTGGACTAGGCTTAGAGGCGGCCTTTTAAGCAGCTGGACAGGAAGTAGGGCAACAGAACATAAAACTCCATGTTAACCAAGGGCAAGCTCTTTCAAAAGAGGACTGGAAAACCCGGAAACCTGACACTATTGGTCCTTCGTGGACGTCTTTGATAAGAAGGAGTCCGAAGTACTTCCGCCACATCGTCCTTACGATTGTGCCATTGACCTGCTCCCGGGAACTACACCACCTCGAGGACAGATATATCCACTGTCTCCAGCCGAAACCAGGGCCATGTCTACGTACATCACAGAGAGCCTGGCTAAGGGATTCATCCGGAGATCCTCCTCTCCTGCTGGAGCAGGCTTCTTCTTCGTAAAGAAGAAAGAGGGTGACCTACGCCCATGTATAGACTACCGGGGATTGAACCTAATCACCGTGAAAAACAAGTACCCCCTGCCGCTCATCCCCGAATTGTTTGATCGGCTCAGAGGAGCTCGTGTGTTCACCAAGTTGGATCTTCGGGGTGCCTACAACCTGGTCCGTATCCGCTCAGGGGATGAATGGAAGACCGCGTTCAACACTCGCGATGGGCACTATGAATACTGCGTGATGCCCTTCGGCCTGTGTAACGCACCAGCAGTCTTCCAAGAATTAGTGAACGATGTGTTTCGGGACCTTCTCTACGTCTGTGTGGTGGTATATCTGGATGACATCCTTGTCTTCTCTCCAGACCTCCAGACCCACCGACAGAACGTGCAACTGGTTCTACAAAGACTGAGAGAGAATCGTCTGTACGCCAAGTACGAGAAGTGCGTCTTCGAACAGTCTTCTCTCCCCTTCCTGGGGTACCTCATCACCGATACCGGACTGCAGATGGATCCAAAGAAGGTCTCCTCCATTCTCAACTGGCCTCCTCCTTCTGGACTGAAGGCAATCCAACGCTTTCTGGGATTCGCTAACTATTACCGCCAGTTCATTCCTCACTTCTCGGCTCTGACTGCTCCTCTCTCCGCCTTGACCAAGAAGGGGGCTAATCCAAAGGACTGGTCACCTGCGGCCGACGCCGCGTTTGGCGCTCTAAAGCGAGCCTTTGCCTCCTCTCCTGTACTCCACCGTCCAGAGTTAAACCGCCAGTTCACCTTGGAGGTGGATGCCTCCTCCTCGGGAGCCGGAGCAGTGCTCATGCAGAAGTCCTCCTCCGGGAAGATGGTGACGTGCGGTTTCTTCTCCAAGAGCTTCTCCGCGCCTGAACGCAACTACACCATCGGTGACCGAGAGCTATTGGCGGTCAAACTGGCTCTGGAGGAATGACGCTATCTTCTGGAAGGAGCAGTGTACCCTGTCATTGTTTACACGGACCACAAAAACCTGGAATACCTGCGGACTGCTCAGCGACTGAACCCACGGCAAGCCAGGTGGTCCTTGTTCTTTGCCCGGTTCGACTTCCAGCTTCATTTCCGACCCGCAAACAAGAATGTACGCGCTGATGCCTTGTCTAGGTCTTTCGTGCCCGTGGAACAGGAGGAAAAGACATCTCAACCCATCATCTGACCAAGTAAGATTATTCCGGTGGCTCCTGTCACCCTGGCCCAGATACCGCCCGGGAAGACCTATGTCTCTGAGACTGACAGGCAAAAAGTGTTACACTGGGGCCATGCCTCGAAAACAGCCGGTCATGCAGGTCAGAAGAAAACATGGAGCGCTATTGTACGTCATTACTGGTGGCCATCCCTTCGCACGGACGTCGCCTCTTTTGTCTCTGCCTGCTCCTCCTGTGCCAGGAACAAGACACCCAAACACCTGCCATACGGCTGTCTTCTGCCTCTGCCCATACCCTCAGTTCCCTGGCAACACATAGCGATGGACTTTATTACGGACTTGCCATTGTCCTCCGGACACACAGTCATATGGGTCGTGGTGGATCGGTTCTCTAAAATGGCCCATTTCGTTCCTATGGCTGGACTGCCCTCTGCTCAGGAACTCGCGGACGCCTATATACATCACATCTTCCGCTTGCATGGCTTTCCATCACACATAGTGTCCGACAGAGGAACTCAGTTCACCTCCCGCTTCTGGAGGGCCCTCTGCAAACATCTGGGAGTGACTCTGGACTTTTCTTCGGCCTACCACCCTCAGTCGAACGGCCAAGTGGAACGGGTCAATCAGATATTGACCTCTTTCTTACGTCACTACGTGAACGCCCATCATGACGATTGGTCCACGCTTCTTCCTTGGGCTGAATTCTCCTATAATCACCACGTCAGTGAGTCCTCCTCCAGTTCTCCCTTCCATGTCGTCTACGGACTTCAGCCGTCTGTCCCATTGCCTGTATCCTCGTCCTCGGACATCCCTGCTGCTGATGCAGTACTCCGTGACTTTACAACCATTTGGGACTCAGTTAAGGCGTCCCTTGCACGGGCAACCCTGCGGATGAAGAGACACGCGGACAAGAGACGCCTGGATCCTCCGTGTTTCTCTCCGGGAGATCTCGTCTGGCTTGCTTCCAAGTACATCCGACTGAAGATACCATCCTACAAGCTGGGACCTCGCTACATCGGACCGTTTAAAGTCCTCGGCAAGATCAATGAGGTCTCCTACAAACTGCAGCTCCCGGCCACGATGAGAATACCCAACTCCTTCCACGTCTCTCTGCTCAAGCCGGTTGTCCTTGGTCCCTTCTCCGCTGCCGCCAGTCCGGCTCCTCCTCCTATTGCTGAGGACGACATCTATGCGGTAAGAGATATCGTGGCCATGAAGACCGTACGTGGTCGGCAGTTCTTCCTGGTAGACTGGGAAGGGTATGGTCCTGAGGATAGGTCCTGGGAGCCCAGGGAGAACGTGGGCACTCCTCTGATCCGTGCCTTCCTGTCCCGGTTGCGGGGAGGGGGGCGTGGGGGGGGGGTACTGTCACGCTCCCCGGGTCCTCTGCTCCGCTCTCCGGGTCCCCTGCTCCGTTCCCCGGGTCCTCTGCTCCGCTCCCCGGCTCACCTGCCACGCTCCCCGCTCTCCAGCCTCCGGTGCCCGTACTTCCCAGGCCCCCTGGTCTCCGCTCCCGGCGCCCGACGGCTTCCCAGTCCCTGGCCGGCTCCCCTGCGTCCTCCTCTCAGCTTCCTGCCCTGGCTTCTGGCACCCGGGCCGCGCGCATGCGCATTAGGGCGCGCGCGCGGTCACTGACCCTTTCTTAAAGGGCCAGTGTCAACTAACAGGAAATGATGCACACAGGTACAGGGTATATAGGGGGTTAATGTCCAAGGGAGCGGGGCCTGTTCTTCGTGTTTTCCCAAGCTAGGAGTCAGGTCTCCTTGTGTTCTGTGAGATACTTACCTCTCTGTCTTCTAGAGCCGATCCTGCATCGCCATCCGGTCCTGCGGTACCTCGAACCCCGAACGCTGCCCATCTGCCATCCTGACAGTCCGTACCATCTCGGATCCCTGCGGTGACCCGTCATCTCGCTCCAACGGTTCCGGACCCCGCCTGACACCATCACGGCTTCCGAACCTGAGCTCCGTCACCCGGACCACCATCAGTGACCTCGTGGTCCCAGGGACTTCTCCATTTTCTCCCAGTGCACGGACTGTCCTGCTACCTACAGTGCTCCGGCTACCGGACTCCTTTCCCTCATCCGGGAGTTCGGCCCAGTGGATCCACCTCCAGGGTCTACCCGTCCATCTGGCCCTAACAGTAACAGTACCTCTCGGAACAGTGTCTGGAAGGCTGTGGTGGCTGCTGCATGCAATGTTGATCGAAACAGATCAAGCAACTGACAGAATCTATGGATGGTAGGCTGTTGAGTGTAATCATAAAGAAAGGTGGCTATATTGGTCACTAATTTTTGGGGGGTTTGTTTTTGCATGTCAGAAATGTTTATTTCTAAATTTTGTGCCTGGTGAAAATAAACAAGTGAGATGGAAATATATTTGGTTTTTATTAAGTTGGCTAATAATTTTGCACAGTAATAGTTGCCTGCACAAACAGATATCCTCCTAAGATAGCCAAATCTAAAAAAAAAACCACTCCAACTTCCAAAAATATTAAGCTTTGATATTTATGAGTCTTTTGGGTTGATTGAGAACATAGTTGTTGATCAAAAATAAAAAAATCCTCTAAAATACAACTTGCCTAATAATTCTGCACACAGTAAATATCGCAATACAGGGATCCGACTGGTCTCTGCACCGCAATGCATTTCAGCTGGATGTGTGACCTCGTATGCACATTCAGTTAAAGCAGGGTCTGGGGTCGGTGGGCCCCCTGCACCCTGGGGCCCAGTCGCAGTTGCTATCCTTTCGACTGCAATTGTTCCTCCCTGGTGATAACTGCAAGGCATTATAGGGAAGCCCACCTGGGCGTGCCTGAGGTCATGTAAGACTTTTTTGGCTCATATAATCCTCTACATTCTGTAAATAAATGGCCGGCATTTTTGAAGATATGCATGAATTGCATTGCAAATTGATCAAAATTTTGGGGTCCAAAGAATTTCCTAAAATTCAACACAAAGTCAATTTGCATCAAATTGATTTGCTAATCTTTACAAATTAATTAAACGCACTATAAACTAAACCTAATATACTGTTATGAAAAGTCTCCAGATATCCCGATATCAGTGTCAGTCCATGGTTCAGGAGGCCTCATTTCTAGGTTTATTTTGACATTGAAATGGAGCTTTCCTCCTCTCTTTAGTTATCATGTGACTAGTCATGCAAAATATTCCAAATGATTATGGGCTAATTCAATCAGTGCTTTGGTGAAGTATAATCCAGAACCACCAGATTGTTGTAAATTTTTTTTCCTTTCTCCGATGAACTGTGAAGCGGAGCATACTGAATGACATACCTGTGCTGATACCAGGCATCAGGGTAGCAACCATAATGAAAGTTTGTTCCTAAGTTTTATCAATTTGAATAATACAAACAATAGGTGTCACCTTCTTTATTGCACTAGGTATGTCCAGTTAGGGGTCTAATAACAAAAGGAAAATCATGCAACACCTTAATCCCCTTAATCCTGGTACATGTCATATTCTACTATCTCATTTCAAGTTGTGGAACAGTCTTAACCTCCCTCAACATTTCAGGCTCACAAGAAGAGGAAGTGTGAAAGATGTGTTGACAGGCCCCCGAAATGCCTTTCAGCTAAGAACTGGTTTTGGCACTTGAAGAAGGGGCCCCCCATGCTAGTACACCACAGGGGACTAGCAAAGTAGTGGTCCATTTATTGAAACTTCTCATCATATAGGAAAGACTTTGTATATATGAGTGTAAAGTAATAAAATATATGTCTCACTATTTATATATACACCACCTTATTGGTTCTAAGCGTCTCTACTCAAGGTCACATTGAGAACACTGTGGAGTCATAACCAGACAATGCTCCCATTATCCCCATTTCTGACTCCAATCTGTAGTTTACTTATAGATGTATATGAAATATTGGCATAAACAAAAACAGACATGCTAATTATGTTCTTACTGGTCCTGACTTTATCATCTACTGGATGTATAATACATTTAAGGAACAGAAATACAAAAAGACATTTGTCTGACGACATTTTAAACATGTGTAGAAACATTGACCACCTGTAGAAACAAGCGCTAATGTTAATTCAGATGGACACACTAATTAGAACATTATAGCTGACGTCATGAGGAAGCAGGGCCTGGATACAACACGGCCTTTCTAACGCTGCCAAAGGCACCGCTGTTCTGAGCGGCTTCTGAACGTTTGGTATATTTTACATTGCAGGTCCTACTAAGGTCTGATGGGCTTCAGAAATGCTCAACTCAGATTTGTGTTTGCACTAGGGATTGGGCAAACTGGTTTGGATTAACACTGACCTTCCTCCTTCTTCAGGTCATGAACATTTGCTCATAAAACACATTGAAGTAAAATTAGGCAGCGCGGCATACTTTGGCAAGTACTCCTTAGCTAACACATTAATGTCTTAACGTAGACAAGGTGTGAGTTTAACTTGAATGGAATTCCAAAGAGAATGTATGAAGTTAGCGCTGATTTAGAAAAGGATTTACATTTTGGTATAAGCGATAAACTATGATTCAAGTCCACATTACTATGTTTTTGCTGCTGAATACTGTGTGCACAGTTATTAGGCAACTTGTATTTTTGATGATTAATTTTAATATTGAACATCTACAGAGCTGTCACTCAACCCAAAAGGTTAATGATCCTGAAACCTGAATATTTCAAAAAGTGAAAGTGATGTTTTGTCTTTTTTTAGGAGAATATCTGTGTGCAGAACTATTCGACAACTATTAGTGTGTGGAATTAGTATGCAAATAAATGAAAAATGTAAAATTTCTCATTTCAGTTCTGTATTTAAATCTATCAAAGTGAGAATTTTAACCAAATAACTCAAAATGAAAAAATATACATACACAAAATGACATTAAAAAAAAATAAAAAATAATAATTAGTGACCATTATAGACACCCTTTTTTCCAGTTTCTTAACTTGCTGATGATCAACTTTTTGGGCTGCACACGCACAGGCCCCCAGACACTGATCAGGGAGGTGACTGGTTTCCTCTACCATAAATTTCCCATTTAAGAAGGGGACAACATTTCTCAATAGGGTTTAGATCAGGTGAGTAAGGGGCCTTGTCATTATTCACTAAAGGGATTATCGGGCTTATTTTTGTTTATTGCAGTATTGGGCTACATAGGGGCAGCTACTAAACAGTGCCTACAAGTAGTATTCAACCCCCTGCAGATTTAGCAGGTTTACACATTCGGAATTAACTTGGTATTGTGACATTTGGACTGTAGATCAGCGTGGAAGTGTGAAATGCACAGCAACAAAAAAGAATGTTATTTCTTTCTTTTTTTTAAATTGTGAAAAGTTTATTCAGAGTGTCATTTATTATTCAACCCCTCAATCCACCAGAATTCTGTTTGGTTACCCTAAAGTACTAAGAAGTATTTCAGGCACAAAGAACAATGAGCTTCTCATGTTTGGATTAATTATCTCTTTTTCCAGCCTTTTCTGACTAATTAAGACCCTCCCCAAAACTTGTGAACAGCACTCATACTTGGTCAACATGGGAAAGACAAAGGAGCATTCCAAGGCCATCAGAGACAAGTTCGTGGAGGGTCACAAGGCTGGCAAGGGGTACAAAACCCTTTCCAAGGAGTTGGGCCTACCTGTCTCCACTGTTGGGAGCAACATCCGGAAGTGGAAGGCTTATGGAACTACTGTTAGCCTTCCACGGCCTGGACAGCCTTTGAAAGTGCCGAGGCCAGGCTTGTCCGAAGAGTCAAGGCTAACCCAAGGACAACAAGGAAGGAGCTCCGGGAAGATCTCATGGCAGTGGGGACATTGGTTTCAGTCAATACCATAAGTAACGTACTCCACCGCAATGGTCTCCGTTCCAGACGAGCCCGTAAGGTACCTTTACTTTCAAAGTGTCATGTCAAGGCTCGTCTACAGTTTACTCATGATCACTTGGAGGACTCTGAGACAGACTGGTTCAAGGTTCTCTGGTCTGATGAGACCAAGATCGAGATCTTTGGTGCCAACCACACACGTGACGTTTGGAGACTGGATGGCACTGCATACGACCCCAAGAATACCATCCCTACAGTCAAGCATGGTGGTGGCAGCATCATGCTGTGGGACTGTTTTTCAGCCAAGGGGCCTGGCCATCTGGTCCGCATCCATGGGAATATGGATAGCACGGCCTACCTGGAGATTTTGGCCAAGAACCTCCGCTCCTCCATCAAGGATCTTAAGATGGGTCGTCATTTCATCTTCCAACAAGACAACGACCCAAAGCACACAGCCAAGAAAACCAAGGCCTGGTTCAAGAGGGAAAAAATCAAGGTGTTGCAGTGGCCTAGTCAGTCTCCTGACCTTAACCCAATTGAAAACTTGTGGAAGGAGCTCAAGATTAAAGTCCACATGAGACACCCAAAGAACCTAGATAACTTGGAGAAGATCTGCATGGAGGAGTGGGCCAAGATAACTCCAGAGACCTGTGCCGGCCTGATCAGGTTTTTATAAAAGACGATTATTAGCTGTAATTGCAAACAAGGGTTATTCCACAAAATATTAAACCTAGGGGTTGAATAATAATTGACCCACACTTTTATGTTGAAAATGTATTAAAATTTAACTGAGTAACATAAGATTTATGCATCTGTTAATAAATCCTGCTCTTGTTTGAAGTTTGCAGGCTCTAACTTATTTGTATCTTATCAAACCTGCTAAATCTGCAGGGGGTTGAATACTACTTGTAGGCACTGTAGGTAGATAGTAACTACCTACCTGCCCTGCTGTCAGCCCCTCCCCCCCGGCTCAGAGTGGTCATGTGACTGCTCAAGCCAAGATTTTGCTGCTTCCTGTGATGTCACGTCGATAGGGGTAGGAGATTATGCTCACCTTGTAGACGGGCATCACAGCTGACATCATGTTGACGCCCTGCTGGGCATGTACAGTGTGCCGGAGTCCCCATCCCCCTTCCCCCGCACCCTCCCACACATTCCGTACTCTCCCACGCCACTGCTGTGGGACCCATGAGCTGAGGGGAGGGGCCTGGCGGCAACTGCGGCGGTGTCAGCCTCAGCACCGGGCCCCCTGCTCAGGATCGCATGTTCAAATTTATCGGCATCACAGATTCCAATACATTTCAAAACACTGATGAGAGGGAGCGCTGCGCTGCTTCTCATCACTGTCCCGCTGTCTGTGCTCTCTAACAGTTCAGTACAGCGGTGACGTCACTACTTTGCTGATATGGCCAGAGCACATACAGCGGACGAACGAGAAGCAGCGGCGAGAACAGAGGAAAGGTGAGTATGTATTTATTCCTTACACAGTGGGGCCATATTATGCTATAATGGGCAGCAGAGCGCTGTGCGGGGGGGTGCAGAGCCTGTGTGGGGGGGTGCAGAGTGCTGTGTGGATGGGTGCAGGGCGCTGTGTGGAGGGGTGCAGAGCGCTGTGTGTGGGGTACAGAGCGCCGTATGGAGGGTGCAGAGCGCCATGTGGAAGGGTGCAGAACCCAATGTGGGGGTTGCAGAGCCCTATGTGGGGCTGTTACTTGCAATTCTGTAGTGATGAGAGGTCAGTTGCTGGGCAGAATACTAACAGCCAATGAGTGTGCAGAGGGTGAGTCTGGACAGTGAGGCCACGTGGTGCCAGCTCTGACTGACTGACTGGCTGACATAGGAAGATTTCATGTTTGGTTGAGCTGCAGGTAAATAAAGTGTCTGCAGAGAATAAAGGGATAATTCAAGAGGAACAAAAGTTAGAAAACAAACAAAAAAAAAAGTAGGGGTGTTTTATATGACAATACAGCACAGATTAGCTTAAAAAAAAGTTTGAGTTTATGTCGGACAACTCCTTTAATTTTCAGGGACTTTTCCAGCTAGCCAAGCAGTGAAGGACACTGATGCATGTGCTGGAGCATTGTCCTGCAGAAAAATCAAGTTTTTATTGAAAGATGCATTTTCCTGTATAACTGCTTGAAGAGAGTTTCTTCTAAAAACTGGCAGTACCTTTGGGAATTGATTTTTGAGTCCATCTTCAACCCCAGACGGTCCAACTAGCTCATCTTTAATGATACCAGCTCATAGTTGAGCAATGTGTGAAAGTTATTACTATGTCCTGTGAGTGGCATTATACTAAACTTAAAGGAAACATTTTATTATTAAAAGGGTTCTCCAGAAATACAAATAAATAACTAAACAGAATGTAATAAACACATTCTTAATTCTATTAATTAGTAAATGACAGTAATTTTGGAGATAACCGGGGGGGGGGGGGGGGGTTGTAACCACCACTATAGGATGATTAAAATGGACAATGTTTGGTTACACTAACAGAAATATGACCGAGATTGTTTTTAGGACAGATGCCTGTGAACATGTGAAGTAGAAAGCTCTGTCCCTTCACTTCATGTGTAGGAAGATGTCCAAGTGGATATTCTGATCTAATACTGAGGACACAAGCCATGCTGAGGTAAGAAGACACCCCTAACACTGCTGCCCACCCACTCTTTCTGCTCTAATACTGGAAATTCCAGGGGTGCTGAGGTACGAAGAGGCAATTCACACTGCTAGCCATACTGTTTTTCTTTATTATCTAATAATGAAGATTCCAGGAGTCCTGAGAAAAGAAGAGACTGATCATACTGCTGTCCATCCTGTCTTTCTCATTTACTAGTGGTAAAAACAAGGGTGCTGAGGTACCAAGAGGCTGCTCACACTGCTGTCCATCCTGTCTTTCTGATCTACACTGATGAGCAAAAGTGTAACAATGTTCTGAACCTTTGACTTTCAGGCTCCATATCTCACCATCCTTTACATCTTTTAGTATGAGATTACCTTCATTTTATAGACAATCATCTTGGCTACCTCATACATAAATTTGACTAGCAACTATTTAGCATATGATTAGTTATGCAGATTCTTGTCTTATCACTCCATTGTTAAGGTTATGCTCCTGGAGTTTGAAAAATCTTTTTCTTCCTGTATACTACAAATTACAACCTGTTCTCACAGTCCCTAATAGCTCAGTGTGTTATTAGATCGATTCCTAAATGAAAGGTCACTGGTTCGAATTGAGAAGCAGAAATGAAGAAGATTTCCCAAGAACAGAGGAACAGTATCATCCAGCATATATCAATAACGGCCTCTCAGCCAAGAAAATGGCCAAACTGCTTCATGTGAGTGACATCACATTTGGAAGAATACTGAAAGACAACTGGAGAGACAAAATAAGTGCACATAGGGTCTTATCCAAGATATTAGCAAATCCTAATTGGTGTAAAAAAGCTTACCTTTTGTAATTGTGAAAAGTCACAACTACTGTAATAGCATGTACCATGACCGCCGCAGCACCATAGTAGAATAATAATCAATGTGGGTGGATGAAAGGGTTAGAACACCACGCTGCCGTGGAAGAAATCCAAAGTTAAGGCTGATAAGGATCGTGATCATTATTTGTCAACACGTTTCAGAGATAATTCCCCATCCTCAGGACAAAAATCACATTCAATATGGAAGCCTGCTAATATTGGGTTGTTTCACAGCCTAAAGCATTGCTTGACCAGGATTGATGGGGCCCAAATGCTGAACTATATGTGAGTATCCTACAAGATGAGTTACTTCGTACTCGAGTACTATGGGTATAGTGTTGCAGCAGAACAATCACCTGAAGCAAACGTTGAGATTGGTGAAGAAATGATTCAATGACATTGAAGTAAAAGTGATGGATTGGTCCCCATAGTCTCGAGACCTCAACTCAATGGAACACATGTGGGTAGAGGTGAAGAAAAAGCTGCATGCATACCCAAATGAGCCGACCAGTATTCACCAACATTGGAAATGCCTAGAAGAGATCTGGGATCAGATTTCGGTTGAGACCTACTTGAACATGATCGAGAGCATGCCCAGAAGGATTCAGGCAGTGTTGAAAGCCAAAAGTGATTTACAAAATATTAAACATTTAAATTTCGATTTCTAGGAGCAAAACAGTAACAATGCAGTGACATGGTAACAATCTGCATAACTAATCATATGCTAAATAGCTGCAATTCAAATTTATGTATGAGATAGCCAAGATGATTGTCTATAAAATGAAGGTAGGTTCACTGTCAAAACTGCAGTGGATGGGGAGATATGGAGACAAAAATGCAAATGTTCAAAACATTCTTACCCTTTTGCTCGTCAGTGTAATACTGGAGATACCAGGGGTGCTAAGGTAATAAATTCTGCTCACACTGCTATCTACCCTTTGCATTATACTACAGTTGGAATAATTGTGAATTTACACTAAAAAAATTTTTTTTTTTGCATGCCATTCTCAGGCAGTGCTGGCTCCCCCTCTCTCTGTACTGCTATCTACCCTGTCTATCTGATCTAATTTGGAGATGCCATGGTTGCTTAGGGAAGAACAGGCTGCTCACACTGTTGTCCACATCTAATACTGAAGATATCAGGGATGTCGAGGTAAAAAGAATGTTTTTCTGAATGCTGAGCAATAAGGTTACCTGGAGATAGTTTAACAGTATATACCGGTAGTATGTCCCGGTTACAAAAACAATGCTACCTAATATACATGATAACATGCATCGGTAATAGTAACATTATAGGACAGGTTTTTTCCCCATGTAATTACTGGCTATAACTGGTGGCCGAGCATGAAAAGCATGGGGATTCCAGTGCAAGATCCAGGGCTTAAGAAAAAGTGTTGAGGACCGGATGGGTGACGGTGAGTAGTGAACGGACCAAAGATGGTGGGCAGTAAGTTGCGTAGAGGTGTTTTTCTTTTCTTTTGACATATTATGTTTATTATGCACTTGGTCTGATATAATCAAGATTATAATTAGAGATATTAAATCTGTAGAGAATTACTTTCTGAAAATTAATATTTCAAGGAAAATCCATGTGAGCAGGCTATTAAAAGGCTAAGGCTAATAAAATTTTGCCTGATCCGCTAATCTGTACATATCAAGGAAAGTAACATTGCTGTGCTCATGTTTGACTTTCGTTTACTTATATGGAGTTTGATAGTGTCAAATTGCCTAAAAATTGCAGTTATCAAGTTACTATTGATGTCCACTGTTGCAAAATCATTGAAAGGCTCATTGATAATCTTTGATCTGGGGTGTTGCCTTTTGGCTCCTGTTGAGTACAAAGACATAACACATGTTAACCCTAGCCCTGCAGACAGGAGACATTGATCCTAGCCATATTTACACAGCTTCTGTTTTTTAGATTTCAAGAATTTTGTAAGGTTGTAATGAGACAGCACTATGTGGCGCGATAAATGAAATTTACCTTTATAGTGATCTCATTCTGCTCATCTTTGCCAAATATTGGATCACCCATCAGAACAGGAAAGGACATTACTTTGGGGAAAATCGCAAGCTATACTCGTCTCTAAATTCATCCTCATAAACTTTCCAGTTGGTGTTATGTTTAGTTACATAAATTATAGTTTCAAAGGGAATTCCTGATTTAATGTTTTAAGTAAAACACGGTATGTGCCAACTGTAGTACCCAGGAATATGGTGTACTCGGTTCCGGGCAGAGTCTCTCATGGGAATGTCACGGTGGTGGCCATTACCGGTTTCGTGCCCTGGGCCCTTTTTGTAATGGGGATATTTATAGGGGAGAATATGATAATGTTCACATGTAACGCCACTTGCGGTGTTGCGGCTAAGTGTAGGGAGCCGTCACTGCAGAATGTCTCTACTGGGGCTGGTGGAATTGACAGCTAGAATGGTAGTCCCTCCGCAAGTAGTGTTTTGCCCCAGAGGGTGTATGGTGCAGTGGGCGTCGGAAGAAGGTAGTCCACACAGGTGTTCAGTGCAACTGGTTTACTCACTGTTGAAGATGTTAACTGGTTGCCTGAGGCCGGCTGGTTTCGCCTCCAGGTCCCCTTCATCCCAGTGCCAGTCTGGTTCTCTGGTACCTTCTTCCCCTGCACCTGTCTATGGTAAATTGGTCCCCATGGTATAGAATAACTGGGGGTCTCCACTCTGTGGTTTGTCCACTTCTGTCCGCCTGACGGTAGCGTGAACTCTGTGGGGTTGGAGTCTCTGGTCCTGTCCCCAGTTCTCCCTTTGCTACTGAGTCTTCAGATTCTTCAGGGTCAGCAAGGTCCTAGATGGTCCCCTTACTGTGCAGGTGTTACCAGGTCAGCTTGAAGCTCTTTCCTGTCCTAGGGTAATGTACCCCGTCAGTGCGTAGTTTCAGGAGTACTCCACCATACTCCAATGGCAACCACTTCTCCTGGGTACTAGGTCACCGTTAACCTAAGTCAGGATGTCACTTCGCTTCCACCTTCACACTCCTGCTGTCAACTCTCAACTGACTGCTCTCCACATTCTGCCCCTCCCACCTGGTCAACTAGTGGACTGGAGTGGCTCCACCTCTAAGCGGCCATCCATTGGTCTGACCCTAGCTGGGTAACATTGTATGGGGGATTGTTGGGGAAAAACTGGGATTACCTGGGTTTTTGGTGTTATCGACACTGGAATTCTGGCTCCCTAAGGGGGTAGGCCCTGCATCCTTGTGGGGATGCAGAACCTTGTAGCACCCTGATGGTTTCAGGGGTGCTACACCAACCATGATGCAGAACATTTGGATGGTTTATACATATATTTTTCTATTTCATTTATTTACTTTTTTAGTGGTTGCTCTTGCACTTAAAGGCAATTACTGGTTACTGTGCAGAGGACATTTCTGAAAAACAACGTCAAATGCTGATTGTGATAGACACTTAAGGTGCTTATACACATTAATGTTGGGTGAACACTACGGCTGCGTGACCACAATCAGTGTTCACAGCGTTTTGGAACGCTGAGATGTACAGAACAAGCACAGTGGATGGGATTTCTAGAAATTCCATTCCCACTGTGCGTGTACAACCAGGAGCGAAAACTGACCTGCAGCGTGACTTTCCGAGCCGCAGCATGTCAATTGTTTGCGGCGTAGTCGCAAGCGTTCTCTGCATGGAGAACAGAAGAACTGCCTGAGCCCGGACCGTGGACATGAGCAGCTGCGGTCTCCTGCGGAGGAGACTCGCGAACCCACAGGTCAGGACCCTCTGCGTCCAATATGCAGCGGGTCCTGATTGTCGGCATGTACCCTTATACACTGAAACAAGGCCTTCTCATGAATATGCACATGTGGCGCCCCAGGACCTGGTCGCCACAACAGCATTGCCCTCCCAAAGGGTTAATGCTGAGCCTGGAGGTAATTGGGAGGTCCATTGGCCAGCAAGTTTAACATCCAACGCAGCTCTCCCTCCGGCCAGCAGGGGGAGCTCTGAACCTGGAATTCCAGGGAGCATTCCTTAAGTCTGACCTGAGGGAGGAAGTAGTGTTCAGTCTGTAGAGAGAAGTGAAAGGAAGCAGACACAGAGTGTGCTGTCCTGTGGATCTGGGGCCTGGAGCTGGAACAGCTTGGCCCAGGGAAGCAGGAGTAGCAGAGAGGCAGAGAAGAGACTCGGACATCGGAGTCTGTGGCCACCAGGGCTTAAAATACTCCCTGGTAGCCGAATCCGAAGGGCAGGAGAGCTGCAAGCACCTGGCCCATAAACAGCCCCAAGGTACAGCTGCAGCATCAGGGCCCGGTGTGGACTCCAGCAGAGAAGCACCAGAGAGGGCCTGCGCAGCCTACTACAGAGGGAAAGGGACGTACCATCGGTCCCAGCAGCAAAGAGGGCCATTGCTGGATTCAGAGAAGCAGGGTCCTATCATAACAAAGAAAAGCACAGGAGTAGGCCTCATACTCAGCTGGCCAGAAAGATCACCCCAAGTACTTCCAGGCCGACCGGATCCCCATCACCACCTGTGACGGTCTCCCAGGACTGGACTGTTCCTAAAGTAAAAGAGGAAAAGGTAAAGAGACTGTTGTTTGTGCCTGGTTCTTTCATTGCCTGTCGGCCCTGCACCGTGTTAGCCACACAACACCATAGACTTTCACGAGCACTAACAGTGTTCCCGGGGTTCCGCTCCACCTGTGGGGAGCAGTACCACCATTGCTGCCATAACATCACCCCGGAGGCCTCACACAGCAGCGGCGGCTTATTAGCCGCAGACCACAGGTGGCGTCACGAAACATATACTTTAATTGCTCCCAAGTCACCAGCCCTATTACAACTGACACCCACCAGGGCCATGGAGTCGGGCCCCGCCACCACTGACGTCCCCCGGACTAGTCCGGCCCGGCACCGGGTGTCCCATAGCCCTGGGGTGGGCGAGTCACACACTTGGTCGAAAGGAGAGAAATGAAAAGAGAGACAAGCTACTGCTAGAGAACTGTGGAAAGGGCAAATTGAAATCCAAGGTGCCACACTTTATTTTTTTCCAACGTCTGCTGTCAAGGAACAGTCTGGTGACGTCTACATATGCTAAATAGTTAACATTTAAGAAGTTTGGTTACATTTCACCATAAAGCAACATCTTTTATTCCACTGCAATAGATTCCATGCTATTAGCGTGAAATTCAAAGTAGGATATTCTGAAGACTACTATCCCGGAGACTGTGCATAACTTCTGGAGACAGGTCAAGGGGTGGCTGTTTCTAGCACAAACTGAACATAATTAATATTGCATTTTTACTGAACCCTTTCTAATAATACTAAGTATGAGATCAGTATCTATTCTCCGCGCACTTTTTCGGTTGTGAAATTAACTTTTCACTGGGATGTGACATGATAATAGAGCGAGGGCCAGCTGAGTAACCACTGTCTTAATGACTTGCAGATTGCGCTGAAGCTCTCTGTGTGATCATTTCCCAAATGTTAATCATGGCCCTTTCTTCTCGTGGTATAACAAAGTTTGCACCTGCACTAATGTTTATCAGGTTCATTCCATTCTAATGCACATTCAGAAGCTGATCTGCAATGTCTACATTGTAATTGGATGAAATGAGCTGGAGAAATGATTGGAAACATATAATGACAATAGTTTTTTGATGTTCTATATCTCACATTGGGAGACTGTACATAACATTTACTCTCCAAATATATGATCTGCTGGAACCGGCTCAAGTCATAATACGGCTCTATATTATATTGTCTGCCTGTGCTTGAGTGAATGTATCTATGAACTTCCAACCTGCGATTATTCTTTAATTCAACCTTAGAAACTATAGTGTGGGAAAATAAAATTGTCTTCATTAGTTCTGGGAATTTTCTTTTATGGATTTATTTTTCAGGATGGGCTCCACAGTATAATTAATTTTTGTATTATCTCGTCTGGGATTTTGTTCTATGATATGAATGTGCTTGAGCTAAATTAAACATTGTTGCAAATTTCCCCTCTTTATTAGTGTTTTTAAGTGGACATACTGTACAGCTGCAATAAAAAAAAATTCAACCTCTCCTCATTGCAAATTAGGTTTTTAGCAAAATTTACAAACGTTCTGCTCTATATGTGACGCCCTGGACTATTTGGGTGTTCACAGGGTTATGCACAATCTGCCATTCCCGTGCAGGGCTCAAACCCCCAGGGTTCTGGGTCTCCATTCTGCAGTACTGCCTCCACCAGCATTCACAAATCCTAGTTACACTTTGCACCACACCTGTCAGGCACACGAGTGGGTTGCTTAATCTGGAATAGGGCCGCCCACCTAGGGGTCAGACAGGGAAGTGGGAAGTCTCAAGTTAGTTCAGTGGTAGCCCTTGAGCTGTGAGGAGCTCTGAGGAAGCTGGGAGTTGTAGTTCCCATGGAAAAGCAGAATAGGTCGCAGATGGTGTTCTGGACCTGGAGGAGTCGGACCCCCGGTCACAGGGGATTGAGGCTAGGTGCCTGGAACCCGTCAAGGAGGACGGTCAGCAGCCTGGTCCTATCACCGGTCCGAAACCGAAGGCACGTCGGGGTACACGGACCCTAGGTCGGGGAGAAGCATCAGGCGACCCGGCAATTAACCTTTATGGAATGTTCCCACAAAGCTCAGAGATCGAGGACACTAGCGCAATGAGGGGGATAGGGCTTTCCTAGCAAGCGGCCCACTGAAATCCCAAGCGTGAGCTCCTGAGAGCAGGTTCCTTCACTTAGCCATAGTGGGGAGTGTGGCCCGGAAAGCTCCAAGCTACCGGGCCACAACAGACAATCTAAATTTGTTACAGGAGGCAGGTCATGGACCACCAGGCAGTGCTGCACTCCGCCACCATCCCCCTCGTCCTCGGCAGACGCCGAGCTTGCCAACCCCAACACCGGCAACGGAACCTCCAGTCCCCATTTGCAAAGAGCGAGCTGCAGAGCTTCAGACCCTACCACCCGACCAGGCCACGACAGCGGTCACCCCAACACCGGCCCGACCGGACTCGGCCACATCACCGGGCCCATATGCTGATACGGAACACCCGGACTGTGCACTCCCGGGTGCGGATGAGCTCCCCTCGAGAGTCAATGGCAGTCAGAGACTTGGTTTACCCTGTTGTCAGTGTCTCCTTTATTGTTGAGCGAGTACCCGACTGACCCCTGCAACCAGCAAGCCTGCGCTCCCCCTGCATCCCATAGCACCATCCAGAGTCCCAGGGCCTTCACCTACCCGTGGAGGGTGACGACATCTAGCTGCCCCACTCCATCACCCCGGGTACTTCCAACGGCAGCGGCGGTACTCCCAATTACCGTACACCATGGGTGGTGTCACAAACTATATCTCTTCCCTGTAAATAATCCCCTTCTTCATTTGAGCGGGGCCCCTAGCCCCCGGGTCTGGAGACCCTCGAGCCACGAGTAATCACCACCCCCGGATCCGAGCAATTCGATCTACTGCAGGGGCGGCACAACTACAATTCTGGTGTCAGTGCACCCAGAAGAAACTGCGTAAGAAATTGTAGTGTGGGGGCGTGTCCTAGACATGGTGGCGTGAGGAAGCTTACCTCCAGAGCTCCCGCGCCCACAGCTTAATATTACAGACTCCGGTGGTCCCTCCTCGTCCAGGATGGCCCCCAAGAGAAGACCGGGCAGTGCCCCCACCTCCGCATCCCCCGGAGTGGGCCAGAAGTCCCAGGGGAGCCTCTCCAGATACCTGGCAGGGTCGGGCCGGGAGCTCCCGCCGGCGGCCCAGGACAAGATGGCGCCGGCGTCTCAGCAGCGTTCCCCGGCTGGGGATTCCCCTGGTGCGACCCGGCGCCCGCCCACAGCCTCTGCAGCAGCTCGGATGTCGGGTGGAGGGGAGAAACGAGCGAACGTCACAGCAGGGAGACCGGCGGCGGCAGATCAAGGTATAGAAGCATGGAGGAGGGGGGGACCCACAGGCCCGGCCACACAGCATGTCACTGAGGAGACAGAGGAGGCCATGACATCCGGGGGATCACCTGTAATGGGATTCTCGGCGTCCCTCTGCACTCCAGGTACCCCTCCTTCTCTGGGGCAAGCAGAAGGCCCCTTGATGGCAGACGACCAGCCCCCCGGCCCCCCTCGGGATGATTTGCAGGCTTTGAGGGAGCTTTTATTGGCCCTCCCTAGCAAAAAAGATCTGGAGGATGTGGTGGCTAGAATAGAATCCTCCCAGCAGATGGCGCTGATTACCCTGAGAGAGAAAATGGTGGTGCTGGAAGATAGAATAGAGGCTACAGAGCAAGCACAGGAGTCTCTGGAGGGTAGAATGGAGAGGATTGAACGGGACTGTGAGACTTCTAATGCCCGCATTAGGGAGCTTGCTCTGCTATTGGACGATCAAGAAAACAGGGGCAGAAGAAATAATATAAGGCTGAAGGGTATACCGGAGGACTGGCCCCAAGATGTGCTGCGCACCAAAGTCTTATCCATATTCAATCAAGTCACTGATCGCCCACCTGAGGCCGCCTATCTCTTTGACAGAATTCATAGTTTCGCAAGGCCTGGCCCCAGATCTGCTTCCTTCCCCAGAGACGTATTATGTCGCTTGCATTATTATGGGGATAGAGAGAGGATTCTTCAGGGAGCCTGGTCGCGGGGCTCTGTGGATGTAGACGGGGCTGTGGTGAAGCTCTTCCCGGATGTCTCCGGCCGTACACTATACATGAGACGGTTGCTACACCCTCTTCTGCTCAAAATCAAAGAGGCAAGTGCATCGTACAGATGGGGCCACCCCTTTCATCTGATTGTCCGCAAGGGGGACTCTGTGTTCCAATTGAGGAGGCACTCTGAGCTTTCAAAATTGTATGACTTTCTTGGAATACCAGACTGCTCTATCCCGGGCTGGATGGAGTGGGAACCTCAGGCCCCAACTGGGAGGCGAAGGAGGAGGGATGGCGTCCAATCCTCCCATTGTGATGATCTTGGAGGGTCATGAAATCTCTTGGTTGCTGATGGGTCGGGGAAGTGACCAAAGTGGTGGCTGAGGGGTCGGGAGAGGAGTATGGCTGGGGGTTGCCTCCTTACTCCGCTGGCAAGGGTTCTGGCTGTGCGACTGGCCCAACAGACCACAGCGTACTGACTTACGTTCAATGCAACTTTGTTCTATTGACGTTGGGTCGTTTGAGGGGGGGGGGGTCTTGCATCTCCGTCTTGGGCGGGAGGGATCGCAGGAGGTTAATTTGACGGACTCTCCCCGTTTGTTTGGGGTCTGGGTCACCAAGCATACATATGTGAGGCGCGGGATGGAGCTCTGGCCACATGTCAGTTCTTGTCCCTAACTTTCCCTAAGCAGTTTCTGGGCTGGTCCCTGGTACTGCGTGCGGCAGTTCTGCTGCTTTTCCACTCTCTTCCTTTACACTTTGTGCTCCTCTACATCTTTCTCTATCCCCTGCTAAAGGGTCTTTGCTTTCGCTTGGCTACATTCTCTCAACCCTCCCTCTTCCACTCATCCGTTTCCCTCCTCCTTTCCTTCCCCCCTCTTATTCCCTCTCTTTTTTTTTTTTTTTTTTGTGTGGGTGTGTAATTTGTTGTTCGTTCCTCCAGAGGTCCGTGACGGAGTATGACAAAGCAGAGACAAGCCGAGCTTCGGGTGGGATCACTGAATGTTAAGGGTCTTCACAGCCCGGAGAAATGGTCTATTCTCCTGAACCTACTATGGAAAAACAGAATTCAGGTCGCTTTCCTCCAAGAAACACACTACTGTGAGGCAAAACCATACAAACTTGCCGACAGAAGGTATCCTGTAGTGCACCATTCACCCTCCCCGGACCCTAGATCCAGGGGCACGAGCATCTTATTGTCCATTACGCTCCCTTGGGAACTGCTGGACTCTCGATCGGATGATCAGGGAAGGCTTCTGATGCTCAAGGGACGCATTGCTACACAGACTTTCACTTTTGTGGCGGTCTACTTGCCAAATTCGGGTCAATGCCCTACATTGCTGCGTTATCTTGAGCAGATAGAGGAATTCTCTGAGGGCACTCTGGTCTTCGGGGGTGACTTTAATGTTGTGTTGGAGCCGCCGAGGGATAGCTCCAAAGGGGTGTCCAGTTTGCCACATTCGGTACTACGTCGCTTGCGACGGGGTCTACATGACCATCAACTAATAGACACTTGGCGATTGATGCACCCATCAGACAAAGATTTCTCATTTTACTCGGCAGCGCATGATTGCTACTCCAGGTTAGACCTCTTTTTCCTTAAACATGGGGATCTACATTCTCTGGTGGCTTCCTCAATCGAGTGCATATCATTCTCGGATCACGCCCTGATCACAATAACTCTATCCCTCGGCTACCCCATTGGGAGGCAGAGTCAATGGACCCTGAACACTTCGCTACTCGACGAACCGGTGACAATGCAGGAAATAAGGGAGGCCTTGCGGGAATATTTCAGAGACAGTGGGGGGGGGGAGGCATAGTCTGGGAGGCACACAAATGTGTGGTGAGGGGACTGTTCATCAAACATGGGGCACGCCTGAAGAGAGAAAGAGAAGCTAGGGTTACATCCCTTTTGGCAGACATTAGAGGGCTGGAGGCAATTCACAAGGGGTCTCTGGGAGGGGATGTGGGGGCCATTTTGGTCAAGAAGAGGGAGGAACTGAGGACCCTACTAGGCTGCAAAGCTAGGGGAACATTGGCTAGGTGTAGACGGCATTTCTATGAATTTGGCAATAAGAGTGGCAGGACCCTGGCTAGAGCTCTGAGGACTCAGAGAGCGAGAGGATACGTCACTAAGGTGCACATCGCGGGAGACAGATGGGCTACTTTGCCGAAAGACATTGCCTCCGCTTTGAAAGATTTCTTTTCCACCCTTTATGCAATTGATGGGGGGCGGTCTGAGAGAGCCAGGACGGAATTGCGTAAACGTATACGGATGTACATCGCGGACTCCGGCTTGAGACATCTTAAGCCGGAGGATGCGGCCGATCTGGAAAGGCCCATCTCGGAGGAGGAATACTGGTCCGCACTTAAAAAATCCCCCACAGGCAAGGCTCCTGGCCCGGATGGTTTCCCTCTGCTCTATTACAAAAGGTTGGATTCCATTTTGATTTCCCCATTTCTATCAGCATTCAACCATGGCCCACATTCGGAAGCTGCTCCCTTGCCAAGGGATACCCTGGCTGCTAATATAGTAGTTATCCCTAAAGAGGGCAAAGATCCTACTTCGTGCTCTAGTTACCGACCCATTTCCCTCCTCAACACAGACCTGAAGCTCTTCACTAGGATTCTTTCGGACAGACTTTCCCCTTTGCTGGGGGAGATTGTTCACCCGGATCAGGCTGGGTTCATGACGGGCAGGGAAGCAAGGGACAACACGACTAAGGCTTTGAACATAATACACAAGGCTAAATCCGTTGGGCTGCCTTTGATGCTTCTGTCGACCGACGCAGAAAAAGCGTTCGACAGAGTCAACTGGATTTTTATGGAGGAGGTTCTGCGGGCTGTGGGGTTGGGGAGCATGATGCTTGCTTGGATTTGTTCCCTGTACAGCATCCCTTCGGCAGCAGTTAGAGTGAACGGTCTCCTCTCAGAGAGATTCCCCATCCGCAATGGAACAAGGCAGGGTTGTCCTCTCTCGCCTTTGATTTTTATACTGACTCTGGAACCCCTGCTCAGCCGGATCAGAAGCAACATTAACATATCGGGCCCCAACGTCTCAGGTTCTACTTATAAAATCGCGGCTTATGCGGACGATTTACTTTTTTTTATTACCAACCCTCGGGTTTCCCTCCCTAATCTTATGAGAGAGCTGGAAATCTACTCCTCATTATCTAACTTTAAAATTAATATGTCAAAATCGGAGGCCCTAAATATATCTCTTCCCCTTGAGTTGGTCACTTCGCTACAATCCGCGTTCGAGTTTAGGTGGGCTAGCCAGGCCTTGAAGTATCTGGGCGTCCAGGTGCCTGCGGACCCTAGTCAAATCTACAAATTGAATTATCTCCCGCTCCTGCAATCAATTAGAAAAGACTGCGCCAACTGGGGGAAGGGCTACTTCACATGGTTCGGGAGATGTGCAATATTGAAGATGAATATCCTGCCACGTCTCTTATATCTTTTTCAATCCTTGCCGATTAGGATCCCTAGCTCTTTCTTCAAGGAACTGGCCTCTCTACAGATCAAATTTATCTGGGCCAACAAACCTGCGAGACTTTCCCGATCTCTTTTGTGCAGGCCTAAGAGTAGGGGAGGCCTGGGTATCCCAGACCTTAAAAAGTACTATCTGGCCACGCACATGGTTAGGGTGTTGGACTGGTGCCGCCATTCCAGCACAAAGCCGTGGGTAGCCCTAGAACAGAGCTTCTCGGAAATACATCTTCCGGCCATCCCTTGGCTTTTGAACCTCCCCCTGCCTGCTCTGAGATCTCATCCTACCATTGGCGCCACTGTTGAATGCTGTTCGAGAGGGGAGGTCAGACGTCTTCTTTTGCCAGTGCCTTCCCCTATGACACCCATACTAGGTGACCCGGAATTCCGTCCTGGTCTCTTGGACCCGGTCTTCAGAAAGTGGGTTCAAGGGGGCAAATTCAGAGCCTGTCATCTGGGTAGAGAGGGGGATTGGCTTTCACTGACAGATATCCGGGGCTTCTTGCCTTCGGGTTCCATGGGGGATTGGAGGGCTATGCAGTTGAGGCACTACATGCTTTCCCTCCCTCGCTTCAGCCGATATGTCGGACCGCCCACGGGATTTGAAAAGTTGTGTCTGGGAGAGGGAGTCGTAAGGCACTCACTATCCTTGGTATACAACATGCTATCAGATCCGGGGGATTTGCCCCCCCCCCCCGGCCTACCTGTTGCAGTGGGAGAGGGACCTGGGGATTAGTTTATCCGACTCACAAAGAAACAAAATCCTCCAGCTAGCACATAGAACTTCGATCAGTTCCAGACTGCTGGAAGCTAATTACAAACTGTTGGCCAGGTGGTACAGGGTCCCGACCAGACTCCATAGAATGTTTCCCTCAGTTGACCCGGTTTGTTGGAGATGTGGTCAGGGGGAGGGTGATTTTGTGCACATTTTTTGGTCTTGCCCTTCTCTGCAGCGGTTTTGGTCAGAAGTGGGGGAGGTAATCAGACGAGTGACCGGTACTTCTGAAACAATGGGTCCGGAGCTATTCATTCTACAGCTATCCGAACTCCCGGTTTCTAAATATAGGAGATCTTTGCTTAGATTCCTGGTCATGTCTGCCAGGTCTTGTGTTCCGCTTGGTTGGAAGTCTACTACCCCCCCCACGGTGACGCAGTGGGTTTCGCGGATTAACGATCTGATGCATATGGAGGATTTGACATCCTCTATTAACGATCGCCAGGAGGACTTTTATAGGACATGGTTCCCATGGATAGAGTTCACCTCCTCGGCGGAGTACGCGGACTTGGTCACGGAACCTCAGGATTCCTGATTTACCCTCCTTTTTTTTTTTTTTTTTTTTTTTCTTCTCTTCTCTTGTCGCCTTCTTTCTCCCCCTCTTTTCCTTTCTCTCTACTTTATTCCCTGATCTTCTCTTCTGCCCTCTTCTCCTTCCCCTTTCTTTATTTCTTTCTCTACAGGCCTTCAATCTTGGTTCAGGCTCTGATTTCTTTTTCTTCGCTCTTCTCCCTACTTACATTAAGTTGGGTCGGCTTATAAAATATGTAAACTGGGCCAGACCTGAGTAGTAGCGGGGATGGGAATTGCAGACTGTATATACACTACCGTCATTTCTGTAATAATACCTGCGTCCCAGTTGGGAGCAGGGGATGTATTGTTTGTTACGAGTTTGGCTTTAAAATAAAGAATTTAAAAAAAAAAAAAAAGAAATTGTAGTGTCCATTTTGTCATGCTATGTTTTGTAAAAGTGAAAACATTGGCGCTAAAGCAATATTTTAAGTAAAAATTAGAATAATTTTTTTCATTCCACTTTGAATTAATTCTTGTGTAGAATTTGAAGGATTAAAAATGTTTCCTGACACCAGTTTTGAGGTGTTTGAGGAGTGCAGTTTTTAAAATGCTTTCACTTTTTGGAAGTTACCAACATATATGTGAATAGGTTTTGAATAGGGTTGTAAATTTCTTGAAAAAAGAGAAATTGCTGCAAAACTTTAACCCTTCTAGCATTCTAAGAAAATAAAATTACGTTTGAAAAATTACACAGCAGATGTAAAGTAGATATATCTGAAATGTTATTAATAGATTTTTTTTGTACAACATGAGTAACTTGTTTAAGTTTATAAAAATTGAAAGTTTGAAAATTGCTAAATTTTTTACATAATTCTGATGTTTTCAAAAATAATACACAAAATATATCAACCTTTATTTACTCCTAACATAAAGTACAATGTGTCAAGAAAAAAAAACCTCTCAGAATCACTGGAATACATTGAAGCGTTATTAGCACATAACATGACACTGGTCAGATTTGAAAAATTTGGCTTGGTCATTAAGGTCAAAATTAGCTTTGTCACTAAGTGAACATGGTAAATAAAAGACCCCCAAGACAATTGTGCAATTGCACTTTTTTTTGCAATTTCACATCACTTGGAATTTTTTTCCCGTTTTCCAGTACAGTACGAGGGGCTGCTGATAAGTCTTTGGCTTTGTGATCTTTTTTGTTTCTATGGTACCAAATGTTAAATCACATGAAAGCCTTATGTGTCTCATATTTGTTTTCAAAATTTTGTTTTTGTTGTTTATGGCAACAGTATTCTACGCAGATGGGAAAACAAAATGGCAGAGTTTAATGCGATATTTACAACATTTGAGAGCAGAGGAGTGATAAAATTCTTGTTTCTGCAAGGAAAGTCTGTGAAGGATATTCATGGTGATATGTCACAGACATTGAGGGATCAATGCCCTTCATATTCCACAGTTAAGAACTGAGTTGCCAGATTTAAAACTGGCCACTTCAGCACCAATGATGAGGGACGTCCTGGATGACCGAGAGTGATTGTTGTTACGGAGATCGTCGATGCTGTACACAACCTCATACTGGAGAATCGACGAATTTCAGCTAAAGCAATAGCAAAAATCATGGGGATTTCCCGTGACAATGTTTGCGTCATTATCCATGATCACTTGGACATGAGGAAGCTATCTGCAAAGTGGGTACCCAAATGTTTGAGAACAGATCAGAGAAGCATGAGCGTGAAAACATCCTGGTCCATTTCTCAGTGTTTTCGGACTGAGAAGAACTTCCTGGATGGACTGGTCACTATGGATGAGACCTAGATTTATTTTTATGACCCTGAAAACAAGAAGCAGTCAAAAGAATTGGAGGCACAGTAAAAAAAAATGGTTCTCCTCATCCAAAGAAGTTTAGGGTGCAGCCACTAAGGTGATGGCGTCTGTGTTCTGGGATAAGGAGGTCATGCGGCTAGTGACTACCCTCAAAAGGGTTCCACCATTAAAGCAAGGTATTACATTGAACTTTTGGACCAACTGAAAGCAGCTCTGAAGGCCAAAAGGTGCGGCAAGCTGTCCAAAGGAATCTTGTTCCTGCAAGACAACGCCTCAGCTCACACTGCACAAGCGACCACGGCAAAACTGGCAGAGCTGGGCTTCCAGCTGGTTGACCCCCCACCTTATTCACCAGATCTAGCTCCGTCCGACTAACAATATGTAACGGGATGCCGGGGGTGCCTCGGGGCTTGTAGTCGTGGCCCCCTTTTCTCTCAGGCCAACCCCCGGCTCCGCCGTCACTACTGGGACAGGGGATTGTTCTGTGGGGCAGAGTGTGGTGTAAAAGAGCATACTTTCAGCCGCAGGAAGACTCTTCAGGCAGGGATCAGATAAACCAAACTACATCTTTATAGCACAGAGTTTCACAGACAGCTCAATGCACGGATTTTGTAGCGCACGGTCACAATTCCTGTCCGGGGAAATCTTTCCTTGTTGTCTCCTCTAGTGGGGATGTGCCCAGCTACTCCACTTCACCTAGGCTCCCACTCCGGCTAACACAGACTGGACCCACACCAATTCTGCTTCACCCTTGAGGACACTTCTTCTCTTCTTCCCTTCTTTCTTTCTTTCTTTCTGCCCACTCAGCTCCACACTCTGCCCCTGGCTGTTCCTTCTCCCCCGTCCCGGAATCAACTGACTTCAACACACACACACTTCTCTCTCTAAGCTGCCGGCTCCTCCTCTCTCCTGCCCTGTTTCTATGGGGACAGCCGTCCCACCCGGGCTCTAGGGGAAACCCCACTGCACAGTAAAAACATGTTTATTAATAACATCAACAGTAACTACCCCAGAGTGAGGTATCTTCAGCGGGAAACTGCACCTCCTTGTAAGGGGTCTGCCCACCCCTTACATTCCTCCCCTCTTTAAGCCTAAGCCTCCCGGCAAGGCTCGAACCTGTAAAACACAATTTAGCAGCAAGGCAAACTTTGGATAAAAACTTTAAAACCTTCATAAACAAAGTCAACCACTGAGCGCCCAAGTTCTGCGCCCGGAGTCCCTCCTGGGAGCTCCCGGTCTTTGTAGGCAGTGTGCCCGGAGG
The DNA here is from genome assembly GCF_048569485.1 of Anomaloglossus baeobatrachus. NCBI lineage: Eukaryota > Metazoa > Chordata > Amphibia > Anura > Aromobatidae > Anomaloglossus > Anomaloglossus baeobatrachus. The sequence goes on from NC_134353.1 coordinate 845,875,210, forward strand.
CCTTCAGCAGGCACTCCCGGTCTTTGCTGGTCTTCTGCCCGGAGGCTTTCACAGCACTCCCGGTCTTTGTAGATAGGAGGACAAACAATAAAGTCTTCCTTAACATCACGGAGGGAGCCCCTGGCTCAGTCCAGCATCAGGCTCCTTCCGGGCTCGGTAACTTAAACATGGTTGCAAACTGTGGAACTTTTCCGGCTCCTTAACAACACCGGTCTTCAACACGAACATGTCCATCACCTCCGGTCGTTACGGGTCACTCGGGATGGTAAGCGCGCTGCCATTCGGCCCGCTGAGCCCTCACATAAGCGGAAATGGACTGACCTGGCAAGCGGCGCAGCCTCCGGAACGGTTCGTAGTTGACTGGTGGTTCTGGCGCCTCTGTCTCCGGTTTTGCCTCTTCAACCCCCGACGGGGGTGACGGGGTCGCTGAACGGGACGGACGGGGACTACCCACGACGATCACCGGGTGTGTGACCATACTCTGGTGGATCGCTAACACCGCCGGTGTCCCCTTGTCTGGGTCTGCACTCAGTCCTGTCATGACTTCTGGCGACACCGCCAGCGTGTTTCTCGGCCGGGAAATCTCAGCCAGCACCGGTCTCTGCTGTGTACGTCTCCGGTACTGACACTCTTCCCATCCGATCTCTTGCAGACCTTCCTGTAATGGCGCCGGGGACGGTGGAGATGCTGGGGAAGGTGGAGGCGGGCCTTCTTTTCCCGCTCTTGTATACGCTCCACCCCCAGTCTCACACATTAAATCGACCCAGCATAGGCGACTCTTCTTTTTCTCTGTACTGCCACCCTCTCCACATGTTTTCAGTAACATCTTAGGGCCAGCACCTCCCCTCTTTGGACGGCGTACTCTGTACTTCTTTTTCTTCGCCGGCCAACTCAGGGTCTTTCGTTTGGCGCCAATTCTTCACGCGCTCGCTGTACTCGTGAAGACGACGGCCATCTTACCGCCGTCTTGTGCCTGGTCCAACGCCTTAGGCACCACTTGGTCTCCATCTTCTTGGATCGGGACCCCCTGCAGATAATCCGGATCCTGTCGACTACGCCACATGTAACGGGGTGCCGGGGGTGCCTCGGGGCTTGTAGTTGTGGCCCCCTTTTCTCTCGGCCAACCCCCGGCTCCGCCATCACTACTGGGACAGGGGATTGTTCTGTGGGGCAGAGTGTGGTGTAAAAGAGCATACTTTCAGCCGCAGGAAGACTCTTCAGGCAGGGATCAGATAAACCAAACGACATCTTTATTGCACAGAGTTTCACAGACAGCTCAATGCACGGATTTTGTAGCGCACGGTCACAATTCCTGTCCGGGGAAATCTTTCCTTGTTGTCTCCTCTAGTGGGGATGTGCCCGGCTACTCCACTTCACCTAGGCTCCCACTCCGGCTAACACAGACTGGACCCACACCAATTCTGCTTCACCCTTGAGGACACTTCTTCTCTTCTTCCCTTCTTTCTTTCTTTCTTTCTGCCCACTCAGCTCCACACTCTGCCCCTGGCTGTTCCTTCTCCCCCATCCCGGAATCAACTGACTTCAACACACACACACTTCTCTCTCTAAGCTGCCGGCTCCTCCTCTCTCCTGCCCTGTTTCTATGGGGACAGCCGTCCCACCCGGGCTCTAGGGGAAACCCCACTGCACAGTAAAAACATTTTTATTAATAACATCAACAGTAACTACCCCAGAGTGAGGTATCTTCAGGGGGAAACTGCACCTCCTTGTAAGGGGTCTGCCCACCCCTTACAAATATGTTTCCAAACCTGAAGAAACCTCAAGGGTCCCAAATTTAACACCATTTCTGATGCCATGGCTGCTACGGATGCCTGGTTTGAAGCACAACGAAAATCCTTCTTTTTGCTAGGCTTACAGAACTTGGAGTAATGATGTAAGAAGTGTGTTGACATCAGTGGAGAGTATATGGAATAAATGTAAAGTTTCATCATCCTGTCTAGTTTCTTTCTGGGTAAAGCAAAAGACTTATCAACAGCCCCTCGTATAGCTAATGGTTTAATTCAAAAGTACAACTTGTCCCACAAAAAAACAAGCTGTCATATGGCAATATTGAAGGAAAAATAAAAAAGTTTTGGCTCTTGGAAGAAGAACAGAAAAAAAATAAAATGAAAAATCACCAGGGGGTGAAGGGGTTAAAAAAGGTGCTCTTAGAATAATGAATTGGGAAGAAACAAAAGTAAAGGTGCAAAACATAGAAAACTAGCCAAAAAACAGGCTCAAAGGCAATGATGAATTGAATCTGGCCAATATATTTTCAAACTTTAAACTTTAACTTTAAAAACTGAATGCAAATTCTTAAAAACCCTCCCTTAGCTCCCTGTATTATACTGGCCTCTGGCAAATGCATTGATGATTCTGCATATTCACCAACATGTTTTTCCTTTCACATTAGACATGTTTCAATCAGATGAACGGTGCCATATTTATTCTATTTTAGGTAAAAGTTAATTCAACCCCCAGTACAGATTGAAGTTGGAAGTTTGTGTGCAACGCACATCCCCGTTACGGCAGGGAGTAAAGCCTGCTTTACACAGTACAATTACGCATACGATATCGTATGCGATCGTACCCGCCCCCATTGTATGTGCGGCAAGTTCAATTTGTTGACCGTGTCGCACAAATGATTATTTCCCGTCACACGTACTTACCCTTCCATACGACCTCGATGTGGGCGGCGAACATCCACTTCCACTTCCTGGAGTGGGAGGGACGTTCGGCGTCACAGCGACGTCCAGCGGCAGCCGGCCAATAGAAGTGGAGGGGCGGAGATGAGCGGGACGTAAACATCCCGCCCACCTCCTTCCTTCCACATTGCTGGCCGGGAGCTGCGGGACGCAGGTAAGATATGTTCATCGTTCCCGGGGTGTCACACACTGCGATGTGTGCTGCCTCGGGAACATTGAACACCCCGACGTACAATTTTTAGCTTTTGAACGACGTGCATGCGATGAACAGTTTTTCGTTCAATCGCAATCGCACGTAGGTTTTACACTCTACAACACCACTAACGATGCCCGATGTGCGTCACTTACGACGTGACCCCGCCGACACATCGTAAGATTTATTGTAGCGTGTAAAGCCCGCTTTAGAAGATGACGCTCTTTTAGGCCCCCCTTCACACGCACGTGATCACGCACGTGCCGCGAGACACGTAATTTCCTTGCGTGTTGCGTTTGGTAAGTACGTGTCTCCGGTACGTGCGGGCCATGTATTTTCTACGTGTGCTATCCGCGGTAACACATGGAGAACCGGTAGTGTTAATACTTACGTGGTCCTTGCTGCTGTCCAGGGCACTGTTCTTCGGCTCCAGCCCCGCCCACTCCCCGCTGATGCTACTCCTGGCCGAATGGAGGGGCGGAGATCAGCGCCCGTGACATCACGCCCACCTCCTTAACACGCTCATAATGTGTGGCGGTTGGCAGCCACTCTTTGCAGCGGAAGATTCTGCAGGGCTGGTGGAGGTGAGTATGTGTTTTTTTTATTTTAAAATAATGACACGTGTTTCTCCGGCTCGTGTCAAGTGGGACCGCATCCACACTACATCAGTGTGGCACGTGTGCGGGCCGCGTGACACCCGTGCTGCCGGAGAAAAACGGACATGCCTCCGTATGGAGCACACGGGCTAACGTCTGCTCCACATGGAGGCACGGGCCAATGGCTGAACATGTGCGTGCACATATACCCATTGATTTTAATGGGTTTACGTGTGCCCGTGTCTCCGGTTCATGCGGAAACGGACCTAGCACGTACCGGAGGCACGTGCATGTGAAGGGGGCCTTATTGTTCGGTTTATGGACAGCTCCTGAGACCTCTGGGAAATGTTAAGGCCCCGTCACACTAAGCAACATCGCTAGCAACATCGCTGCTAACGAACAACTTTTGTGACGTAACAGCGATGTTGCTAGCGATGTTGCTGTGTGTGACATCCAGCAACAACCTGGCCCCTGCTGTGAGGTCGTTGGTTGTTGCTGAATGTCCTGGGCCATTTTTTAGTTGTTGCTGTCCTGCTGTGAAGCACAGATCGCTGTGTGTGACAGCGAGACAGCAACAACTAAATGTGCAGGCAGCAGGAGCCGGCTTCTGCGGACACTGGTAACCACAGTAAACATCGGGTAACCAAGAAGCCCTGTCCTTGGTTAACCGATATTTACCTTTGTTACCAGCCTCCGCCGCTCTCACTGTCAGTGCCGGCTCCTGCTCTGTGCACATGTAGCTGCAGGACACATCGGGTTAATTAACCCGATGTGTGCTGTAGCTAGGAGAGCAGGGAGCCAGCGCTGAGCAGTGTGCGCTGCTCCCTGCTCTGTGCACATTTAGCTGCAGCACACATCGGGTAATTAACCCAATTTGTGCTGTAACTAGGAGAGCAGGGAGCCAGCGCTAAGCAGTGTGCGCTGCTCCCTGCTCTGTGCACATTTAGCTGCAGCACACATCGGGTAATTAACCCGATGTGTGCTGTAACTAGGAGAGCAGGGAGCCAGCGCTCAGTGTGCGCTGCTCCCTGCTCTCTGCACGTGTAGCTGCGTGCGCTGGTAACCAAGGTAAATATTGGGTTGGTTACCCGATATTTACCTTAGTTACCAAGCGCAGCATCTTCCACGCGGCGCTGGGGGCTGGTCACTGGTTGCTGGTGAGCTCACCAGCAACTCGTGTAGCCACGCTCCAGCGATCCCTGCCAGGTCAGGTTGCTGGTGGGATCGCTGGAGCGTTGCAGTGTGACATCTCACCAGCAACCTCCTAGCAACTTACCAGCGATCCCTATCGTTGTTGGGGTCGCTGGTAAGTTGTTAAGTGTGACTGGACCTTTAGGCATTCTTTACATGAGGGTCATGGCAATGATTATTTATTTTCTTTTATTGCTGCCAGATTGTCTGTTGTTAAATAGAAGCTAACTCTTCAGATGTTCATCTGATTGCACCGTGGATTGGTTTATGTAATGACCTGCACTGTCCCATTTATATGATGCATTGTTTATTATCACATGAAATATATTTCACTGTTTCATTTAATCAAAGTTATCAGTTATGATACTATTTTCCTATATTTACATTTATTTTACACTTTGAACCATTAATTACATCATGGTAAATACTTTATTCAGGATGATTGGATTTTTAGACAGCCTGTCACAGGTCAAAAATGTCGATTCTTTGCTCTTAAAGAGGTAGGTCACCCCTTTTCATTACTGACCACATCGCTATGTTGAGAAAGAAGGTTTCACTCAAATACCTTGTGTTGCCATTTTCCTCCCAGTTTTGGGGGAAAAAAGTGCGCCTTACAAACCAGAAAATATGGTATTTTTTTTCATTAAAGATTTGTCAAAAGAGCCACATCTGGCATGTGAGCCTTAAGGCCGCTTTACACGCTGCGATATCGTTACCGATATCGCTAGCGTGCGTACCCGCCCCATCAGTTGTGCGACACGGGCAAATTGCTGCCCGTGGCGCACAACATCGCTCAGACCCGTCACACTACTTACCTGCCTAGCGACATCGCTGTGACCGGCGAACCGCCTCCTTTCTAAGGGGGTGGCTCGTTCGGCGTCACAGCGACGTCACTAAGCGGGCGCCCAATAGAAGCGGAGGGGCAGAGATGCATGGAACGTAACATCCCGCCCACCCCCTTCCTTTCGCATTGCCGGAGGCCGCAGGTAAGGTGAGGTTCCTCGTTCCTGCGGTGTCACACATAGCGATGTGTGCTGCCGCAGGAACGATGAACTATATCGTACACGCAGCAGCAACGATAATTGGGAATAGGGGGGCATGTCACCGATGAGCGATTTTGCACATTTTTGCGACGATTCAAAATCGCTCATAGGTGTCACACGCAATGACATCGCTAAAGCGGCCGGATGTGCGTCACAAATTCCGTGACCCCAACGAGATCGCTTGAGCGATGTCGTAGCGTGTAACACGGCCTTTAGGTTCCCGATCCCTGTTGTAGGGAATCGACTCTGGTAGGTGATGGCAGGGACGCACACACAGGTTTTCAGTTCAAAAAGTCATTTTATTCACATTATAAACAAACGTAAATGCACAGTCCTACTTCAGACAGGAATACAATGCAAAAGTCCAGCTTGTCAAACAGCATAACAAAGGTCCTGGAGGTGCCAGTCCATTCAGGTATATCATTCCCACAGACCCTGCTTTCCAGCACATCCACCCACCAGATTGAGAGGTTTTGGCTGCCTATTTGGCTATGTGCCCACGGGACTCTGTACCTGCGGATTTTGCCTCTGAAAACCCGTGGATTTTTGACACCCTGGACTAGTCAGGTCGTCCCAGGTAGTCCCATGCACACACACACACCCTCCCTAGAAAGGTGACAGCAGCCAACCAAGAAACCCTTATCACCACCCTCCAGGTTTGATGTCCACACCAGGGGGGTGGAGCCAGGCGGTTGGCCCCACCCTCCGAGGAGTTCACAGGCCTGGAGGCGGGAAAAAAGACACAAGTTCTAGTACACAGAGAGAGTAGTCTTGACAGTGAAGGAGAGAGGTTGAGTTCAAGGGCAGACCTGTGACGAGGCCTGCCAATAGTCTACTCAAGTGGCTGGGTTGGAGCCCAGTCACCTCTGGCAAGGAGGCAGATGGTGGTGGCCGCCTGCAGGAGCTGGGATTACAGCCGGTGGAACCGTGAGGACCAGGGTCGGGCGGTGGCCCGCCGGTACCGAACCGGGGAACCGATTGGAAAGGGTACTCAGACCCAGTACGAAACCCCGAACCGACAGGGCCGCGTCAAATCAACTGATTAAGGACTGGACTTAAGGACCTATCCCACACAAGACCCGTTAGAAGACAACAGCCCAACCATACAGGGTAAAGCCACCACCAAGGCATAGAGACCCAAAGGGCCAGCATCTGCGGGCAAACAGGGCTCTTCCGACAACCAGCAAGCCGGGGAGCGGACTACCATTGCTCAGGCATAGGAGTCAAACATTCATACAAAGAGGTGCAGATGAAAGGCTGAAACCACCAACCTTTTCAGGGAGAAGCTGCAGCCGGTTGCGGGCCCCGTTCATCATCCCGTTTGGTTTACCAGAGACTCCCGTGTATTGTGTCATAGTGAGTACACCAGTGCCTTCGGGCCGCGCACCGCGCTGCACCGCACCAGCATACGCCCGCATTCGCTCTCCTGCCTTCGCACCTCCCTCGGGCCCCAGGACCATCACTCCCCTACCCACGGAGGGGTCAACACCAAGCTGCTCAACACCGTCCGCGGGAGGCCTAGTTAACGGCAGCGGTGGTGTCCATCTATTCACCACAACCCGTGGGTGTCATCACGAACTTACATCCCTTACAAACCACCGCGGCCCAAGCCGTGGTACTTCCCCGTCGAAGTCCCTGCATGTAGCGCCAACCCCCTTGCAGAGCGACGTGACCTCCGGGTCCGTGAGGAGCTCGAGCCACCCACCGTACGAGCATGGGTCCGAGCGGCTCGGCGGTCACAGCCGAGCCCGCGGGGCGGTACAGATTTATCTTGATTTTCCAGATAAATCTGCAGGTTTACGCAAGTATAGATGTAACGCCCTGGCCTATCAGGTCGTCACATGGTATTGTGCAATCTGCCCTTCTGTACAGTGTCCACCCTCCTTGGTTACGGATCCTGGTCCTTTGGTGTTGCTAACAGCTTAGCCGTGAAAAATCCCACATGAATAGAGGGTAAGCGGTTACCCAGTCCCTGCTGATTGCACAAATCCGGCCAAAGAGGCTGAGGGATCCGGACCGTCCCCGCTCACGGTGAGCGCTCCACTGCCGACTACCCCGTCCTCGGCGGACGCCGAGCTGCCCCCACCAACCACGGCAGCGGAACCTTCAGTATGTCTATCAGAATCTCCGGCTGCAGAGATCCAGAGCAAGGCCCTCATTCCAGCCACGGCAGCGGTCAGCCAGACACCGGCAAGACCAGGACCGGCCTCATCACCGGGCCCGTCTTCAGAGGCGGAGCACCCGGGCCCTGCAACCTCAGCTGCGGAGCAGTCGGTTCATCAGTCTACATCAGCGGGAGCAGAACCAAGATGTCTGCCTGTTCCGTTACCGCGTGGTATCCCGACGGCTGTCAGGACCGCAGAAGTTTATTTATCAGCAGTGCTAGAGGCTGAAAGGCAACCTAACATCGATCCTCATGCTGGAGAAGTGCACGAGCGGCAGCTATTACGATTCCGTACAAAAGTGATAGCCAGAGAGCGACGCCGGAGAAGAATTGCCGCTCAAGAGCTTGTGAGTGGAAGTGCCACCTGGGTCTGGGGCCCGTGGAATGGTGGCCAGAGGCTGCGCTGTGCCCTGGAAGGGCCACTAGCGCAGGCTGATCGTGATTGTCCGTTGCAGTAATGCAGCGGTTAAGAGTGTTGAAAAATGATACAGTACCAGCAGTTGCGATGCCATAGAATGTTAGGTATCGGTGTTTTCGTTTATTATTTTTCATAGTTTATTATTTTTCATATAGATAATGTTAGTGAATAATCAACCAGTTTTAATGAAAAGAGGAAAAATTACCAGATTTGCCAGCAGATTGTCAAAAAGTGTACAACCGGTACATGGACTCCGTTAAGAGTTTTTATATGCATTTTAAGTAAAAAATGGACCACGGTCACAGGACTGGCGTGACCAACACAAACTTGTGTCAACCAGAGTCATCTAAAATACAACACCCGGGACCTTAACCCGGTCAAGAACCCACCTTAGGTTTCCAGGGGGAACAGGTTGTTTGGGTGGTGGGTTACTGGGATCCGGGACATTGGGACTGGACTGTCGCAGGAAGGGGCTGCAATGGGAATGTTGAGCCTCCGTTACCATAAAAACCGGTAGCGTCCCACAGTTGGGCAATGAACTCGCAATAATTTTAGTAACGTTAAGTGCTTACCTCCCCTGTGTGGGATGGACTCGTTGAATAAAAGTGTGTTAATTTATGTTTTCTTTTTCCCAGTTAAAGCAAAACAAAAATCAACCTCTGGCGTCCTGTAGCTCGCAGACGAGCTACGTTTAACCAAGGGGGAATGTGACGCCCTGGCCTATCAGGTCGTCACAGGGTATTGTGCAATCTGCCCTTCTGCACAGTATCCACCCTCTTTGGTTACGGATCCTGGTCCTTTGGTGTTGCTAACAGCTTAGCCAATCAAAATCCTAGGAACACTTCCCTCTTCAACCTACCAGACACACCATTGGGGGCCTGAAGAGAATAGGGCCACCCACATGGGGGGTTGGTGATGGAAAAGTGAGGAAAATGACAGTTGAGCAGAAAAGGGAGTTAAGAAAAGAGAGGAGAGAGTGGAAGGAGTTAGTAGTGGCTTTCGTTAAGAGAGGCCATGGAGGAGAGCTCCTGTGTACTAGGTGGCATACGTTGGTCTGGACCTGGTAGGAGCTGGAACCCCGGTCGCAGGGGACAGTGTCAAGGGGCACGGACTGCCGAGGAGGGCAGCCAGCGGCCTTGAGCTATCACCGGGCAGGGGCCAGGGCACGACGGGGTATGTGGACTCCAGGCCGGAAAGTAATTTCACGCGTTCCGGTAATTTACCCGACGGGGGTGAAGACTTCAAATGTCATCCCCAACATGCTCCAAAATCGAGGTACTAACGCACCGATGGGATAGGACTTTCCCACTACAGTCCAAAGAAATCCTACGCGTGAACCATGAGAGCAAGCTCACACCATTAGCCATACGGGTGAGTGGGACCCGAAGAGTTTTATACTAACGGGTCTAATCAAGACTAAGGTGCCAGGGATAGGGCCACAGGCTAGCAGCAACACCAAGGGCACAGACCCAAGCGTGCTCCCTTCAAGCTACAGTGGCGCTCAGAATTCTGGCTTACAAGCTGTCGGTGTAGTTATTCCAGGCCTGAGTGAGTACATTGAAAACCCCTGTTCCTACCCCCAATGGCACCCAACTACCATCCCAGCACCGTCAACTGGCCCCAGGACACAAACCCCCTACCCACGGAGGGGTTAAACATCAGGCTGCCAAAACATCGTCACCGGGCTACCCCCCCAACCGCAGCGGTGGTCCCTCACATTACCACGCACTGTGGGTGGCGTCACGAACTTTTCAAAATCCCTGTATATAGCCCCACTTTCATTCGAGTGGCCGCACGACCCCGGGTCCGGAGACCCCTCGAGCCACTTCTGATCCGGATCCGAGCAGCGGCCTGCCTGCTGGCACGGGGGCGGCACTCCCCACGTTATCCTATGGGATTTGAGGAGTGCTGTATCAATGCTGTGGTATATGCGGCTGAGGAATATGCTGCCGATTTCCTGCAGCCGCACGTAACTGCATGTCAATTATTCCTGCGGAAATATCTGCGGATGTCCTGCCTTTGGTATTTCCGCACTTGTCCAGCAAGTTTACCGCAACAAAAATGTTCGAATCCTGCAGCAATGGAAAGCTGCGGATTCCGGGGAGCAGCTGCGGTAAACCTGTAGATAAACCTGCGGCAAAGTCCACGGGTATATTGTCCCTGGGCACATAGCCTTTATGCTGTGCTAATCCTGCATCTGTGCACCTTGGGTGTTGCCGCAAAACTTGGAATAGTAGAAAAGGTGCAGGCCAGGTTTGACCTCCTAACAGTGCAAAAGGCATTTGGCAGGAGGAATATATCTCCCATGCACCATCATACCCTTTACTGTGTCACAATATGTATTTAGTAAATTTTTGTCTCCCAGGAAGACTGAGCAAAATATAATGTAAACACAATTGAGTCTAATAGTTTTGGATGAGTCACTTTTATATTATTTTTTATACCTCCTACTCCTAATTTTATTAGACCTATTTTTCAGTTAGATGTGGACCTTGGAACAGGTTATCAAAAAACTCCAGCAGAAAATAGCGGCAATAAATTGTGATGTAGAAGCTCTGAGCTTATGATCCTTAGCGTTATTGATTTACAGAAGGGAATTATTTCCACAAACTTTTTAAGCGTTTTACATCTGGATTTGTGAAGAATACATTTCCTGTTCTATTGCGATTTTAACTGCAAAATTCATTAAGAAAGGTGATGAAGAAAGTACTGTGAGTGGGTGATGTTCCCCTGGAAAGTATGCACTGTGCTGAGGTATAGCATTATAACTGCTAATTCCAGCTGCAGAGGAGCATGGACAACTCCAATAACTGTAAATAAACGGAGAGTAATATTTCACTGCTAAATACTGTAAATCTAGCCAAAAAACTATAATACATTCCATGCTTTTTTTTTTAACTAGTCAGTCATTGTTTTATCCCTGTAATACTATTATATATACACATATATGTATATGCATGATGATATGCTGATATATCTATTAAAAAAATGGTAATGTCCTTTTACAATTATTTAAATAATATCTTTATGATCACAGTATGGTAATGACATGCTATTGAGGTTTTCAATGACAACTCTAGTGTTATGCAACTAAATAACTATCATATCTTTTGTGCATAAATCAAGACAGGTAGGGGCAGAGCAGCTTGGATATTTGGGATAGTGACTCAACTCCCATGACTTCTTAAGCTGGCTATAAGATGGCTTATAACATTTGTTACAACATTGAGGGGGAACCTCCGGTCCTTTTCTCCAACCCCTGGGCAGATTTCAGGGTACTGCAGTGCTCAGGCAAGTAAAACGCCAGCTACTGTCTGTCACGGTCATCTCCCTGTTCTTGGAGACTAGTGGCAGCTTGAGGACTGGAGTCCCTTATCTCTATCGGGGACTCTGCATTTAAATGTCATTTTGTTTCCTTTAAGCTGGTGTCACACACAGCGACAACGACAACGACGTCGCTGCTACGTCACCATTTTCTGTGACGTTGCAGCGACGTCCCGTCGCTGTTGCTGTGTGTGACATTCAGCAGCGACCTGGCCCCTGCTGTGAGGTCGCCGGTCGTTGCTGAATGTCCAGCTTCATTTTTTGGTCGTCACTCTCCCGCTGTGACACACACATCGCTGTGTGTGACAGCGAGAGAGCGACGAAATGAAGCGAGCAGGAGCCGGCACTGGCAGCTGCGGTAAGCTGTAACCAGCGTAAACATCGGGTAACCAAGGGAAGACCTTTCCCTGGTTACCCGATGTTTACGCTGGTTACCAGCCTCCGCCGCTCTTGCTGCCAGTGCCGGCTCCTGCACTGTGACATGTGGCTGCAGTATGCATCGGGTAATTAACCCGATGTATACTGTAGCAAGGAGAGCAAGGAGCCAGCACTAAGCAGTGCGCGCGGCTCCCTGCTCTCTGAACTGTGACATGTAGCTGCAGCACACATCGGGTTAATTAACCCGATGTGTGCTGCAGGAGAGCAAGGAGCCAGCGCTAAGCGCGGCTCCCTGCTCTCTGAACATGTAGCACAGCGACGTTATGATCGCTGCTTCTGCTGTGTTTGACAGCTAAGCAGCGATCATAACAGCGACTTACAAGGTCGCTGTTACGTCACCGAAAATGGTGACGTAACAGCGACGTCGTTGTCGCTGTCGTTTAGTGTGAACCCAGCTTTAGTATTGAAGTAGGTAATGCCAGTTTTTCTGATAGCAGCTCTCCTGCAGTTAAGGTCAGCTGCATCTGCTCTGCAGCCACGTTCCTATTTGTGTTTAAATAGCCATGTCTCCCAGCAAGCTTTGCTGACTATACAAAGCCATTTGTATTCAAGCCACCTTGGTGGAAGGAGCTGCTGTGGATTCTCCTAAAGTCGTATCTTATCCATTTTTGGTTATTTATTCCCTGTTTGTCTCTCCTACCCTCTTGTCTATTTAGTGCAGCGATAGGTTTAGTGAACCTCACCTGCCTCTCACTAGTCAGGGCATCTGTAGGGTTTCCCAGGAACTCAAAGTGCTGCTTGGCAACAGTTGCGGAGTTTGTATAAGCGCTGGCTAGGAGAGTAGGGACAGATACAGGTTAGGATAGGAGGTGTCCATCTACCCCCTCACTAGTGCAAGGGCCCACTATTGTTATTGTTTCCCAGTGTCTATGTCTATGGTGTTTTTGAGGTGAATTTATGATGCATCAGACTTCAGTTAGTCTGAACGCGATTACCATGCCTGTTACATGACATTATAGTCAGCCATATATTTTCCTGTGTCACTATGGCTCAGGCTACGGCATTTTCACAGCTGTTCCAGACCCTGTCTTGGGAGTTCTCAGAGACCTGCTTTGTAGACACACCCCTTTGTGTTTAAAAAACTTGGTCTCCCAACAAGCTTTGCTGACTATACAAAGCCATTTGTATACAGGCCACCTTGGTGGAAGGAGCTGCTGTGGATTCTCCTGGAGTCGTATCCTATCCATTTAGGTTATTTATCTCCTGTTTGTCTCCCCTACCCTCTTGACTTATTAGTGCAGCAGTGGGTTTAGTTAACCTCATCTGCCTCTCACTAGTCTAGACTTCTGTGGCAGCGGCTTATCTCCCCCAAAAACGAAAGGATCGCCTGTTGAAATTCCAAATCCCAATCCTTTTGATCACTAACATCATCGATTGAGGGAGACAAGAGATGCTTGGCCAGTCCCTCTGACATTGGTAAATTCAGCTTTCTTTCATCTGATGTGTATGGGGGTGTTTACTGCAGTTTCAATACAACAATCAAACCTACTTTTCTCACATATCAAATCCCTTAGATGATGGTAGGTTTATAGGAGAATTTGGGTTATGTATTTTCCTTAATATATTATTTGGTTTAAAATAATAGAGCCTGCCAGGTCTCAGGCATCACCAGCCAAAAGTGCAATACAACCCCATCACAACTGAAAGCTGGAGCAAAGAGGCCAGGCGAGCAGTTGCTTATGGCTTTTACAGTGCATTGGAAAAGTATTCACCACTAGGCACTTTTCGTGGCTCCCAACCTGGAATTTCACTGTTTTTTTTTTGGGGGGGTGGGTGGTTTGCATCAGTTTATGTAAAGAAGATGCCTACAACTGTGAACATTTATTTTTCATTTTATTGGACAAATCGGACAAAATAACTGAAAACATCAGTGTGCATCGCCCCCCTAAAGTCAGTACTTTGTAGAGCCTCCTTTTGCGGCAACTACAGCTGCAAGTCACTTTGGATAAGTCTCTATGATCTTTCCACATCTTGCCACTGGGATCTTTGCCCATTCCACATGGCAAAACTTCTCCAGCTCTTTCAAGTTAGATGGTTTCCTTTGGTGAACAGCAATCTTCAAGTCTGACCACAAATTCTCAATTGGATTAATGTCTGGGCTTTGATTAGTATTATTTCAATATATTTACCGATTTCCCCTTAAATCACTCGAGTGTTGCTTTAGCAATATCCTTTGGGCCATTTTCTTTTCAAAAGTGAACCTCAGTCCCAGTCTCAAATCACTGACAGACTAAAAAAGGTTTTGCTCCAAAAATCCCTGTATTTGGCACCATTCATCTTCCCCTCGACTCGGACCATTTTCCCTGTCCCTGCTGCTGACAAACATCCTCAAAGCATGATGCTGCCACCACCATGTTTCATAGTGGGGATGGTATTTTTGGAGTGATGAGCTGTGTTGGTTTGGCGCCAGACATAGCATTAACCTGCTGGTTAACAAGTTCAATTTTGGTCACATCTGAACATAGTACCTTCCTCCATACATTTCAGAAGTCTCCTGCATGTCTTTTGGCAACATCAAAACTAGTCTTCCAATTTTTGCCTGTAAGTAAAGGCTTTTTTCTGTTCACTTTTCCATAAAAGCCAGCTCTATGGTGTGTACGGCTTATTGTGGTCGTACGGAGAGATACTCCAGTCTCTGCTTGAGAACTCTGCAGCTCCTTCAGGGTTACCTTTGGTCTCAGTACTGCTTCTCTGATTAACCTCTTAACGACCGCGGGCAGTAAAATTACGTCCCAGTGGTCATAGTGTTAATCCCACCTGGCTGCCGTGAGCAGCCGAGGGGTTTCATGCACATGTCAGCTGATTTCTACAGCTGACATGTGTGCCTAGCAGGCACGAACACATCCGTGATCTGCACATACCTGTTAACCTCTTAAATAGGGCTGTCAAAATGTGACAGCGCAATTATAATCGCATTCACGGTTAAAGTGTACTCACCCCCCCGACACCGAAAGTCACGTGATATGATCACATGGATTTAATGATTGTCATGGTAGCACAGAGTAATGAGGTGACTCCTGTAGCTCACATGACTCACTTCCTGTTTCATCTGGCTGTGAGTTGTGTGAGACAGGAGATGAGCATATCTGGTGTTCACAGCGGTGTAGCTGTGATCAACAGATATGGAAGAGTGATCAGACTACTGATCCTTATAGTCCTCTAGGGGTACTAATAACATTTAAAAAAGTAGAAAAAAAGTTTTGAAAAATTAAAAAAAAATAAAAAACCTAACAGTTCAAATCACCCCCCTTTTGCCCCATTGAAAATTAAAGGGTTAAAAAATATGCACACATTTGGTATCGCTGCGTTCAGAAATGCTCAATCTATCAAATTATAAAATCAATTAATCTGATCGGTAAATGGCATAGCGGCAAAAAAAAATCCAAGCACCAAAATTACGTTTTTTGGTTGCAGCAAATTTTGAGCAAAATGCAATAATAGGCAATCAAAATGTAGCATCTGCACAAAAATGGTACCATTAAAAATGTCAGCTCAAGACGCAACAAATAAGCCATCACTGAACCCCAGATCCCGAAAAATGAGAACGCTATGGGTCGCGGAAAATGGCGCAAAACAGGCTCCCTTTTTTTGGACAAAATCTTGATTTTTTTTAACCCCTTAGATAAAAGTAAACCTATACATATTTGGTGCCTATGAACTTGCACCGACCTGAGGCATCACACCAACACATCAGTTTTACCATATAGGGAACACAGTGAATAAAATATCTCAAAAACAATCATGCAATCACACTTTTTTTTGCAATTTTTCCGCATTTGAATATTTGTTGCCTTTTTCCAGTACACTATATGGTAAAACTAATAGTTTAATTTAAAAGTACAACTCGTTCATCAAAAAAGAAGCCCTCACATGGCTATATTGACGGAAAACAAAAGTTGCGGCTCTTAGAAAAAGAATGGTGAAAAAAAAAAGCGCAAAATCGGTCAGTCGTGAAGGGTTTAATGCACTCCTTGCCCAGGCTGAGAGTTTTGGTGGGTGTCCCTGTCTTGGTAGGTTAGTTGCGATACCATGTTCTTCCATTTGATGATAATAGATTTGATGGTGCTCTGGAGGATGATCAGAGATTAGGATATTTTCTTAGATCCTAAACCCGAATTGTACTTCTCAACAAGGTTGCCTCTGACTAGTTTGGAGATCTCCTTAGTCTTCATGCTTGGTTAGTGGTCTCTCTTGTTTAATGGTGTTGCAGCCTCTGGCCTTTCAGAAAAGGTGTGTGCATATACTGACAGAACATGGGACACTTCTATTGCACACAGGTGGACTTAGGCGGGCTTTACACTTTGCGACATCGCTACTGATATATCGTCAGGGTCACATCGTTAGTGACGCACATCCAGCACCGGTAGCAACATCGCAATGTGTAAATCCTAGGTGTGACTATGAACGAGCGCAAAAGCGTAAAAAATCGCTGATCTGTGTCACGTCGTTCATTTCCATAATGTCGTTACTGCTGCAGATACGATGTTGTTTGTCGTTCCTGCAGCACCACACATCGCTGTGTGTAAACCCGCAGGAGCGACAAACATCACCTTACCTGCGTCCACCGGCAATGCGGAAGGGAGAAGGTGGGAGGGATATTTCGGCGGTCACAGCGACGTCGCTGACCAGGTGTGTGAGTGTGAAGCTGCCGTAGCGATAATAATCGCTACGGCAGCATGCACCAGATATCGCATGTACGACGGGGGCGGGTGCTATCGCGCTGGACATCGCTAGCAATTGCTAGCTATGTCGCAACGTGTAAAGCCTGCCTTACTCTCACTTAGAATGTGACTTATGAAGGTATTTGCTTTAACCAGAAAATTTTAGGGGCTTCATAGTAAAAGGGGTGACTACATATGCACATTGCAATTTTCATTTATTTTATCCCATAAATTTAATTTTTGCCTATATTTTTATCACTTGATCTCCCCATCTTAGACTATTTAGTGCTATTTAAACACAGGTTGTTGTCTTACCGGAGGGGGGCAACAGTGGTAGTGAAGCAGGGTCACAGGAGGCAGAGGTTGTGCTGGCAGCTGCGGCAGGTCCCTGGTGTCAGCCGTGGCGGGTCAGTAGCGTCAGGTGTCCCAGTG
The DNA here is from genome assembly GCF_048569485.1 of Anomaloglossus baeobatrachus. Classification (NCBI taxonomy): domain Eukaryota; kingdom Metazoa; phylum Chordata; class Amphibia; order Anura; family Aromobatidae; genus Anomaloglossus; species Anomaloglossus baeobatrachus. Next base: position 845,892,375 of record NC_134353.1, read on the forward strand.
TGCGGACACACTGGGACACCTGCCGCACAGCCACCCGCCCGAAGCACGCACACACAGAGTGACAGCGAGTAGGCCGCCCACCCGCATACATGCACAGAGAGGCAGCCGGCACCGACAAGGACCTGGCTGCCCGCACGCAGGCACAGGCACCTGGCCGCCCGAACGCACCTGGTCGCCACACAGACAGCCCCCCAGTAAGTTATATTCAGATTTTACGATTCACCCCTCATTTTCCTCCCAAATTTTTGGGAGGAAAAGTGCGTTTTATAATCCTAAAAATACGGTATACAGTTGACCATACACATTAGATAACTGTCAATTGAAAGATTGTTCAACTAACAGCAATGTTTCCTAAATGCATGAAACAACAGTCAAGCTGTTCAGTGTTCTCTATGAAAAAGTTGCTACTAGAATCATCTGACAGCAAATCATCTCTGCATGGAACAACAGGATTCACCTTTGAAATTCAAGAAGATGCATTCTTCTCTATCCTTACATCATTTGTCAGGGGAGACGACTAGAGATGAGCAAATTCGAACTGTAAAGCTCGGAGGTCGTACCACACACAAGGTGTTTGGGTCTCTGACTCGAACACAGACTTAAAAAAAAATTCTGTGTCCAAGTTCTTAGTTCAGATACTGTTCGTATGCTAATAAGGTTTGCTGAAAGGCTGCAGAGCAGCCTATCAACTAACTTTATTGCATGTGGAAGTTGCCTTACACTGCAAAAAATGACATGAGCTTCCACCTATTTTTGCTAACCAGTGCAGGTAAAACAGACAGCTACAGTGTGCAACTCTTAGCTATCTGCTTTACCTTGACTGGTTATCAAAAATAGAAGGGATCCCACACATTTTTTTTTAAATTATTTAAATAAATAAAGCAGACAGCTGGGGGCTGGTATTATCAGCATGGGAGGGACCATTGTTATTGGGTCCCTCCCAGCCTAAAAATAGAAGCCCACAGCTGCCTCAGAAATGGCGCTTCCATTAAATGTGCCAATTTTGGCACTTTGCTTGGCTCTTCCCAATTGATCTGCTGAGGTGGCAATCCAGGTAATACTTTTGGGGTTGATGTAAGTTTTGTATAGTCAGCTGGCATCAAGATCAGGGATTAGTAATGGGGACGTTTCTATCAGACACCTACATTACTAGCCTGGCAAGTATGGAGCTAAAAAACAGAGGGAAAAAAAAGTTTGAATAAAGACTCCCCCACTTGGCTTTGTTCACCAAATGTATTACTTCAAAATAAATTCTTGAAGTTCCTATGTAATTCAAAGAGTAATGTCCCAAAATTCATATGGAGCTGCTTTCTGAGAATTTTATGAGAACAAGGCTCAGGTCAGTAACTCTGTCATGGACATGAAAAATTCCGTTTTGCCACTTACTGGCAGTGCCCTTTGGAATGTTCTCAGAACGCAGCTCCATAGGAATCGATGGGTGTTGTGGGACATTACTGTATTGGAACTTCAAAAATGTCTTTTTATTTTATAAATTGTTGAATTAGGGAGTGTAGGGGAGTGCTTATACATTAATTGGATTACGTCGGACTCGGAACATCAAGGATATATTTTACTTAATAAATTGGTGAACGAGAGTGTGTGTGTATTAAAATAAACTATTCTTTACCTGTTTGTATGGTTTTTAACTCTACACTTGCCGGGTTAGTAATGGCGATGTCTGATAGACACCTATCCATTACTAACCCCTGGACTTGATGCCAGATGTCAATTCACAGCACGAGGGCAATCGGAAAGGCCATGCAAAGTGCCAAAATTGGCCCTTCTAATAAACCCACCACTTCTGGAGCGGCTGTAGGCTGCTATTTTTAGGCTGGGAGCGGCCAAATAACCATGGCCTTTCCCATTCTCATAATACCATCCACCAGCAGTCTGCTTTACATTGGCTGGTTATCAAAAATAGGGGGTAGCCCATGCTGTTTTTTTAAAATTAGTTATTTAAAAATGTAATAAAGCTGCGTGGAATCCCCTTTATTTTTTATAACCAGCCAAGTAAAGCAGACAACTGAGGCTTGTACTCCATAGTTGTCTGCTTTATCTGTGCTGCTAATCAAAAATAGATGGGAATCCATGTCATTTGTTTTATTTATACCCTATACACATTTGTTTGCAAGACAAATGCCCCCATTTTGTTTTCTTTATGCAGCCCCCTAGCCATTACTACGACCATTTTACAGCCCTTTTATAGCAAAGAAGTTTGGGTCTCCATTGACTTATATGTGGTTCGGAGTCTAGGGTTAAGTTTGGATCCAGAACCGAACTTTTGACTAATGTCCAGCAAAATCTTTCGAACCCGAACATCTATGGGTCCGCTCATCCCTATTGGCCTCTCTAGTCCTAACTAAATCATCGGGTTGTGTCGACTATTGTCTAAGGCTGCTTTCACACTACGTCTTTTTAACATGCGTCCTGAACGTTTTTTTGCTGCAAAAGCGGATCCTGCTTTTACAGCAAAAAACGCATGCAAACGCATGTGTTAGGCTACTTTCACACATCCGGCTTGAGCTCTGCGGCTCAATCCGGCTGTGCAAGCTATGCAACGGATGCGGTGAAAACACCGCATCCTTTGCATAAGTTTTTCCTTTGCGGCCAGTCCGGTTTTTGCCGCTTGCGGCATGCTACTGAGCATGCGCAGTGGCAAAAACCGCATGCGGCGGCCGGATGCGGTTATTGCCGCATCGCGCCGCATCCGGCCGCCATAGGCATGCATTGAAAAATGCGCCGCATCGGCCGAATGCGGCGCGATGCGTTTTTTTTTGCCGCACGAAAAAACGTGCCAGGCAACGTTCCATCCGGCCGCCGCATCGGCTAAATCTGCCGCATGCGGCAAAAAACGGACGGAACGCAAGGCCATGCGGCACAATGCGGCACTAATTAAAGTCTATGCAGGAAAATCGCAACCGGCAGCAAAAAAAACCGGTTGCGATTTTCCTGCAAAGTGCCGGATTGTGCCGCATAGCAAAAACCGGAGGTGTGAAAGCAGCCTTACTTTGCAGGATCCTGTCACTGGATGTTTAGGGGCGGGCATTGGAGTCATGTGATCGGGAGTGAGGGGAACTAAACGTGCCAGACTGGGAGCCGGCTTCTTACAACTGCGGAGGTTCGTAACCAAGGTAAACATCGGGTATACTTGCTTGGATACCCGATATGTACTTTGGTTACGAGCGTCTGCAGCTGCTAGGAGCCGGGCTCCCTGCACACGTAACCAACGTAAACATCGGGTAACTAAGATAAGTGGTTACCCGATATTTACCTTGGTTACGAGTGTCCGCAGCTCTCAGGTGGAGGAGAGGGAGGGGGAGAGACAGAGAGGGAGGAGAGAGAGGGACTGATCACGAGGCTGGTTTCTGGGCATGCTCAGTAGAGCAAGCAGGATCCTGTCTATCAGCATGCCAGCGTTCACCTGCGTTTGCATGCTGTTTAGTCAGGATCCAGCAATTTGCAGTATTTGGACACAGCTCAAAAACGCTACATGTAGCGTTTTTGAAAGATGTTAAAAAACTGCAAGTCGCTGGATCCTTACTATAACGCACGCAAACACAGGTGAACGCATGTTAACGCGAGTCCATTGCAAATGCATTGAAATGAAAACGCATTTGCACTGGATCCGTTTTTGCGTTAAAAAAACGTTCAGGACGCATGTTAAAAAGACGTAGTGTGAAAGCAGCCTAATTTGTAACAGGTCCTTAAAGAATAAGCATCATTTTAATTTTAATTATGAGTGATCAATTCTGGCAGAAAATGAAGTAAATTTCTCCTGTAAGATATCTTACAAGGTTGCTCATTTTCCTGTATATTATTAATTTATGAAATAAAAATGACAGTTATGCTTTAAAGTTTTGTTTTTATATTGCCCGTTCTTTTTTAATTCACTACTGGCTTAGGCTGTAAATTATGTATAAAAACCTTGCCCAAAACCTAAAGTTTTTTTCTTAAAATCCTATGTGCGTATTCACCCATATGTGGAATTCAAAATGGGTGGACTATGGTTTATACATTTTTTTGTTTGGGCTCAGTGGCTATAAAATTCAACAAAACTGCAAAGTGTGAACTTGATCTTGTGTTTTGACCATCTTTTAAATAAATTAGAGCCTTGTCAAGTTAACCTCATCCTTCTATTAACAATAAAAAGGGCAGCAAGTATTAAGTCTATTAACATAAGCATATGGTAATGTGTGCAAAAGCTGTGCAATGCCAAAGATAACTGCAACAGATAAAATCATACAATGTTTTTACACAATAATATTTCTTACTATAATATTTCTTTGCTGAGAAAACTGCAAACATTTTTAAATAATAGGTCTTTTTCCACCCTTGAACTCTGGCAATAGACTATAATATTCTTGCCATGTACAAAAATAAGCAGAATTGCTTCATAAATCTTGTTAGGACCACTGGAAATAACTCAGGAGAAATAATAAAACAAAATTGTAATTAATCACATATACAAGCGCTTTTGTACTGGAAAGGACTGCGTTACATACATAATCACTGAAGAAGGAGAATGGTTACAAATTATATAGATGTATAGTGCAAGTTTCATGATCAGAACAATATGATTTGGGGGGCTATTAATGTAAGTTTAAAAAAATATGTGTGACACCTGTCACGATTCACCTTTGGCTTTGCTCCTTGCAGAGCCATTAGGTTTTGTCTATTGCTCAATTGTTTGTATTTCCTGGGTCCTTGCCAGTGGGTGGAGCTTTTTTGGTGCCTCGTCCAAAGCGGGCTGTTTCCTGGAACTTCGCTTGTGATAGTTCCTACTCTGCAGTATGCGCTTCTAGTTCCCATGAGTTAATTCTGATCCTCTTCCCGATACCCCGACTCCTCCCCCTGTCCTTCGCTCCCTCCATCTTGTCTGTGCTCCCTGACTTCCTGACCCTCCGTTTGTCTGGGTCCCGCGTCCCTCTTTTGTACTTACTTCCCCCTTCGGCTTCTGAACTCAGCTTGCTTTCTTACTATGGTTCTGCTCCCCATCTGTACATGACATTACCTCCCGGCTACCGACCTTAGGCTTCGACGTGACTTCGGCTCCTCTTCCTCACTAACGTGACCTCCCGGCTCTGACTCTCGGCTTTTACGACCATTCTGCTACCTCCCCATGTAAATACTGGTGACATCTAGAGGGCAGATGCCGCATTACACCTATGAGTTCTACAGCTCTCCTGTGTACCTGTGCCTACTGGTGGTAGCATTACAACACATTTGCCTTATATAAAAATATCTTATTTTTTATGTTATGTGTCATATATTCAGCAAAATGTCTCCTAGAGGCCACCTCTTTGAGAAGCCCACCACCTCTTTCCGTTTGGATTTTCTGTGACAGATTTTCAGTTCCACTATAAATTGCAAAAAGGTTTCACTATATTTTCTTTATATGCCATGTACTGTGTCCCTAAATTGTCTGAGCACCTTGTCGATCAGTCCGTAGTGGGCTGCCAGACAGCCATGCCATGCCCTGTCAATGCAGCTTGGAAGTGTACCGCCCTGAGAGGGGCTCGGCCGCTCTCCGCTGCTTGAGCCGCTCGGGGTCCGGGCTCGGGTTGTCGGTGGCACGAGCGCCTCCGGACCGGGGGCCACGTCGCTCTGTTAAGGGGAGGCTGTGGGGTGGTGGTGGTGTGGGACGAAGCGTGCAGCCGGGGGCTGCGTTGTCATCCTACGGGTCGTGAGGCCACCCACGGGTCGTGGTGACGGGATGCACCACCGCTGCGGCTGGAGTGAAGGTGGGCTCATCCGGGATCGGTGTTGCGGTCGCAGCCTGGATGTTAGCCCCTCCGTGGGTAGGGGCGGTGTGTCCGGTGGGGACTGGGCGACGGTGTTGTTGTCGGGGTGCAGGGTGCCGTGCTGCAGTGCAGTGACCTGCCCAGATGGCACTGGTGTACTCACGATTAATTCACACTCAGAGTCACTGGTAAACCAAAGTTCGGGTATGGTCAGGTCCCGCAGCCGGCTGCTTGTGTCCCTTGTGAGGTTGATGGTGGCCCCTTTCCCTTGCACCTCTTGTTGTGGTTTTTGGCTCCCCTGCCTGGATAGTGGTAGCCCGCTCCCCGGCGTTTAGCTGCCGGAGGAGCCCTCGGTTGCCCGCAGGCGCTGGCCCGTCGGATGTTTGGCCCTTGGCGGTGGCTCTCACCTGGTATCGGGGGGCTTTTGCCTTCTTTCGGGACTTTGGGTGAGGATGAACCCGTGAGGTCCATACTGCAATCAGTTAATTTGCCTATAGTCAGTGGCTTCTAAGCTAGGACGGGGTCTGAGTACCCGGTTTCTGGTGCTCCGGTAAACGGTTGACTCCCCGGTTCAGGGCCGGCGGGCTCCAACTCTCGCCCGGTCCCTACGGTTCCGCCGGTTGCTGTACCGGTACTCCTGCAGGCGGCCACCACCGTCTGCCTGCCTGACGTTACGGGGATCCTAGGCTCCAACCTGGGTCCCTGACAGCTCTGCTCCTCCACACCTCCTGTCACTGTCCAAACTCCTGACTCCACTGTTTGTATTTCCTGCCTCAGGACAGTAGTCTCCTCGGTGGGCGTGTCTTTCCACCTGACTCCGCCCACCTGGTGTGCCCTACTGGCCCTGAGGAAGGCATCAGGTCTCCCTTTCGGGTGACTGATGTGTCCTCACAAGGGATGGGGGTGTGTGTGTAATGTGGTGGATGTTGTTACCTGCGACCCCTGGGGTCACATTCCCCCTTGGTTTAATGCAGACCGTCCGTGGGCTGCCCGACCAACTCCGGTTTATTTTTGTTTTCTTTTTCTTTTAACTGTAAAACGGGAAACATTTACAATTATAATAACATTTGTACAAGATATGATTTCTGCAGGTCTTCCCATAACAGGAGGCCTTTTACTTTAACGTTGCATAACTTTATTAACGGAACGGGTTCATGTCCTTCCGCCTTTCCCACTCAAACAACCTAGCCTTGATGCTGCCCCTAAGAAATGGGAAGCACCCCTTTTCCCCAGTCCGGAAACAGGAACATGGACAGATCACCCAGGCGGGAACAGATACGGTGCGGCGCACCCGGCAGTTGCTCAAGGGCTCCCTGGAGGATGGTCACTGGGCCCAGTGGTGACCGGACCCCAGCCTGCTCTGATGCAGGTCCTACCTCCAATCTGCCTCTCCGGAGGCTAACGGAACGGGAAGGCAAGTTAAATGGGCAGATAGGGCAATATTTATAAGCCCAATAGTTTTTGGGAGGCCGGCAAGTCCACGGCCTTGTCCATGAACAGTCATTCACGCAACAGGGTTATCAACAGGGGTCAAACACAAGTCCCAATGGGTACGGGTCCTTTTTCTAACGTAATCAGGTGAGTGTCTCGTCAATTGGTTACTGGTTCATTCAACTTATATACACAATCAAGTCTTGCACCCCTAAATGGCAGTCTCCCTGTACCTAAGCGGGGGCCTGCCTAGGTTGGGGCGGGTGGATTGTCTCAGTACTGGAGTGTCAGTGGAAGGTAACGGGAGAGCGGGGGCAACAGGTCCCTCTTCCCGGGTGTCGGGTCGAGTAGGTAGAGGCCTAGGGGGACTGGGGGTAGGTGCATCCCTGGGCACTGGCTCTGCTGGTTCTCTGGCGGGCGTTTCCGTCTCCACTTCTTCCACGGGTTGCGGGAACATTATCATGGGAACAATCACCGCACCATTCTGCATGGGCCAGTCTGCTGGAAAATCTCCCATAACAGTATGGATCACCTCTTTCTTTGTTGCTTCATCACGGGGCATGGGAACTGGGGCCTCCTCTACCAGCCTCAGGGGATCCGGGCATCTCTTCAGGTGGTCCCTGGAAACGGTAGCCACGGTCCTCCCCTGGTCATGACTGATCAGGTAGGTCTTCTCATTCTCCCATCCGGTGGGCTGTATGACATACGAGGTCCTCTCCCACTGGTCATGAAGCTTATGGGTTCTGCATTTACGCTTCAGCACCACATCTCCTGGTTCGAAGGGAGTAGCCGGAGCTTGTTGGTTAAAGCACTGTTCCTGCTTCTCCCGGCTCTGACGCAAGTTCCGCTCCACATACTCCTGAATCCGCTGGTACTATACATGGCGTTTGGCATCCCAGCTGGCAGTGGAGGGCAGGGCTTCGGCCGCTTCCAAGCCCATCTCTAGGTCTACCGACAGTCGCCTGGGTCGGGCCCTCATCAGGTACGCCGGGGTACACTTGGTGGAACTACAGGGTATGTTGTTATACATATCTATAAACTGAAAAATAAGGAGCGCTGATAGTGTAATACCAACAGATAAGTGAGGTAGATCAGGAAAAATACACTCACCTGAAAAGGTTGTGATAGTCACAACCACTGATAGAGCATAGGATGAAGGCGTCTGCTGCAGCCCCACATGGATGTGCATACAAATCAGAGTGAAGAGGGGGTTAATGCCGCGCATCAGCCAAAATGAAGATGTAGCACGTTGATGTTATAAACGTATTCTTTTATTCCATCGGTCAAATGGACCGATGGAATAAAAGAATACGTTTATAACATCAACGTGCTACATCTTCATTTTGGCTGATGCGCGGCATTAACCCCCTCTTCACTCTGATTTGTTATACATATCTACAAAGTCGGGCAGCTTCTCCGGCCACAAGTTCCCCTCTTCCAGGGGCAATGTTTTGAGGAGGTTCAGGACCAGATGGTTCATCTTCCCACACATCCCGTTGGTCTGGGCATGGTAGGGGGTGGTCCGGATTTTCTTGCACCCGTACAAGTGGCAGAACTCCTGAAACACTTCTGCTTCAAAGGCCGAACCCTGGTCCTTAAGCACCTTTTCCGGGTAGCCATGGGGCCGGCAGAAGTAGGCTTGAAAGGCCCTGGCAGCGGTGCTGCCAGTCAGATCTTTTACCGGGACAACCACCATGAATCGGGAGTAGTGGTCCACGATGGTTAAGGCATAGGTGTACCCATTTCGGCTGGGCTCAAGCTTGACATGGTCCACGGCAACCAATTCCAGCGGCTGGTGGGTAACAATCTGCTGTAGCGGGGCACTTTGGCTAGCTTCATCCCGTCTTCTCAGCGTACAAGGGCCGCACTCTCGGCACCATGCCTCTACGGAATCCCGCATCCCACTCCAGTAGAACCGCTCTCGTAACAGCATCTCCAGCTTCTTCCAACTGAAGTGCCCAGCGCCGTCATGATAAGCTCGAAGGACCTTGGGTACACAATCCTGAGGCACCACCAACTGGCGAACTTTCTCGTGGGTCTTCAGGTCAATCAACTCCCGGTACAACTTCTGCTGGTACAGGCACAGGCGGTCCCTCTCTTTCCACAGTCGCTGGGCCTCGGAAGGGGCTGCTGAGTCCATTCGGCGCACGCCTTGGGCTAACAGGGTCTTGACCAGTCGGACCACAGGCACCTGGTCTTGGGCTTCTCGCCACTCCTGACTGGGCAGCGGATCGAGGTCCACCTGCTGCTGGGCCACATAGGGCTTCTCCTCCTGTGGCCGGTGAAACGCGGGCAGCTCTATCTCCTCCAGATGGTCCTCCTCCGCCCCCTCGTCAGATAGATGCGGCATCCTGGATAGGGCATCTGCGTTGGTGTTCTTGCGCCCGGCCCGGTATTTGACGGTGAAGTCGTAGTTAGACAGCCGAGCCATCCACCTTTGCTCGAGGGCGCCTAGCTTGGCCGTGTCCAGGTGTGTTAACGGGTTGTTGTCCGTGTAGGCGGTGAACTTTGCTGCGGCCAGGTAGTGCTTGAACCTTTCGGTTATTGCCCACACCAGGGCCAGGAACTCAAGTTTGAAGGAGCTGTAGTTCTCGGGGTTCCGCTCGGTGGGTCGAATCTTCCGGCTAGCATAGGTGATCACCTTCTGCTTTCAGTCCTGGACCTGGGACAGTACGGCGCCTAGGCCCACATTGCTGGCGTCCGTGTACAACACGAAGGGAAGGCCGTAGTTGGGGTAGGCTAGGATCTCCTCTCCTGTCAATGCCGACTTCAGCTGCCGAAAGGACTCTTCCTGCTGCTCACCCCACACAAATGGGGCCCCGGATGGTCTACCAACCTTGGTCTGTCCCACGAGGAGGTCTTGCATCGGGGAGGCCATTTTTGTGTACCCCTTGATGAAGCGGTGGTAGTAGCCCACCAGGCCCAGGAACTGTACCTCTCTCATTGTTGTGGTCAGGCGGGGCCATTCCTGGATGGCTGTGATCTTCCGGGGCCATTTGGACGGCTTCAGCTTTATCCCGTATTTAGCCAGGGCCGCAAACACTTCCGCCAGGTGCTCCAGATGGGATTCATACGTCCTGGAGTATACGATCACATCATCCAGATATAGTAGAACTATTTCGAAGTTAAGATGACCAAGACAACACTCCATCAACCTCTGGAAGGTCCCCGGGGCATTACACAGCTCGAACGGCATACTGTTGAATTCACAGAGTCCCATCGGGGTAGTGAACGCGTTTTTTTCATGGTCCTCCAGCGCAACTGCCACCTGCCAGTAGCCACTGGTGAGATCAAGAGTGGAAAAATAGTTAGCGGTTTTCAGCGCGGCCAGAGACTCTTCGATGCGGGGGAGAGGATAGGCATCCTTATGTGTGATCTGGTTGATTTTGCGGTAGTCCATGCACATCCTCATGGTGCCATCCTTCTTCTTCACTAGCACCAGTGTGGCTGCCCAGGGACTACAACTATCCTGAATGACCCCCGCCTCCTTCATGTTGTGCAGCATATCTTTAGCGCACTGATAATGTGCTGGGGGAATTGGCCTATACCTCTCCTTAATGGGCGGGTGTGTGCCTGTAGGCATATAGTGTTGGACCCCCTTAATCCTCCCGAAGTCTAGCGCATGTTTGCTAAAAACTTGCCCGTACTCCTGAACCACCCGGTATACCCCCTCTTTGTGATGTGCGGGGGGTAGATTCGGTGCCGACATGTAGCTCCCGGCACCAGGCCTCTGGCTGTAAGGGTGATGTATTGTGGCTAGTGTCAGGTGCAGGTGTCGCAGGCAGGGGGTGCGCTGCTCGACCGCGCTCGTGGCTCGGGTCCGGCTGCTGCTGCTTGGTGGCTCGAGCGGTGGGCCGGATCCGGGGACTCAAGCGGCGCTCCTCGCCCGTGAGTGAAAGGGGTTGGTTTGGAAATTTGGCTCGTGACGCCACCCACGGGTCGTGGTGAGGTTATGGCACCACCGCTGCTGGTGACGGGGTTCCCGAGAGCGTTGTTAGGGAGCAGTTGGGATGTTTTCCCCTCCGTGGGTAGGGGTTGGTGGTCCCGGGGTAAGGTGGAGGGAGGAATGCAGGGTAGGTGAGGTGCAGGGTCGCGGGGGCAGCACGGTGCCAGAGGACACGGTGGTACTCACTCAGCCAATGATGAATACAGAGTCTCCGGTAAAACAAACGGCTGGATGGACGGGTCCCGCAGCCGGCTGCTGTAGTTACTCCCGGTAGGTTGGTGGTGGCTGCCTTTCCCTGCACCTGGTGTGTGTCTTCGGTTCCGATGGCTTCCCACCGGTAACCTGCTCCCCAGCTTGGATGTGTGCCGGAGGAGCCCCTTTTGCCCGCAGGCTCTGGCCCTGGGAGCTCTAGCTCTGGCGGTAGCTGCCTCTCCCTGTTCAGTTTGGACGGTTGCCTTCAATCGGGTCTTGATTGCTAGGAAACCCCGGGGGCTCCCGTCGCTAACGGATTTGACCGGTTTAACGGTGACTCCTAGCCTGGTCGGGGTCTGCAGGCCCTGCCGGTTTGTGCTGGCTTCTCTTCGCTCCCCGGTTCGGTACCGGTGGGCCACCGCCCAGCCCTGGCCCTATGGTTCCGCGTCGATAGGCCACTCCTTCAGACGGCCACCACCGTCTGCCAACCTTGCTGTATGTGCCCGGGCCACGCACCCGGACACGGTCAGTCTGCTCTTTCTCCTCAACTACCACTTCTCGCTCCTAAACTGAACTCAACTGCCTTCCTTTCCCGCCTCCACGACTGTGAACTCCTCAGTGGGTGGGGCCAACCGCCTGGCTCCACCCCACCTGGTGTGGACATCAGCCCCTGGAGGGAGGCAACAAGGATTTGTGTGTGTGACTGATGTGCCTAACCGGGGTGTGGGGTGTGTTGTTGCAGTAACTGTGACGACCTGGCTTGTCCAGGGCGCCACACAGGGACAGTGGGAGCGGTCTCGTGGATGGCATGGGTGTCTATGGTGAAGAGCTTAGCTATCGTGGCGTAGCGGGGGAGCCTAACTTCCTCTTCTCCACAGTTCCGCACTCTCACCGGCACTCTCCCCTTCTTGACGTCAATCACCACTCTGGCGGCCATTACAGTAGGACAGTGTTCCGAAGGCGAGGGCTCCACCATCGCTGGGTAATCCCATCCCTGGGGGCCGACTGCTGCTCTGCACCAGATCATCATTTTGCTCCTGGGCGGCACCACCAGGGGTGCCACATCCATCACCCACGCACCACCAATCTCTTCACCTGTCAGGTTTACTTGCTGCCGCTGCAGGAGGGCCCAGATCTCGCACTGGAGTGCCCTCTGCCGGCACCCTCCTGCCGTGGCGGACAACTCCTGCAGCAAGCTCAGCACTTCACCCATGCAGTGCTCCATCACATTCGTCCCTAACACTATCTTCGGGTTATGGTCACTAGACTCATGCAGTACTACAATCATTCCCTGGCGCTTCAATTGTGTCCTTCCCACAGTCAAGGTTACTTCCTTAAGCCCCACTTGCGTCATAGGGAGTCCGTTAGCTGCAACAACAGTCATGCCACAATCAGGAGGGCTAAGTTCACTATCATCCCAATACCGCTGGTACAACGTATAGGGCATGGTCGTTACCTGCGATCCAGTGTCCAGTAAGGCTGTGGTCGGGACCCCATCCACTGCCACTGAGATGATAGGGCGGCCTCCGACATACCGATCCCGCCAGTCCGCCGGGCCAGGGGGGTCTACTCCTGAGGGTTGGCCCTTGGCCCCAGGGGTTGCTCGTTTAACGGACAGCGTTGAGCATAATGGACAGGTTGGTTACACCGGTAGCACACCGGCGGCCCATACCAGGGATCATTGACCCTCTGTATCCACGGGACATCCTCGGGGCGGTCGGCGAGCTGGATGGTCTCCAGGGGCTTGACTCTTGATGGAAGTTTGAGTGCGGCGATCACACGGGCAAGATCCTCATTCATGCGTTGCACCTTATCAGCCAGTTCATCTCTCGCCCAAGCGGGTGCAGCCGGGGCCGGTAGGGACAACAGTGGAGGTAGTACAGCGACAGGAGCGGTGGCGGCTGGCTAGGGGGCCGCGTCCGGGGGGTTAATCTCCAGGGGCTGCAGGGCCTTGATTGCCTGCTCTTTCACTACTGCAAAGTCTAGGTCAGGGTGCTCGAGGGTCCACAGCCGCAGCTGCTTGCGGTCTTCGGCAGACCCCAGGCCCCGTAGGAACTGCTCCACCAACATCTTGTTGCTATCGGCCTCGCTGATGGTGTCTACCCGCTTCAGGGTTCGGAGGGCCGTCTGCAGACGTAAGGCGTAGTCTCTGATGCTGTCTGCTGACCGCTGCCGGCAGTGGTAAAACTGCATCCGGAGTTCGGCTGCGGTGCGAGTCTCGAAGGCGGCCTGGAGTTTTTCAAAGATAGTGGTCACAGAGGCCCGGTCCACGTCAGCCCAGGTCTCCGTCTCCTGCTCAGCTGCCCCAGTCAGCTGCCCTAAGACTACCACCGCACGCTGCTTGCCAGTCATGGCATACAGGTCGAGAACCGAGCATATCTTTTTCCAGAAAGCCTGCAATGTATCAGGCTTTCAGACGTACTGGGGTAGCCAGGCTGCACCGGGCACATAGAGCAGGGAGATCGGCATTACCTGGGCGACCGCCGGACCCGCGGCCTCCTTTGCTCGTGCGACTGGAGCAGGGACGACCGCATCCCCGCCGTCGGGCGCCACCGCTCCGGCGGCCTGCGCCATCCCATTGTCGCCGCTGGGTGCCGACATGTCTTCACCGCTTTTCCCTTGGTTTTCTCTTTGCACTCCTCCTTCGGGGGCGGGGCTTCACTTTTGCGCCTTCACTGCTCGGAGAAGACGTTTCGAGCGGGAAACTTTCGCGCCAAGATGGTGGAACTTCAACTTTTTCGGCAGGACGCCACTGACGGATACTTCTAAGGCGCACTTCCACAGGTAAGTGGACTGTCCGAGTCGATTTGTACCGCCCTGAGAGGGGCTCGGCCACTCTCCGCTGCTCGGGCCGAGCTGCTCGGGGTCCGGGCTCGGGTTGTCGGTGGCACGAGCGCCTCCGGACCAGGGGCCACATCGCTCTGTTAAGGGGAGGCTGTGGGGTGGTGGTGGTGGGACGAGGTGCGCAGCCAGGGGCCACGGTGTCGTCCTACGGGTCGTGACGCCACCCACGGGTTGTGGTGACGGGATGCATCACCGCTGCGGCTGGAGTGAAGGTGGGCTCGTCCGGGATCGGTGTTGCGGCCGCAGCCTGGATGTTAGCCCCTACATGGGTAGGGGCGATGTGCCCCGGGGCCCGGTGGGGACTGGGCGACGGTGTAGTTGTCGGGGTGCAGGGTGCCTTGCTGCGGTGCAGTGTCGTGCCCGGATGGCACTGGTGTACTCACGATTAATTCACACTCAGAGTCACTGGTAAACCAAAGTTCGGGTATGGTCGGGTCCCGCAGCCGGCTGCTTGTGTCCCTTGTGAGGTTGATGGTGGCCCCTTTCCCTTGCACCTCTTGTTGTGGTTTTTGGCTCCCCTGCCTGGACAGTGGTAGCCCGCTCCCCGGCGTTTAGCTGCCGGAGGAGCCCTCGCTTGCCCGCAGGCGCTGGCCCGTCGGATGTTTGGCCCTTGGCGGTGGCTCTCACCCGGTATCGGTGGGCTTTTACCTTCTTTCGGGACTTTGGGTGAGGATGAACCCGTGAGGTCCAGACTGCAATTAGTTAATTTGCCTATAGTCAGTGGCTTCTAAGCTAGGACGGGGTCTGAGTACCCGGTTTCCGGTGCTCCGGTAAACGGTTGACTCCCCGGTTCAGGGCCGGCGGGCTCCAACCCTGGCCCGGTCCCTACGGTTCCGCCGGTTGCTGTACCAGTACTCCTGCAGGCGGCCACCACCGTCTGCCTGCCTGACGTTACGGGGATCCCAGGCTCCAACCCGGGTCCCTGACAGCTCTGCTCCTCCACACCTCCTGTCACTGTCCAAACTCCTGACTTCACTGTTTGTATTTCCTGCCTCAGGACAGTAGCCTCCTCGGTGGGCGTGCCTTTCCGCCTGACTCCGCCTACCTGGTGTGCCCTACTGGCCCTGAGGAAGGCATCAGGTCTCCCTTTCGGGTGACTGATGTGTCCTCACAAGGGATGGGGGTGTATGTGTAATGTGGTGGATGTTGTTACCTGTGACTCCTGGGGTCCAGGGCGTCACAGAAGCATGGATGGTAGATTCCTCGCTAGATTGCAGAATAACCTGGCACTGATGAAGTGTTAACATTGAGTCACTTTATTGGTATAAAGTGGCAGAATGAAGGTTACTTAAGGCAGTGTTTTTCACCTGAGCTGTGAGTGTGCAGTGGAAATGGATGAGATGACTGAGATATAATTGTAGGCCAGAGCTTGTCCCGGGCCGTATATGGGATGCTGTGTCACGGGTGTGTGATGGCTGTTGCCTGGTTCCGTGACCCTGGGGGTCGCTTTAAAAGGGGTTATATACAGTGGAGATCATAGAGTTTATGTCGTGACGCCACTTGCGAGTTGCGGTTATAGTTTTGGAACCGCCACTGCACAGTCTATTGCCACTGGGGCTGATGGTGATGGCAGCTTGGATGTTGAACCCTCCGCAAGTAGGGCCGGGTCCCCATGGGGTTGATGAAGGTGTTTGTCATGGAAAGAAGGGAGACCACACAATGGGGATGCAGTGCAACTGGTGTTTACTCACAGCGGTCGTAATGCTGATTCACTGAGGACGGCTGGTTTTGACCCCTGGTCCCTTTAGTCCCAGTGCCGGTGAGGTAACCTGGTGGCTTCTTTCCCCTGCACCTCTCACTGGTTTGGTGGAACCCCGTAGCTTCAAGAGTCTGGGGGGTCCCCTACTGTTTGTCGGCAGTCTCTGGTCCTTACGGCGTGCAGTGTGAACCCTGTAGGGTCGGTGTTCCGTTCCGGTCCCTGGCTCTCTCGTTACTGCTGGTGCCCCAGGATTCTTGGGTCAGTCAGGTCCTGGATGGTCGCCTCATTGTGCAGTTATTTGTCAAGCAGCGTGAAACGTTCACTTGACCTAGGGCTCTGTGCCCCATCAGTGCTATAGTTCCAGGGGTACCTTGTCGTACCCCCCTGGCAACCACTCTACTTCACCAACTAGGTCACTGCTACACGACCCCATCTGAAAACACGTCCATCTACTTCAACTGTCACTACAGACTCTCCTACTGTCTTGCTCCTCCCCCCCTGGTTGTCGGCTAGTTGACCAGATCGGCTCCACCCCTAGGTGGCCTTCCATTGGGTCTCAAACTAGTCAGCCACCCATGATTGGGAGAGGGGAACTGGGGATGTTAATGTGTTTTGATGTTACTGGCACTGGTCTTCCTGGTCTCTGGGGGTAGGCCCTGCATTTTTGTCAGGATGCAGTACCTAATAGTGCTCTAATGGGTTCAGGGGCGCTACATATGGTCTTCTGAAGTTGTGACAGAGACTTAAGGGGGCTTTACACGCTACGATATCGTTAATGTTTTATCGTCGGGTCACGTCGTTAGTGACGCACATCCGGCGTCATTAACGTTATCGCAGCGTGTGACACTTATGTGCGACCTAAAACGATCGCAAAAGTGGCAAAAATTGTTTGCCGTGGAGAGGTCGTCCTAAAACCAAAAATCGTTCACCTCTCATTAGTGATGTTGTTCCTCATTCCTGCGGCAGCACACATCGCTGTGTGTGACACCGCAGGACCGAGGAACATCTCCTTACCTGCCTTCACTGGCAATGCGGAAGGAAGGAGGTGGGCGGGATGCTTACGTCCTGCTCATCTCCGCCCATCCGCTTCTATTGGACGGCTACCGTGTGACATCGCTGTGACGGCGCACAACCCGCCCCCTTAGAAAGGAGGCGGATCTCCGGCCATAGCGACGTCGCAGGGCAAGTAATTTGGGCTGACTGGAGAGTTGAGCTGGGTTTACACACTGCAACATCTCAAAGGACATCGCTGTAACGTCACCGGTTTTGTGACGTAACAGCGACCTCCCTAAGTCTCTGGTGAGTCGCTGGTGAGCTGTCAAACAGGCAAACCTGGCCAACAACGCAACAGCGATCCGGACCTGCAGAGCGACCTAGCTGGTTGTTGGGGACGTTGATAAGCAGCTTTTTGAATGGGAAGTTGCTAACAAAGTCACTGCAAAGTCTTTCACACACTGAAACTTTGTAGCGATGCTTGCTGCACAGCGGGAAACAAAGGACCTAGGAATGGTCCTGAACGATTTGTAGCGATCAGCAACTTCACAGCAGGGGCCGGGTCGCTGATGTGATTCACACACTGCAACATCGCAAACAACATTGCTATTGCGTCACAAAACCGGTGACGTTACAGCGATGTCGTTTGAGATGTTGCAGTATGTAAACCCAGCTTTAAGGCCCTGAGTGAACCTGAACAAGGGAGTTTCTGTGGGCTGTGAGGGAAACCATAATGAGGTTACTATGGTTTGGTGAGGACTTTAGCCTTTGACAGTGAGCAATTGACCAACAGATTTTCAGTCCTGTGCACAGGTAAGTGACTCATGGGGAACAGAGGATCAGAGGCCTACCCTTAAAGAAGTCCTGTGAAGTTAGTGGACTGGCTGGGAATTGTGGGACAAGCTCAAAACGACCCTAGAAGGCAATCTGGTATTAGAGTAGAAACCAACCACCAGCATACCGTGAAGGTACCACTGAAATGCTGCTTTGGGTTACAAGATGAAGGTAATCTTTGACAAGTTCAAGTTATTCTGTTAATATTGACCTGTATGAAGTTAACAAGAACTATTTGAATTGCTATACTTTTCTGTCTGTGGTTCTTTTCTAAAAGAGAAGAGTAAACAATCCCTTGAAAGAAAATGTGCTATCGCAATAATAACTTTGACAGTGACTGACCACTCTGTGCAGCGGTCTGTGAGTGTACCCTTAGGCGGGCTTTGCACACTACGACATCGCAGGCCGATGCTGCGATGCCGAGTGCGATAGTCCCCGCCCCCGTCGCAGCAGCGATATGTGGTGATAGCTGGCGTAGTGAAAGTTATCGCTACGCCAGCTTCACACACACACTCACCTGCCGTGCGACGTCCCTGTGGCCGGCGACCCGCCTCCTTGCTAAGGGGGCGGGTCGTGCGGCGTCACTGCGACGTCACACGGCAGGCGGCCAATCAGAGCGGAGGGGCGGAGATGAGCAGGATGTAAACATCCTGCCCACCTCCTTCCTTCCGCATATCCTACGGAAGCCGCAGTGAGGCCGGTAGGAGACGTTCCTCGCTCCTGCGACTTCACACACAGCGATGTGTGCTGCCGCAGGAGCGAGGAACAACATCGGACCGTCGCGTCAGCGTAATCATGGATTACGCCGACGCTGCACCGATGATACGATTACGACGCTTTTGCGCTCGTTAATCGTATCATCCAGCCTTTACACACTGCGATGTCGCATGCGATGCCGGAAGTGCGTCATTTTCAATTTGACCCCACCGACATCGCACCTGCGATGTCGCAGTGTGCAAAGTGCCCCTTACTGTGCAGGTAGAGTGAAACTTGTACATTGACAACTAAATGTATCACATAAGCATCATTATGGGTCATCGTTGTTTGTCTCACACCATTTTTGGGAAACTATCAATTGATTTTATCCCTGAACAGTGAAAGCACATCTTGCATTTTTTATATACTTTGAAGTTATTATATTTCTCATTCCGGTACTCTGGCTTCATTATGTGTGTTGGATGCTCACCAGGTATGGTAGATTCCCTAAGCCATAGGTCAGCGATGGTGAGCAACACTGACTGGAGATTAGGGATCAGCGGAGAAAGTCTAGCTGGATAGTATGTAAATCAGCTAGCTAGAACCTAGACAGTGGGGAATGCAAAACAGCAGACAAACATGTGGAGGAGGAAGCACCAGATAAAGCAGAGGCAAATGTGGTAATACATACAGGAACTTGCTTGTAAAAGTGTTTCACACAGAAGTCATAGATGAATAGGCAACATGATAACTAGCTTGCAGAGTTATGGTTTACAGAACAAGTATATGAAAACAGGAACTTACAGCAAGGAAATGGTTAACCTCAGGATAGCAATAAAGTGTTGGCAAACTTGCTTGCAGTGGCGTGGTACACATATAAATAATGAAAAAATATATTAGCAAACATGGTTCTTGCAGTGATGTGTTATCTAGGTAAGCTGGACAGTTCTTTAAAAATAAATGTTTGATTGAAGTCAGGAGTAGAGATGAGCGATGTTTGAGGTTCGCCAATTTCATGTTCAAGTGATTTTGGGGGTTGTTTGAGACGTTCGACGAACTCGAGCCTTTTGCTAAAAGCTCAACAGTTCGAGTAACGTTCGAGAACGGTTCGATCAACAAAAAGCCTAGATACAGTGCAATCTACACAGCGCTTTAGGGATTAGGGACTACTGGTTATTTCAGCCCTTTTCAGGGCTGATTTACAGGTGTTCATAGCCATAGCTGCTAGGCAGGTCCATGCAAACGCTGTGTAGGGCTTTAGATAACAGCGTCTGGCTACCTCAGCTCAGGCAAATTCCTTGCTGCATTTATTTCATTAGCAGGGATAGAAAGTGAGGCTTCCTTTGCTGTCCTGCTACATTTTTTCCACGCTATTTTATTTCCCCAAAGAGCTGACACTTTTTGGGGCATCCTAAAAGTGTCTGGAATACTAAGTTAGTGTTCCTTTGCTGTCCACTGACCCACAGCACCCGTGCATTCTACCCACCTGCCCATTTTTGCCACGCTATTTTATTTCCCCAAAGAGCTGACACTTTTTGGAGCATCCTAAAAGTGTCTGGAATACTAAGTTAGTGTTCCTTTGCTGTCCACTGACCCACAGCACCTGTGCATTCTACCCTCCTGCCCATTTTTTCCACGCAATTCTAATTGCAAACTGTGCTGCCACTGTTAGGGGCATACTACAATTGTCTGGGATACTACCTTAGTGTTCCTTTGCTGCCAAGCAAGGTACACCACATGTGCATTCTACACTCCTCTCCATTTCTGCTACACAATTATTAACTGCAGGTAGTCCAGCCAATCTGTGACGAAGGTGCAGGCATGGATATAATGTTGCCTTCATCCAAAGGTGATTCTCTCGATGTCTGAGAGAGCTCAACACCACCAGCTGTTTCCACTTCCAAAACATCTGACGACCTACCTGCCAATCACACTCCCTGTTGCAGGTAAAGGGTTGGAAGGTCAGCACGAAAAAGCATGTGTGACTGCTGTCCCCACAGTCACAGATGATGAAGAGCACGCAGATGCACTTGACGGGGCAGACGGTGGTTGCACAGCCCCGCTAGGCCGCATTGTAGCTCAGTGAACTTCCCATTGCGACTTATGCTTCATTTAAAGTCGTGTACAGGGTGGGCTCCCCAGTATACATCAAAATCACGCAACAGGAAAAGGACTCTAGGCAGTTGGGTTGGTAAATGATTGTTTAAGTTTCCCAAAAATAAGAAGCATGCATAAAACTGAAAGAATAGAACAATCTATTCACAATTCCAAAAGCCTACACCCCTATGCTGCAACACTCGTAATGGCGATTTATACACCCTGCTCACCAAATTTGGCCTAACCAAGGGACTGTGTAAACAGTTGCCTACTACCTGGTAATCTCTCTGCATTGCAGGAGTAATTGTGTGTGTGTGTGTGTGTGTGTGTGTGTGTGTGTGTGTGTGTGTGTGTGTGCGAACACGACTTACCAGTGGCGCATCGCAAGAGGTTAAAACTTATCTACCTAAACATAGACAAAACCCATTACCCCCCCTGAATACCCTTGTTAGCTGAAGCCTCACAGATAAGGCAGATGATAACAGTGTGAATGCAAACCACACAGCTCAGCAACACAGTCCTGGAAATCATGTAAGGCTATGTGCGCACGTTGCGTAATTACATGCAGTTACGCTGTGCTTTGTAGCACAGCGTAACTGCATGCGTCCTGCGTCCCCTGCATAATCTATGAAGATTATGCAGGAGCCGTGCGCACGTGGCGTCTTAGAGCGCAGCGCTTCGGCTACCGCCCGAAGCGCGCGTTCTAATAAGTGACATGTCACTTCTTCTGTGCGCTTTGCCTACAGCCCCTGCTCTGTCTATGGGAGGAGCTGCAGGCAGAGCGTATGGAATCGGCTTTTTTTTTTTTCACTACGGACATTTTCTGCAGCGATTTGAAGCGCACGTGTGCTCTTCAGATCGCTGCAGAAATTTCTGTAGGGACAAATGCTACGTGCGCACATAGCCTAAAGCAACAGTCAATGCAAACATGTGTCTCTGTCCCTCTATGATTTTAATTGTGACAATTTGACAGTGCAGAGGCAGCAAGTCTTATTGTCTATATAGTCAGCCTAACCAGAACAGATATGTGTTTTGCTAATAAAACAAAGTGTTGCGTGCCCGCATTACTGTATGGGCCCACCCTACCATACCGGGTACTGTGGTGTCCAGTTGCCATAAATACAGACTTTAAACTCCTCTCACGGTAAACAGTATAGACAGTACCGGAAGAATGTTGGTCTCTGGCACAGGATGCTGCTCACAGGCGTTACTGTCCTCCTCACCAAACTCCAACACGACTCCCCTCACAATTGACCGAAGTGTTTCCGCGGTGGCTCCTTGCTGTAACACACACCTTTAGCTTTTCCTTCTGTTCATAGACAGAATCTCCTCCGCTCTCCAAGTCCACAGCCGAAGACCATTTTGCTATTGCTATAGTGACAAAACAGACAAAGGCAGATGAAAAAATCAGCATCCCCTTGTGTGTAGTCTGCAACAATGCATGCAATGAACGGCAAATAAGCATGTTGCATTGACATTGGATAAAGCTGATCAATACATCCTCACGCTATCAATTCATATCCATGTGACACTTCATGGACGAAGTACTTAAAGTAGTGAGTTTTTGGCCTCTACTTAGAGATTGGTGACAAATCTTACAGATTACATGACTTGGGTGATCCTTTGCGGTGTCAAAAAAGCCCCAGGCTAGGCAAGGCTTAGAGCCCATGCGACCTGCAGAGCCTCCACGACTTCTGCTCAGAGGCAGAGTTGTGGCTGAGGATTCAGTTGTTAACGTGCGTCCAGTACTTTGTCTCTGTCCAGGTAGACGCAACGTAACCTCGTTGTCAGTAGCATCCTCCTCCACCTCCTCTGCTGACCTCATCGACTGGGTGACTTTGGTTTGACAGTAAGTGGGGTCTCCAACCTCATCATCACCCTGTGTGTTTTCACTCCCCTTGTCCTGAGTCCTCCGAGGCAACCTCTTCCTGCCCTGACCGAATAGTAAAGTTGTTGTTCCAATCAGGTATCTGAGTCTCATCAGCATGTTCCCCATTGTCTCCACCAGGAGGATTTACAGTTCGAGAATGAGGGTGTACATTATGCTCAGCACCTTCTTCATCGGGGCCTTGATCCGACTCACAAAGCTTCTGGGCATCAGTGCAGATCATTTCCTTGTCTGGACTCACTGCAGCTTTGGAGCAGACCTCTGATTCCCAGGCTATAGTGTGACTGAGCAGCTTTGCAGACTCAACCATCTCTGTTACCCCATACTCAGCAGGGCTGGTGGAAACTTGAGAGCTGTTAGGAAGCAAGTGCGATTGGGTTGACACCACAGAGGAATGGAGCATTTGGGATATTGAACTTGAGGTGAAGGAGAGGCCACTTTATGGGGCACTTGAGATCCATTGAAGCAGCTGCTGTTTTGGTGCCTTATCTACATTTGTTGGCGATGGTCGTGTCCATGAAAAAAGGGATCATATCAGATTATATATGTGGAGACACGGGGCTCAGTGGGTGATCTCGTCTGCTAAAACCCGCCGCCTTTAGAAAGACAGCGTGGCTCAGAGCTCATCCCAACTG
This sequence comes from Anomaloglossus baeobatrachus, assembly GCF_048569485.1. Classification (NCBI taxonomy): domain Eukaryota; kingdom Metazoa; phylum Chordata; class Amphibia; order Anura; family Aromobatidae; genus Anomaloglossus; species Anomaloglossus baeobatrachus. The sequence goes on from NC_134353.1 coordinate 845,915,371, forward strand.
AACGCCGGCCTCCTCAACCGTGGGCGTAACACTACTCAGACAACACAGGGTGAGGGAATCACAATAATTAGACTTTATTGGATCCCCAAACAATTAACGGCACATAACACATAACCAGCAAAACACAAATGTATCAGGCAACAGAGTCTCACCCTTCCGCTGGCTCACCAGGGATTTAGAATGTCCATGCCTCAGAGGTTCCAGGGCTATTTACTCCAATCTAGCAGCACCCCGCTTTTGGCGGGCACCGAGAAAGGAATAATGCCAGATTTAGGAAGCTGTCTGAGGTCTGTAAAGTCTGTAACAGGTGACTGAACTGTCCCAACCTGAGTGTCCTCCTTAGGTAGTCCTGGTATGATGATACAATCCAGGCAGCCGGAGTCAAAATCCCTAGGCTGTGGATATGGTCTCCAACCGGAACTGGAGTCCCTAGATTGAAGCCATAAGATATCCTGATCTAGTCAGCTCCTAAGAGCTTAGACTGGATCCATCAGCATCCATCAACAACAACCTGGTGGCTTAAAGAAATCCCTTTTATAGCCACAGCCTTCCACTTGGATACACTGCGTCCTCATCGATTGGTTGGACAAGATTGCCTCTCCCATTGGATGAATCTCAAGCTGCATAGACAATGTTCATCCAAATGATGTCTACAGAAAGACTGAGGGTATACATGTAGTCTGGAAGTCACCAACTAGACAATGGCTACTAAGGTAATTACATTAGCAATACACAACTACAATACAATGATTACTGGAAGAGTCTGGAGAAACAATAGCTAAGCAAACATGAATTAGCACACAAAAGAACAATAAGTCTGGCTGAATGTTAAGAAACTTTAACCCATGAGAGGCATTGGGTGTCCACGTCATCACAATATATATATATATATTATATATATATATATATATACATATATATATATTATGGACTTTTCGTGTGCACCATGACAAGTATGCACCATATAAGTATGATGCATTGAATTAGGCCAGAGATATTATTATGATGCACTTGGTAATCTTCCATCACTTCTCTGCCATCATCTAATCACCATGTCTATCTTCCCACAGGTATGTCAATTCATCCATCCAACTTTCCCATCAACTGATCTGCTCTCCCTTTCTGTCTGCTGTGTGTTTTAATACATGGTATGTCAATTTGTCCATCCAACTTTCCCATCAACTGATCTGCTCTCCCTTTCTGTCTGTTGTGTGTTTTAATACATGGTATGTCAATTCATCCATCCAACTTTCCCATCAACTGATCTGCTCTCCCTTTCTGTCTGCTGTGTGTTTTAATACATGGTATGTCAATTCATCCATCCAACTTTCCCATCAACTGATCTGCTCTCCCTTTCTGTCTGCTGTGTGTTTTAATACATAGTATAGCCTGCTTTACACGCTACAAGATATCTTACGATGTGTCCGCGGGGTCACGTCGTAAGTGACGCACATCCGGCATCGTAAGGTATGTTGTAGCGTGTGACAGCGACGTGCAATTGCGATTGAACGAAAAACCGTTCATCGCATGCACGTCGTTCATTCCTGATGAATTGAACGTCAGATTGTTCATCATACCCGGGGTAGTGCACATCGCAGTGTGTGACACCCCAGGAACGATGGACAGATCTCACCTGCCTCCTGCGGCTCCCGACCCACAATGCAGAAGGAAGGAGGTGGGCGGGATGTTTACGTCCCACTCAGCTCCGCCCCTCCGCTTCTATTGGCCGGCTGCCGCGTGACGTCGATGTGATGCCAAACGTCCCTCCCACTCCAGGAAGTGGACGTTCACCGCCCACAGCGAGGTCGTATGGAAGGTAATTATGTGTGACGGGGGTTAATCGTTTGTGCGGCACGTTCAAAAAATTGAACGTGCTGCACATACGATGAGGGCGTTGCAAATCGCATACGATATCGTATGCGAAATTGCAACGTGTAAAGCAGGCTTATGTCAATTCATCCATACAACTTTCCCATCAACTGATCTGCTCTCCCTTTCTGTCTGCTGTGTGTTTTAATACATGGTATGTCAATTCATTTATCCAACTTTCCCATCAACTGATCTGCTCTCCCTTTCTGTCTGCTGTGTGTTTTAATACATGGTATGTCAATTCATCCATCCAACTTTCCCATCAACTGATCTGCTCTCCCTTTCTGTCTGCTTTGTGTTTTAATACATTGTATGTCAATTCATCCATCCAACTTTCCCATCAACTGATCTGCTCTCCCTTTCTGTCTGCTGTGTGTTTTAATACATGGTATGTCAATTCATCCATCCAACTTTTCCAATATATCTGACCTGTTCCCTCTTTGCTTCAATATCTCCCTGGCATGCTCCAGCATCTCACTATGATCTCTCATCCCCTGTTCCCCACCTTACTTTTATGACCTTTGTTTATTTTGCCTATGTGAAGCTGCATCTGGCAATCTGATTGAGTGATCAAGGGGTTTTTGTTGCACCCCACCCCTTTACAGCTGATTGCACTTGTATGTGTATATACTGGGGCAACTAAAAGTGTGCCCCAGACTTTGTCTACACCATGACAAGTATGCACCATATAAGTATGATGCATTGAATTAGGCCAGAATTAAGCCGGAAGGTAACTAGATACATAGTCACTGTAAACAATGTTTGTGTTTTTCTTCACTTTCACCTCTATAATACCTCACTTTCTACTGCACCCTCTGATCCCTAAACCCAATAAAGAACTTTTAATCTCTCCCTCCATCCTCCCCACCCATCTCATCTTCCCCTCACATGACCATTGAGGAAGGATTCTCCAGTCGTGCTGTATGTGTGTTACCCACCAATACCATCTGTAAATAATACACGAACTGCATGTGACTTGGTTTAAATTGGCCACAGCAGCATTTATTACCTATTATTTACATACTAACACAAGGGGGCGCCGTCCAACGGGCGACCCCAACAAATAACAATAGGTAACACAGTAACCAATACAGTAAATATACAACCCTGAGTAGGCCCAGTCCAGGAACCACTTCTCACCCCAGTATCCCTGGCCGCAACACACCGACCCAGAGATGAGGTATTAATCACCTACGGATTAATACCCCCCAACTTTGCAGAACCCCGTGCCTGCAATTTACCGGAACCTGGAGCCACCATACCAAGATAGTGTCTCTCTGTCCAGTTACCATTGCCTTCAACCGCCTCTGGACCAGACCTACCCCTGCTGCTGTGACAAAGAAACAACCCAGACAAAATTCCCCTCGGTAGTAAACACAAGGGAGGGTGGGCGGGGATCGTTCCATATCCTGAAGTCAAGAGAGAGGGAGTAAGTCAAGGTCCTTTACTTACACCCCTCAACTGCCCCACCTCTTCCTCCAGGGAACTCCTCCTACCCACCAATCCCTTTATTCTGCCTTATAAACAAACCGTTCCTGTTTCCATTAACCCCATCACTCCTTCCCTTCCCTCTAGTCATGTCGCCCCTCCACCCTATGGGTTCCATGGCTTTCTTATTTTCTTCCACATTTCACCCAGTGTCTCCAGACACACACGTCCATCTCATGACCTCTCCTGCTCCCACCTACTAACACTCTCACTGCTTCTCCTCACTGCTGGAGATATCTCTCCAAATTATGGTCCTCCTCACCACTAGAGTTGAGCGCGGTTCGCGGTTCTCCAGTTCTAGGCTCGAGTGATTTTGGGGGCTGTTCGAGATCGAACTAGAACTCGAGCTTTTTGAAAAAGCTCGATAGTTCTAGATTCATTCGAGAACGGTTCTAGCAGCAAAAAGCAGGGCTTTTTACAGCTACAGTGTGCAGGAGCCATCGCTGGCAGCTTGCCAGAAGCTGGTAACCAAGATAAACATCGGGTATCCAACCAAAGCGCTTTGGTTAGTAACCCGATGTTTATCTTAGTTACGTGCAGGAAGCCCACACTTCCCCGCTCAGCTCGCTCCGCCCCCTCCTGCCCGCGGCATGTACACATATACACACACACACACACACACACACACATGGTCCCGCTCGGCTTACCTGCGGTGATGAAGTCCCGCCATCCCGACCTCAGCGCTGTCACTGTCCTCCATGGCCGCCGCTTGTCACATCACCTCTCGCTTCCGACCCGAGACTGACTAGCGGTGACGTCACGGGCCTCTCGCGATATTTGGCTGTGAAGGCGGCGGTCATTGAACTCAGTGACAGGTGCTGTCGGCAGTGCAGGAGATCAGCGCAGGTAATGTACCTCGCTGACAGCAGCACTTGTCATGCCCTGCAGTGACCTGGGCTGACCCATTGATGTTAGCTCAGGTCACTGCATTGCTCTCCCAGCCAATGGGAAACATCCTGCTCTTCATTGACTGGGACAGTGTGGATCGTCATGGCAACCCCTTGGATTACACCAGACCTGGATTTGTTTTTCATTCTAATAAATTGGTTAAAGAGGGAATGTTTTGGGGAGTGTTTTTTCAAATAAAAATGTGTTTGTCGTCTATTTTTTTTTATTACTGACTGGGTTGGTGATGTCGGGTATCTGATAGACGCCTGACCTCACCAACCCCAGGGCTTGATGCCAGGTGACATTACACATCTGGTATTAACCCCATATATTACCCCGTTTGCCACCGCACCAGGGCACGGGATGAGCTGGGGTGAAGCACCAGGATTGGCGCATCTAATGGATGCGCCACGTCTGGGGCGGCTGCGGCCTGCTATTTTTAGGCTGGGGAGAGTCCAATAACCATGGACCTCCCTAGTCTGAGAATATCAGGCCCCAGCTGTCTGCTTTGCCTTGGCTGGTGATCCAATTTTGGGGGACCCCTATGTGTTTTTTTTTTAAAATTATTTATTTAATTTAAAATAACAGCGTGGGGTGCCCTCAGTTTTGGATTACCAGCCAAGGTGAGGTTGCCAGCTGTGGTCTGCAGGCTGCAGCCGTCTGCTTTACCCTAGCTGGCTACAAAACTAGGGGGAACCCTACGTTATTTTTTTTTCATTTTTTTGGCTAAATACAAAGCTAAGCACCCCTTAGTGCCACATGAAAGGCACCAAAGGGTGCTCCACTTTTTCTCCACTTTTTCTCCATTTTTTTCTCCACTTTTTCTCCACTTTTTCTCCACTTTTTCTCCACTTTTTCTCCACTTTCTCTCCACTTTCTCTCCACTTTTTCTCCATTTTTTTCTCCACTTTTTCTCCACTTTTTCTCCACTTTTTATCCATTTTTTTCTCCACTTTTTCTCCACTTTTTCTCCATTTTTTTCTCCACTTTTTCTCCACTTTTTCTCCACTTTTTCTCCACTTTTTCTCCACTTTTTCTCCACTTTTTCTCCACTTTTTCTCCACTTTTTATCCATTTTTTATCCATTTTTTCTCCACTTTTTCTCTCCACTTTTTCTCCACTTTTTATCCATTTTTTATCCATTTTTTCTCCACTTTTTCTCCACTTTTTCTCCACTTTTTCTCCATTTTTTCTCCACTTTTTCTCCACTTTTTCTCCACTTTTTCTCCACTTTTTCTCCACTTTCTCTCCACTTTTTCTCCATTTTTTTCTCCACTTTTTCTCCACTTTTTCTCCACTTTTTCTCCACTTTTTCTCCACTTTTTATCCATTTTTTATCCATTTTTTCTCCACTTTTTCTCCACTTTTTCTCCACTTTTTCTCCATTTTTTCTCCACTTTTTCTCCACTTTTTCTCCACTTTTTCTCCACTTTTTCTCTCCACTTTTTCTCCACTTTTTATCCATTTTTTTCTCCACTTTTTCTCCATTTCTTTCTCCATTTTTTCTCCACTTTTTCTCTACTTTTTCTCCACTTTTTATCCATTTTTTTCTCCACTTTTTCTCCACTTTTTCTCCGTTCTTTTTCTATGGTCGGTCTACCCATTAGCTCTGCCATGCATACTGTAGCTCTACACCTACTGCACATGTTACTTTATGATTGACATCTCTTTCGTACCAGAGCTGTCTAAGCCTACTCTGACCCCATATTTGTCATTACTATATTGTCCTTGTACTGTATTATGACATTTGTATCATGTGTTTCATTTCTTGCTGTGTTGCATTTTTTTTGCTGCATCCCAATTGTACCTCTACATTGTTCGAGTTTATGTTATTGTTCTCTCACTCTTATGTGATACTGATTATTGTCATTTTTCATGATTACATGCAGATAAGTCCAATCTGACGAAGGCTCAGGCCGAAACGTCATTTGTAACTTGTTTTGGACAAAAACATATATGCTCATGAAAATTTTTTTTTTCTTAATACGGACCAATAAAGAGTGATTTTGCATTACTATCCGTTGTGACTTACTGACTTAAGCCCACTTTACACGTTGCAATTAGTTGTACAATCGAATTTGCGATGTGACACGCCCAGGTTGCATACGGGATCTTATGAGATCACACGTTGGTCGTTCATTTGCTGTCACACGAGCGTTAGTAGTCTATGTTAAATTGGTCAATTGTGTGTGCAATCCTTTAGATCATGTGTTCTGTGACGTATGCATTGAGCACCTTTTTTTTTTTTTATTTATTGACTTGCCAAGCGTGTGTAATGTGTAGGGATGCGTTTTTACTATGTCATCTGCCATTCAGCTCTGCTACATGGCCGCTGACAGCAGACACAGACAGCCATGTAGCAGAGCTGAATGGCAGATGACAGCAGACACAGACAGAGCCGCACTGTCAGAATGAACTCGGGTGAACTTAACCCGACTTCATTGTCATGCTGCGGCTCTGTCTGTGTCGCGTCCTGATTAGCGGTCACCAGTGAAGACTCACCGGTGACCGCTAATCTCCTGAGTAACTGAAGTTAGCAGCCCTCTCTCAAATACTCACCGATCCCCGATCCCCGGCGCTGCACGGCATTCACACTGCTCCGGCGGCTTTTACTGTTTTGAAAAAGCCGGCCGCCCATTAAACAATTTCGTATTCCCTGCTTTCCCCGCCCACCAGCGCCTATGATTGGTTACAGTGAGACACGCCCCCACTCTGAGTGACAGGTGTCACACTGCACCCAATCACAGCAGCCGGTGGGCGTGTCTATACTGTGTAGGGAAATAAATAATTAAATAATTAAAAAAAACGGCGTGCGGTTCCCCCCATTTTTAAAACCAGCCAGATAAAGCCATACGGCTGAAGGCTGGTATTCTCAGGATGGGGAGCTCCACGTTATGGGGAGCCCCCCACCCTAACAATATCAGCCAACAGCCGCCCAGAATTGCCGCATACATTATATGCGACAGTTCTGGGACTGTACCCGGCTCTTCCCGATTTGCCCTGGTGCGTTGGCAAATCGGGGTAATAAGGAGTTATTGGCAGCCCATAGCTGCCAATAAGTCCTAGATTAATCATGTCAGGCGTCTATGAGACACCCTCCATGATTAATCTGTAAATTACAGTAAATAAACACACACACCAGAAAAAAATCCTTTATTAGAAATAAAAACACACACATATACCCTGGTTCACCACTTTAATCAGCCCCAAAAAGCCCTCCTTGTCCGGCGTAATCCAGGATGATCCAGCGTCGCATCCAGCGCTGCTGCATGGAGGTGACCGGAGCCGCAGCACACACAGCCGCTCCGGTCACCTCCACACAGCAAATGAACACAGCCGCGCGATCAGCTGCTGTCACTGAGGTTACCCGCGGCCACCGCTGCATCCACCGGTGGCCGCGGGTAACCTCAGTGACAGCAGCTGATCGCACGGCTGTCTTCATTTGCTGCATGGAGGTGACCGGAGCGGCTGTGTCTGCTGCGGCTCCGGTCACCTCCATGCAGCTGCGGTGGAAGCGACGCTGGATCATCCTGGATTACGCCGGACATGGAGGGCTTTTTGGGGCTGATTAAAGTGGTGAACCAGGGTATATGTGTGTGTTTTTATTTCTAATAAAGGATTTTTTCGGGTGTGTGTTTATTTACTGCAATTTACAGATTAATCATGGAGGGTGTCTCATAGACGCCTGACATGATTAATCTAGGACTTATTGGCAGCTATGGGCTGCCAATAACTCCTTATTACCCCGATTTGCCAACGCACCAGGGTAAATCGGGAAGAGCCGGGTACAGTCCCAGAACTGTCGCATATAATGTATGCGGCAATTCTGGGCGGCTGTTGGCTGATATTGTTAGGGTGGGGGGCTCCCCATAACGTGGAGCTCCCCATCCTGAGAATACCAGCCTTCAGCCGTATGGCTTTATCTGGCTGGTTTTAAAAATGGGGGGAACCGCACGCCGTTTTTTTTAATTATTTAATTATTTATTTCACTACACAGTATAGACACGCCCACCGGCTGCTGTGATTGGGTGCAGTGTGACACCTGTCACTCAGAGTGGGGGCGTGTCTCACTGTAACCAATCATAGGCGCTGGTGGGCGGGGAAAGCAGGGAATACGAGATTGTTTAATGGGCGGCCGGCTTTTTCAAAACAGTAAAAGCCGCCGGAGCAGTGTGAATGCCGTGCAGCGCCAGGGATCGGGGATCGGTGAGTATATGAGAGAGGGGGATAGACTGACATAGACTGAGAGTGAGGGACAGAGATAGTGACGGACTGACAGAGATTAGTGCATGACAGACATTGTGAGGCGCTTCAGAACGCAGCTTTTCAGCTGCGCTCTGAAGCAGACCTTTTTTAAGCTGCGGTGCAGAGCGCACACCTGCGCACATAGCATCAGACAACAAAATCGTATGAGGGATGTCACACGTTACAATTCACTAGGTTCGTGCAACAAAACGCTCAATTCTAGAGAATGATACGATGTGTTTGCGATCAACGGTTTTGCGTTCAATCCTGATCGCATGTAGCTGTCACACGCAGATACCTCACAAACGATGCCGGATGTGCGTCACTTACAACTTGACCCCAACGACGGATTGTGAGATATATTGAAGCGTGTGTAGCGGGCTTTAGTCTGGGAGATTTAGAGTGCCGAGGTTACTCACTAATTTTATCTATTATTACCTCTGAGCACCTATATACCAGTGAGCAGAGCTTCCTCTACAGTAGTTCTCCTGATTAGGCATGCCCTTACCTCATGAGCAGGGCATTGCAGCTTTGGTAGCAACCATTACGACATGGACTCTGCTGCTGTGGACCCGAGAAGAGTGAGTGCAGATTCATTGCACCCACACTCCTCACATGAAGGGTCCGCACTCCTAGAAAATGGGGGATACGTTCCCTGAGTGTCTCCCCCCCATATTCTAGACGGTCCAGAGTCGTCGTGGGACCCCTTTATTTTTTTTCTTACAATAAATTGGTGAAAGAGGAAATGTTTTGGGGACTGTTTTTTCAAATAAATTTCTTTTGTCAATTTTTTTTTTTTTTTGTTAGTACTGACAGTTTATGATGTTGGGTATCTAATAGACGCCATGACATCACAAACTGCTGGGCTTGATCTCAGGTGACTTTACAGCTAGTATCAACCCGATTTATTACCCCGTTTGCCACTGCACCAGGGCACAGGATGAGCTGGGGTGAAGCGCCAGGATTGGCGCATCTAGTGTATGCGCCACGTCTGGGGTGCCTGCGGCCCAATAACTATGGACCTTCCCACCCTGAGAATACCAGACCACAGCTGTCCGCTTTACCTTGGCTGGTGATCCAATTTAGGGGGGACCCTACTTTTATTGTGTAATTATTAATATTTATAAAATAATTATAAAAAAGAGCCTGAGGGGACCTCCACATTGGATCCCCAACCACGGTAAAGCTGCCAGCTGTGGTTTTCAGGCTACAGCCGTCTGCTTTACCCTAGCTGGCTATCAAAAATGGGGGGACCCAACGTCATTTTTTTTTTAACTATTTTTTAAATAGAAAAAATTAATGGGCTTCCCTGTATTTTGATTGCCAACGAAGGTAATGGCAGGCAGATGGGGGTGGCAACCCATAGCTGTCTGCTTTATCTGCGCTGAGAATCAAAAATACCGCGGAGCGCTACGTCATTTTTTTAAAGATTTATTTTTACAGCACTGTGATGTCCAGCAATCAAAATACAGGGAAGCCCATTTTGTTTTTAGTTATTTAAATAAATAATTAAAAAAAATATATATGGGCTCCCGCTGCATTTTTTGTATTGCTAGCTAAGGGTAATCCAAGCAGCTACTGGCTGCTAACCCCCACTGCTTGGTGTTACCTTCACTGGCAATGGAAAATCCAGGGAAGCATTTTTTATTTTTTTTGCCAAAAAACTACAAAAAAAGGACGTGAGCTTCGCCATATTTTTGTATGCTAGCCAGGTATAGCAGTTAGGTGCTGGAAGAGTTGGATACAGTGCCAGAATATGGCGCTTCTATGAAAATGCCATTTTCTGAGGCGGCTGCAGACTGCAATTCGCAGCAGCGGGGCCCAGAAAGCTCAGGCCAACCTGTGCTGCGGATTCCAATCCCCAGCTGCCTAGTTGTACCTGGCTGGACACAAAAATGGGGCGAAGCCTACGTCATTTGTTTTCTAATTATTTCATGAAATTCATGAAATAATAAAAAAAGGGCTTCCCTTTATTTTTGGTTCCCAGCCAGGTACAAATAGGCAACTGGGGGTTGGGGCCAGCCGTACCTGCCTGCTGTACCTGGCTAGCATACAAAAATATGGCGAAGCCCACATAATTTTTTCAGGGGGCAAAAAACTTCTGCATACAGTCCTGGATGGAGTATGCTGAGCCTTGTAGTTCTGCAGCTGCTGTCTATCTGTATGGAGAAGAGCCGACAGCAGCTGCAGAACTACAAGGCTCAGCATACTCCATCCAGGACTGTATGCAGAAGTTTTTTGCCCACCAAAAAAATGACGTGGGCTTCGCCATATTTTTGTATGCTAGCCAGGTACAGCAGGCAGCCACGGGCTGCCTCCAACCCCCAGTTGCCTATTTGTACCTGGCTGGGAACCAAAAATATAGGGAAGCCCGTTTTTTTAATTATTTCACTTATTTCATGAAATAATTAAAAAGCAAATGACGTGGGCTTCGCCCCATTTTTGTGTCCAGCCGGGTACAACTAGGCAGCTGGGGATTGGAATCCGCAGCACAGGTTAGCCCGAGGTTTCTGGGCGCCTCTGCTGCGGATTTCAGTCCGCAGCCGTCCCAGAAAATGGCGCTCTCATTGAAGCGCCATCATCTGGCGCTGTATCCAACTCTTCCAACAGCCCTGGAGCCGGGTGGCTTGTTGGGTAATCATGAGTTAATACTGGCTTTGTTTTACTAGCCAGTATTAAGCCAGAGATTCTTAATGTCAGGCACGTTTGACCCGGCCATTAAGAATCTCCAATAAAGGGTTAAAAAAAAACACCACACAGAGAAAAAATACTTTAATAGAAATAAATACACAGACACATTAGAGACTCCATCTTTATTACCCCCTGTCAGCCCTCCACGATCCTGCTCTTCTGTCTTCTTTCTTTCTAGTGTAGTAGTAGTGACGATTGTAGTGAGGAAGGATGAGGTTCACCAGCTCATCACTTGGGGCTGGGGAACCTCATCCTCACTACAATCCTCACTACAATCGTGAAGCAGTGTGCAGCCTTCACTCCGTGAGTGATCAGTGCTGGCTGCTAGCGGTAACAGCGGTAACGCTGACAGACGCGTTACCATAGCAATGGTGCTCTCGGAGCCGCGGTTAGCGGTGACGTCACCGCTAACTGCGTTGCTATGGCAACGGTGATCTCCGTTAATGACCGGCGGTGTCAGCCGGTCCCTAACGGAACGGGGAGTCGACCGTGTGCTAGAGCATGTCGCCGGTACACGGCGATACACATATGTGCACCGTGTACCGGAGAGATGCACTCGCAGGTCCTACATGACGCGTCATAGTCATGTGACCAGTCTGTAGCCAATGAGATAATAGCCACGTGACTGGTCACATGGCTATTTTGACGTCACGATAGGTCCTGCATCTCTGCTGGCAGTGCAGGTCACCGGGAGGATTAAGCGATCATCGGATGGAATAGCGGCAGGAGACAGAGTGCAGAAGGGATCGCGGGGACCGGTAAGTGTTATGGCAATGTTTATTAACTGTTTGTGTACATTTATAATGCATTTTTATGTGTTTGTGATTGCCTCCCATTATAGCCTATTGGTTCGAGTTCGGTTCGTCGAACGTTCGACGAACCGAACTCGAACGGGACCCCCGTTCGGCGAACCGACCTCGAGCCGAACCGCGACCGGTTCGCTCATCTCTACTCACCACATCCCTATTGTCACTTCAAACCCTCATCCACAATCTAACACAAATTTCCACACCCTCTCAAACCTCATACCCATTCACCCAGCCCCGGCTCCCCCAGTCCCACTAACAAGAGCTCTATGGAACGCTCGCTCTGTCTGCAACAAACTTTCCTACATTCATGATCTTTTCATCACTAATAAACTCTCCTTCCTTGCCATCACTGAAACCTAGCTCACCCCCTCTGACACAGCCTCTCCTGCTGCACTTTCTTATGGCGGTCTCCAACTCTCTCACCTCCCCCGCCCCAGCAACAAGCATGGTGGAGGGGTTGGTTTGCTCCTGTCCGACCAATGCTCCTTTACACCAATTCCACTACCACCCACTGTTACTCTTCCCTCTTTTGAGGTGCACTCCGTACGCATCTACGCCCCCTCCAACCTTCAACTGGCTGTCATTTACCGCACTCCAGGGCTAGCCACTGCCTTTTTTGATCATTTCACCACCTGGGTACTACACTTCCTTTCCACCGACATCCCCACCATCATTATGGGTGATTTCAATATCCCCATTGACACTTCCCACTCATCAGTCTCCAAACTTCTAACACTCGCTTCCTCCTTCGGCCTCACCCAATGGTCTTCTGCAGCTACTCACAAAGATGGCCACACGCTGGACCTCATCTTCACTCGCCTCTGTTCCCTATCTAACCTCTCTAACTCGCCTCTCCCCCTGTCTGACCACAACCTACTCACATTCTCTTCCCTCTTTTCTCCAAGTACGCACCCCCCCCTCCACAAACTTTCACACCCTCGCAGAAATATCAAACACATTGATTTACACGCACTTTCTCAGTCCCTTCTCCCTCTCACAGACATTGCATTTCTACATGATGCAGATGCTGCTGCAACTTTATACAACACTACAATCTCTGCAGCTCTCGAATCAGATGCCCCCCTCACACACACCAAAACCCGCACAATCAACATGCAACCCTGGCACACGAGGCAGACTAAAGAACTAAGATGGGCTTCCAGAATTGCTGAGCGCAGATGGAAAAGGTCTCATTCCACTGAGCACTTCATTGCATATAAAGAGTCCCTGACCACTTTCAAATCCACACTCACTGCTGCAAAACAAACCTACTTCTCATCCCTCATATCCTCTCTCTCTCACAACCCTAAACAGCTATTCAACACTTTCAATTCTCTCCTACGTCCTCCAGCACCACCTCCCTCTCCTCTCCTCTCAGCTGAAGACTTTGCCTCTTTCTTCAAGCAGAAGATTGACAACATCAGAGCAAGCTTTGGCCCACAATCACTACAGCCACTTCTCACAACTACTCAGCCTTCTTCCTCCAAATCCAGCTTCTCCGCCATGACAGAAAACAATCTTTCCACTCTACTCTCAAGATCACATCTAACAACCTGTGAACTGGACCCGCTCCCATCCCACCTCATCCCCAACATCACCGCAGTCCTCATCCCAGCCCTAACCCATCTCTTCAACCTATCACTAACAACTGTATTCCCTTCATGCTTTAAACATACCTCTATTACACCCATCCTCAAAAAGCCCTCCCTTGACCCATCCTCTGTGTCAAACTATCGCCCTATATCCCTTCTCCCCTATGCCTCAAAACTACTAGAACAGCATGTCCATCTTGAACTGTCCTCATACCTCTCATCCTGCTCCCTCTTTGACCAGCTACAATCTGGCTTCCGACCGCATCATTCCACTGAAACTGCCCTAACTAAAGTCACTAATGACCTACTAACCGCCAAAGCCAAGCGACACTACTCTATCCTCCTCCTACTGGATCTGTCCTCTGCCTTCGACACAGTAGACCATTCCTTCCTACTACAGATTCTCTCATCTCTAGGCATCACAGACTTGGCCCTATCTTGGATTTCTTCATACCTAACCGACCAAACTTTCAGCGTCTCCCATTCTCGCACCACTTCCTCATCTCGCCCCCTATCTGTCGGGGTCCCCCAAGGCTCAGTTCTTGGACCCCTGCTGTTCTCCATCTACACCTTCGGCCTGGGAGAGCTCATAAAGTCCCACGGCTTCCAGTATCATCTCTATGCCGATGACACACACATCTACCTCTCTGGACCTGACATTACCTCTCTACTAACCAAAATCCCACAATGTCTGTATGCTATTTCATCCTTCTTCTCTGCGTGATTCCTAAAACTTAACATGGACAAAACAGAGTTCATTGTCTTTCCCCCTCCTCACTCATCTCCTCCAACAAGCCTTTCCATCAAACTTGATGGTTGCTCACTCTCCCCATTCTCACAAGCACGTTGCCTTGGAGTAACCCTCGACTCTTCTCTATCCTTCAAGCCTCACATCCAAGCCCTCTTCAACTCATGCCGATTACAACTCAAAAATATCTTCCGGATCCGTGCTTTCCTTAACTAAGAATCAGCAAAAACATTAGTGCATGCCCTCATCATCTCCCGCCTCGACTACTGCAACCACCTGCTCTCTGGCCTCTCTTCCAACACTCTTGCACCCCTCCAATCTATCCTAATCTCTGCGGCTCGCCTAATCCACCTCTCCCCTCACTACTCCCCAGCCTCACCACTCTGCCAATCCCTTAACTGGCTTCCCATCACCCAACGACTCCAGTTCAAAACATTAACAATGACATACAAAGCCATGCACAACCTGTCTCCCCCCTACATCTGTGACCTAGTCTCCCGGTACCTACCTGCACGCAACCTCAGATCCTCACAAGATCTCCTTCTCTGCTCCTCTCTTATATCCTCTTCCCACAATCGCGTACAAGATTTCTCCCGTGCATCCCCCATACTCTGGAATGCTCTACCTCAGCACATCAGACTCTCACCTACCGTGGAAAGCTTCAAGAGGAACCTCAAGACCCACCTCTTCCACCAAGCCTACAACCTACAATAGCCCTCAGTCCAGTAGACCACTGCACAACCAGCTCTGTCCTCACCTATTGTACCATCACCCATTCCCTCTAGACTGTGAGCCCTCGCGGGCAGGGTCCTCTCTCCTCCTATACCAGTCTATTTTGTACTGTTAATGATTGTTGTACGTATACCCTCTTTCATTTAAAGCGCCATGGAATAAATGGCACTATAATAATAAATAATAATAATAATTATCCACGGGAAGAAGTACACCTGTTATTTTGGCTGGTAGTTGGTGTTACGAATCAGTGCCGCCATAGACGCAAGCAGTCTACTGCGGTTCCAGTTGCGCCCAGGCGTCAGCTGCCATTTTTGGCTGTGCCTCGGGTCGTCCAGCTGGCTGCTTTCTCCTCCACGTCTAAGTGTGGAGAAGCGGCTAGTGCGCATGTGTGTACCGATTTACCCCAGCCACAGCCTAAGACCAGTGTTTCGCCTAGTGAGTATGCTCAGCCTGACTGTGCCATTCCTGAGGCTAAGTCCTCAGTTCGGGCTACAGCGCATGCTCCCACACTTAGTGCAAAAAGCCTCTTTGCACAGGTACTTGGACTCTGTGCCGTGTCTAAGTCCTGTGTTGTGCCTACAGAGCATGCTGAAGCTGATAGTCTTATTTCTGAGACTGTTGTTCAGGCTACTGAGCATGCTCAGGCACTTAGTGCATCAGAGGCTGGGTCCAGTAATGAACTCTTTGGCCCTGTCCGTGACGTGGCAGGCCCAAATAGGCCACAGGGCATCAGGAGTCCTGATGATGTGGCCAGCCAACTCCGAACTGGCTTGCAGAGGCCTGCCCCTATGACTTGTCACCTCATTATTGTGTGATTGGTGAGGTGTTTGGGTCGGGGCTGCCATGAGGTCATCATTGAAGTGGTGGTTCCGATTAGGCTGCTGGTTATGCCACTGATGACGGGGCACTCTGCTTTTGGCTCCAGGAGGTGCATTGTGGTCCACCCTGGGTTGGGGCGGACCCAGGTTATAAAAGGGGCTGGAGACAACAAGGAGGTGCGCAGTCTTCTATTATGCTCAGAAAGAGCACACCTCCATGTGTTGAACCCATTGCGGCTTTAGGCCAGAGGTAGGCAGGGATAGGGAGTCGGTGCAGGCCGCCACCACACTTGGTAACGCAGAACGGTTAAGTCCAGCTCCTGTCCTACCAGTCCTGCTAGTGCAGCCCAGTGGCATTAACTGGGCTGCTGCTGCACCTGCTGTCCATAGGTGTGCCCCCTACGCACACCGACAGCATACCCAATGGGCCCTGTGTTGTTAACAGGGAGTTCCTGTGCTGAGTGTGTGGACCCTGTGACGAGTGTTGTCTAACTTGGTTCAGGCTACTATTAGTTTCAGAGCCACCCAGCTCTGTATCCTCCGCCTAACCTTCGTGTTGCCAGCATCTCCTTTTCCATGTGGGAGCACGGTGGACCCTGACTGGCAATTGGGATACAATGCCTACAAGTAGTATTCAACCCCCTGCAGATTTAGCAGGTTTGATAAGATGCAAATAAGTTAGAGCCTGCAAACTTCAAACAAGAGCAGGATTTATTAACAGATGCATAAATCTTACAAACCAACAAGTTATGTTGCTCAGTTAAATTTTAATAAATTTTGAACATAAAAGTGTGGGTCAATTATTATTCAACCCCTAGGTTTAATATTTTGTGGAATAACCCTTGTTTGCAATTACAGCTAATAATCGTCTTTTATAAGACCTGATCAGGCCGGCACAGGTCTCTGGAGTTATCTTGGCCCACTCCTCCATGCAGATCTTCTCCAAGTTATCTAGGTTCTTAGGGTGTCTCATGTGGACTTTAATCTTAAGCTCCTTCCACAAGTTTTCAATTGGGTTAAGGTCAGGAGACTGACTAGGCCACTGCAACACCTTGATTTTTTCCCTCTTGAACCAGGCCTTGGTTTTCTTGGCTGTGTGCTTTGGGTCGTTGTCTTGTTGGAAGATGAAATGACGACCCATCTTAAGATCCTTGATGGAGGAGCGGAGGTTCTTGGCCAAAATCTCCAGGTAGGCCGTGCTATCCATCTTCCCATGGATGCGGACCAGATGGCCAGGCACCTTGGCTGAGAAACAGCCCCACAGCATGATGCTGCCACCACTATGCTTGACTGTAGGGATGGTATTCTTGGGGTCGTATGCAGTGCCATCCAGTCTCCAAATGTCACGTGTGTGGTTGGCACCAAAGATCTCGATCTTGGTCTCATCAGACCAGAGAACCTTGAACCAGTCTGTCTCAGAGTCCTCCAAGTGATCATGAGCAAACTGTAGACGAGCCTTGACATGACGCTTTGAAAGTAAAGGTACCTTACGGGCTCGTCTGGAACGGAGACCATTGCGGTGGAATACGTTACTTATGGTATTGACTGAAACCAATGTCCCCACTGCCATGAGATCTTCCCGGAGCTCCTTCCTTGTTGTCCTTGGGTTAGCCTTGACTCTTCGGACAAGCATGGCCTCGGCACGGGTGGAAACGTTCAAAGGCTGTTCAGGCCGTGGAAGGCTAACAGTAGTTCCATAAGCCTTCCACTTTCGGATGATGCTCCTAACAGTGGAGACAGGTAGGCCCAACTCCTTGGAAAGGGTTTTGTACCCCTTGCCAGCCTTGTGACCCTCCACAATCTTGTCTCTGATGGCCTTGGAATGCTCCTTTGTCTTTCCCATGTTGACCAAGTATGAGTGCTGTTCACAAGTTTGGGGAGGGTCTTAATTAGTCAGAAAAGGCTGGAAAAAGAGATAATTAATCCAAACATGTGAAGCTCATTGTTCTTTGTGCCTGAAATACTTCTTAATACTTTAGGGGAACCAAACAGAATTCTTGTGGTTTGAGGGGTTGAATAATAAATGACCCTCTGAATAAACTTTTCACAATTTAAAAAAAAAATAAAAAAAGAAATAACATTCTTTTTTGCTGCAATGCATTCCACACTTCCAGGCTGATCTAGAGTCCAAATGTCACAATGCCAAGTTAATTCCGAATGTGTAAACCTGCTAAATCTGCAGGGGGTTGAATACTACTTGTAGGCACTGTATATACCACCTTATCCTAATCTGCCAGTCCCCCCGTAATAGATAGTGTTTCTTCAGCAGATGTTACTGTTGCTTAACCACCAAACCCACGGACACAAACTATTTTCTCCTTTCCAACACACCTGTTCCCCTTTCCACCAGCATATGGCCTTTTTGCAACTCATTTTGTATATTTACAAATTTGCAACTCTGCAGGGACTCCATAGTCAACGCCGTCTCAGCACAGCAGCCAGCCCTTGGTCCCTCAGATGTGGACAAGTAAAAGACCATTTCCTCCTAGCCATGACAAAGCGTTGAGATTCACTCTGTGCAGCACTGGTGTTTAGTGGAAAAGCTGAGCTAAGATTGCGTACCATCTTCTGCTGATGCTGATGTGATATGTGCGTCCCTTTCTATGGCAGGATTTATTTTGCCAAATTTTGTCTTGTACCGGGGATCTAACAGTGTGGCAACCCACTAGTCAGAGAGAGAGGGGAGCCAGCACGATCTGGAAATGGCATGCATCATATAAAAAGTGCAAATTCACAGATTTATTCCAACTGTACTGTAATATAAATGAGATTTTTAGCAAATAATTGATCAATTCTTTGAGCCACCCCTGCCAACGTCACGGCAAATCTCAATAGGGGGGTCCTACTCTATATTCTGTATTTCATGTGCTATGCGGCCTCCTAGATAAAGTTAAAAGCAGAACCATAATGGAGCACACATACCTGTAACCTGTATATATAACCGCTTCTATGTTGCAAAAGAGGCAATTGTGGATAGAGGCCAGCCCAGGTCCCAGCATGTGGAGCAAGCTCTACACATACCAGGATTATATCAGAACTGACCCTCCCAGTGCCAGAGAGCAACCATTGATAAAGGCGGACCAGATCCAAGTATGGTGCTTAATTAGCAATGCCTGTGGAAAGGGTGAGGCAACTGAATGTGTACAGCTACCAACAGGAGGAATATATTGCAAACCAAGATCAGGCGTGCATAGCATGGTGGTGACCAGCCACCAGACATTTGTAGCATAACTACAACCAAACAGAGAGAGAGGGGAGCCAGCACGATCTGAAAATGGCATGCATCATATAAAAAGTGCAAATTCACAGATTTATTCCAACTGTACTGTAATATAAATGAGATTTTTAGCAAATAATTCATCAATTCTTTGAGCCACCCCTGCCAACGTCACGGCAAATCTCAATAGGGGGGTCCTACTCTATATTCTGTATTTCATGTGCCATGCGGCCTCCTAGATAAAGTTAAAAGCAGAACCATAATGGAGCACACATACCTGTAACCTGTATATATAACCGCTTCTATGTTGCAAAAGAGGCAATTGTGGATAGAGGCCAGCCCAGGTCCCAGCATATGGAGCAAGCTCTACACATACCAGGACTATATCAGAACTGACCCTCCCAGTGCCAGAGAGCAACCATTGATAAAGGCGGACCAGATCCAAGTATGGTGCTTAATTAGCAATGCCTGTGGAAAGGGTGAGGCAACTGAATGTGTACAGCTACCAACAGGAGGAATATATTGCAAACCAAGATCAGGCGTGCATAGCATGGTGGTGACCAGCCACCAGACATTTGTAGCATAACTACAACCAAACAGAGAGAGAGGGGAGCCAGCACGATCTGAAAATGGCATGCATCATATAAAAAGTGCAAATTCACAGATTTATTCCAACTGTACTGTAATATAAATGAGATTTTTAGCAAATAATTCATCAATTCTTTGAGCCACCCCTGCCAACGTCACGGCAAATCTCAATAGGGGGGTCCTACTCTATATTCTGTATTTCATGTGCCATGCGGCCTCCTAGATAAAGTTAAAAGCAGAACCATAATGGAGCACACATACCTGTAACCTGTATATATAACCGCTTCTATGTTGCAAAAGAGGCAATTGTGGATAGAGGCCAGCCCAGGTCCCAGCATGTGGAGCAAGCTCTACACATACCAGGACTATATCAGGACTGACCCTCCCAGTGCCAGAGAGCAACCATTGATAAAGGCGGACCAGATCCAAGTATGGTGCTTAATTAGCAATGCCTGTGGAAAGGGTGAGGCAACTGAATGTGTACAGCTACCAACAGGAGGAATATATTGCAAACCAAGATCAGGCGTGCATAGCATGGTGGTGACCAGCCACCAGACATTTGTAGCATAACTACAACCAAACAGAGAGAGAGGGGAGCCAGCACGATCTGAAAATGGCATGCATCATATAAAAAGTGCAAATTCACAGATTTATTCCAACTGTACTGTAATATAAATGAGATTTTTAGCAAATAATTCATCAATTCTTGGAGCCACCCCTGCCAACGTCACGGCAAATCTCAATAGGGGGGTCCTACTCTATATTCTGTATTTCATGTGCCATGCGGCCTCCTAGATAAAGTTAAAAGCAGAACCATAATGGAGCACACATACCTGTAACCTGTATATATAACCGCTTCTATGTTGCAAAAGAGGCAATTGTGGATAGAGGCCAGCCCAGGTCCCAGCATGTGGAGCAAGCTCTACACATACCAGGACTATATCAGAACTGACCCTCCCAGTGCCAGAGAGCAACCATTGATAAAGGCGGACCAGATCCAAGTATGGTGCTTAATTAGCAATGCCTGTGGAAAGGGTGAGGCAACTGAATGTGTACAGCTACCAACAGGAGGAATATATTGCAAACCAAGATCAGGCGTGCATAGCATGGTGGTGACCAGCCACCAGACATTTGTAGCATAACTACAACCAAACAGAGAGAGAGGAGCCAGCACGATCTGAAAATGGCATGCATCATATAAAAAGTGCAAATTCACAGATTTATTCCAACTGTACTGTAATATAAATGAGATTTTTAGCAAGTTAATTCCGAATGTGTAAACCTGCTAAATCTGCAGGGGGTTGAATACTACTTGTAGGCACTGTATATACCACCTTATCCTAATCTGCCAGTCCCCCCGTAATAGATGGTGTTTCTTCAGCAGATGTTACTGTTGCTTAACCACCAAACCCACGGACACAAACTATTTTCTCCTTTCCAACACACCTGTTCCCCTTTCCACCAGCATATGGCCTTTTTGCAACTCATTTTGTATATTTACAAATTTGCAACTCTGCAGGGACTCCATAGTTAACGCCGTCTCAGCACAGCAGCCAGCCCTTGGTCCCTCAGATGTGGACAAGTAAAAGACCATTTCCTCCTATCCATGACAAAGCGTTGAGATTCACTCTGTGCAGCACTGGTGTTTAGTGGAAAAGCTGAGCTAAGATTGCGCACCATCTTCTGCTGATGCTGATGTGATATGTGCGCCCCTTTCTATGGCAGGATTTATTTTGCCAAATTTTGTCTTGTACCGGGGATCTAACAGTGTGGCAACCCACTAGTCAGCATTACTTCGAATTCGGACAATCCAAGGGTCATGTTGTAGGTGGTGCTGCAAGAAGGTGCTCATGTGTCTTGCGCATCCAGGAGGACCAAGTCCTTGCTGTGTTGGTGGCGGTGAGGTGAGAATCATGCCTCCTTCCTTTGCCCTCTCCCCTCAACCTCGCACAACCAAATTGTGAGCAAGCTCTCCCTCATCTTCTCAGTCTTCCATGCCCATCGACAGTTCGTCCTCCATTTCTTACTGGGCTCCTGCACCTTCCTCAACAGTTAGGCTGATACTATGCGCTGTTGTTAATCCCTCTCCCCCACCGTCCCATGCCTGCCGCCTTGGTGCTGCTGACCGTCTGGACCTTGTAGATGTTGTTATCCCTTCCGCATATGACTCCTCCTGTACTTCCTCCCATTCTTCTTGTCCCACCACCTGACTATGAATGCTGTTTAAAGTGTGCTCCAGCATGTAGATGACCGGAATTGTCATGCCGATAATGGCAACATCAGCGCTAAACATCTTCGTCGCCATTTTTGAACTTGGAAGAAGGGTGCATAGGTCCTTGATCTGAGACCACTCCATCAGCGTGATCTGCCCCACCTCTGGATCTCTTTAGCCCAGGCTATACGTCATAACGTATTGCAGCAGGGCTCGCCGGTGCTGCCACAGACGCTGCAACATGTGGAGATTCAAATTCCAGCGTGTCGGCATATCGCATTTCAGGCGGTGAACCGCCAGACCGAAAGACTTCTGGAGCGATGCAAGTTGTTGAGCTGGTGGGTGTAAACGGTGGAAGTGAGCACATAGCAAGCGTGCCCGCTGCAGAAGGCCATGTAGGCCGGGATGGTGGTTTAATAATTGCTGGACAACCAGGTTCAACACGTGAGCCATACAAGGCACGTGTGTCACATTGCCCTGACGAAGGGCCGCACCCAGGTTTGCATCATTGTCGCACACGGCTATTAAGTCACCACCGGAGTCCGCTTCATCAACTTGTACTCCGGTCGCCAGGTGACATTGTGTTCCTTTCGTAGATAGTGCTGATGATGGGAAAGCAGTCGATGCCAGCGGCGCTGGTGGCCGCAGGTTCCACTCAGCCACTGGCCTGTGTTACCTTGAGATATGCAGAACCACTGGCTGACTGTAGGTGGTGGGTGTCTCACAGCTGAAGTACCATTATTCAGCTACAACCAATGGGAAGACACCACACCCTTTTTTAGGCCCATCCTGTCTGCTGACCACTGCCAGACATAGCTCTGAACCTCTGGTTCCTGTTGCGCCCAGTTCTGTTTTGTGATTTTGTGTGCTGACTACGGCTTGTTTACTGACTACGTCTCCTGCCTGCTGTTTATGTACCTCGTTGCCCGATCCGCATTTGACCTCTGCTTGTTTTCTGATTAAGTCCTGGCCGTCCCATTCTGTTCATGTTCCTCAATTCATGGTTTGACCCTGCCTGACTACTACTCTCTCGGACTGCAGCCTTCCACAGGTATTGATCACCTTGGGCCCTGTGTAATTCCAAATCCCTGTATAGGGGTTAAAGGGTTTCAGGGTTCTGGGGGTCCTGCTTGGTGAGTGGCTTCTCTCTAGCCTATCCTTAACAGCCCATCTGAGTATGTGGATCCAGGCAGGCGTTACACCGTGCCCTCTGCAGAAGGCCAGGTAGGCTGGGATAGGGGTTTAAAAATTGCTGGATAACCAGGTTCAACACGTGAGCCATACAGGGCACTTATGTCGCATTGTCACGGCGAAGGACCGCACCCAGGTTTGCATCATTGTCGCAACCGGCCTTCCCTGGCTGCTGGTTGAGTGGAGACAACCATTGATGAAACTCGGTCTCACTCTCCAGAGCTTAACGTCTACAACTCCTCAGCAGTATGACTCACATTTCCCAGACATTTCAAAGTAAAGAGTCGACCACCTGATGCCGTTGAGCTCTGCTGCCAGCATAGTAAGGAGGTGTGTGGGATTCCTTGTGCACAGTTACAACGCTGGTGGTCTTACTATACAGGTTTTAAGCGGAGGTTGAGGACCTAGACGATGTTGAGGAGGCAGAAGCAGTAGAGGAACTTCTACATACAGAGGAAAGATTGACACACAACTCGTGGGGACAGAAAGACTTGTACAGCAGACCCTTCTCCATCTCTCACCATAGTTAGCCAGTGCCCAGTCAGAGACATGCTTACTGGTCCAAGTATCTGTGGTGAAATGTGTACCGCCCTGGGGCTCGGCCACAGCTGCCGAGCCGCTCGGATCCGTGCTCGTCGGTGGGTGGCTCGAGCTCTCCACGGACCCGGGGGTCACGTCGCTCTGAAAGGGGGTTGGCGCTATACGCAGGGACTTCGGTGGGGAGATCCAGCCGTGGTTGTAGGAGATTTAAGTTCGTGATGCCACCCACAGGCTGTGGTGAATGGAATGACACGACCGCTGCCATTGACTAGGCTCCTGGGGACAGTGTTGTGCAGCTTGGTGTTGACCCCCTCCGTGGGTAGGGGGATGGTGGACCCGGGGGCCCGGGGGAGGTGCTGAGGCGAGGGGACAAATGCGTGCTAGGGTGTCGGTGCGGTGCGGCGCGGTGCGCGGCCCGAAGGCACTGTTGTAATCACTATGAGAAAACACGCTGGAGTCTCTGGTAAACCAAATGTGGCGCCCTGGACTAGCCAGGTCATCACAGGTAACACACACACACACACCCACCCCCACTAGACAGTAACATTAGCCAAACACAAAATCCTTGTTGCCTCCCTCCAGGGTCTGATGTCCACACCAGGTAGGGCGGAGCCAAGCGGTTGGCCCCACCCACCGAGGAGTTCACAGGCCTGGAGGCGGGAAAAAGTGACAGATTTGTCCTGGAGGTTGAAGTGAGAAGAGTCAAGTGGAGAGTGTCTGGGTTTGTGGCCCAGGCACTGACAACAAGGTTGGCAGACGGTGGTGGCCGTCTGCAGGAGTGGTGAATCAACGCGGAACCGTAGGACCGAGGTCCGGCGGTGGCCCGCCGGTACCGACCGGGGAGCGAAGTGAAGCCAGCACACACAGGCAGGGCCATCGGACCCCGACTAGGCTTGTAGTCGCTGTCAACAGTCAAATCCGAGTGTGACAGGAACCCCAGGTGTTTCCTAACAGCCAACGGCCCGTTAGAAGGCAACCGTCCGCACCGTGAGGGTATACAGCTACCGCCTAAGGCTAGAGACCCAAGGGCCAGCGGCTGCGGGCAAACGGGCTCCTCCGGCATCCATACACCGGGGAGTGGACTACCGTTGGGGACCCATTGTAGTCAAACAGTACACAAAGGTGCAGGGAAAGACAGCCGCCATCACCTGTCCGGGGAGAGACACTGCAGCCGGCTGCGGGACCCGTCCATCCAGCCGTTTGGTTTACCAAGGACTTTGTGCATCTCTTACTGAGTGAGTACACCCGTGCCATCCGGCACCGCGCCGCACTGTCCCTGCAACCCAGCACCTCACCAACCCTGCTTCCCCGTCACACCACAGGGCCCCGGGACCACCGACCCCTAGCCATGGAGGGGGAAAACAACATCCCAGCTGCTCCCTACCATCGCTCCCGGGATCCCTGTCACCAGCAGCGGTGGTGCCCATCTTCACCACAACCCATGGGTAGCATCACGGACTAAATCCCCCAAACCAACCACCCTTTTCACTCACGGGCGAGGAGCGCCACTCGAGTCCCCGGATCCGGCCCACCGCTTGAGCCACCGAGCAGCAGCCGCAGCAGCGCCGGACCCGAGCATTGGCGAGCACAGCAGCGGCGTCCTCCCCGCCCGCGACAACTTGGCGTCACGAACAGGATTGGACCCATCTACTTACCAGTAGAGGTGCGCCTTGTGATCCCCGCCGGCGGCCGAAAAATTTGAAGCGCCGCCATCTTTGGCGCGAAAATCTCCCGCTCGAGCGTCTTCTCCGAGCAGGGAAGGTGCGAAAGCAAAGCCCCGCCCCCAACAAGCAAAAGTGCTGAAGAGAACCAAGGGGGGACGGGAAAAAGATGTCTGCGCCCGACGGAGCTGTTGGAGGAGTGGCGGTCGCAGCACCCGTAGATGGAAACAGAGTAGCCCATGCTCCGGCCGCCGGAGCGGGGGAGGCCGCGGACCCAGCGGTCGCCCAGGTGATGCCGTTCTCCCTGCCCTATGTGCCCGGTGCTACCTGGCTACCGCAGTACGATGGGAAGCCTGATGCTTTGCAGGTGTTCCGGAAAAAGATTAGCCCGGTCCTCGATTTATATCCCTTGGCTGATAGGCAACGGGCAGCGGTAGTGCTAGGGCAGCTAACCGGCGCGGCTGAGCAGGAGGCCGAGACCTGGACCGACGCGGACCGGGCCTCGGTGACTACCATTTTTGAGAAACTACAAATCGCTTTTGAGACCCGCACAGAAGCGGGATGCAGGAGCTGCGGATGCAGTTCTATCAGTGCCGACAACGGCCTGCGGACAATATAAGAGACTATGCCCTGCGCCTGCAAACAGCTCTCAGTACACTGAAGCGGGTGGACACTATTAATGATGCGGACAGCAATAAGATGCTAGTGAAACAATTCTTGCAAGGGCTGGGGTCCGCGGAAGACCGAAAGCAGCTGCGGCTGTGGGCCCTAGAACACCCCAATCTGGACTTTGCAGTGCTGAAAGAGCGGGACATCAAGGCCCTGCAAGCTCCAATGGCAGACGCTCCTGAGGCGGCCCTGTGATCGGCAGAAACCGCTCCCATCACGGTGGCACCCCCTCTCCCGACTCTACTAGCCCCTGCAGCGCCCATCGGGATGATGGAGGAGCTAGCTGCCCAGGTCCGCCGCATGGATGGAGACCTAGCCAAGATCCTCGCCGCACTCCAGCTGCCGTCGAGAGTCAAGCCCCCGGGAGGGATCCAGCTCACCGACAGCCCGGAGGACGTCCCCTGGATGCAGCGGAGAAGGACCAATGACTCACGGTATGGGCCTCCTATTTGTTACAGGTGCAGCAAGCCTGGCCATTACTCTAGGCAGTGCCCATTAAACGAGCAACCACTGGGGCCAAGGGCCAATCCTCAGGAGTAGACACCAACGCCTCCCCGATTGGCGAGACCGGTACGTCGGAGCTCGCCCCATCATTCCTCTGGCGGTGGATGGCATCCCGCTCATGGCCCTCTTGGACACAGGATCACAGGTAACCACTATACTATATACACTGTAGCAGCGGTATTGGGGTACTGACGAACTTGCCCCCTCTGATGATAGCCTGACTCTGGTCACAGCCAATGGACTCCCTCTAACCCAAGTGGGATACAAACAAGTGACCCTGACCGTAGGACGTGCGGAGTTAAAGGACCAAGGAATGATTGTGGTGATGAATGAACCCAGTGACCATAACCCTAAAGTAATCCTAGGGACCAATGTGATGGAGCATTGTATGAGTGAGGTGCTGAGTCTGTTGCAGCAGTTGGCTGCCACAGCAGGAGGAGGCAGACAGAGGGCTGTGCAGCGTGAGACCCGGGCCCTTCTGTATCGGCAGCAAGTGAACTCAACTGGTGGAGAGATTGGTGGAGTAAGGGTGATGGATGTGGCCCCCTTGGTAGTGCCACCCCGAAGTGAGATGATGATTTGATGCAGGGCAGCAGTAGGCCCCCAGGGGCGCGACTACCCGGCGATGGTGGAACCCACGCCTTCTGAACACTGGCCCACGGTGATGGCGGCCAGAGGGGTGGTTGACGTTAAAAAGGGGAGAGTGCCTGTAAGAGTGCTGAATTGTGGGGAGGAGGAAGTCAGGCTCCCTCGTTACGCTACCCTCGCCAAGTTGCTCACCCTAGACCCTCACACCATTCACAAAGCCGCCCCTCCTACCTCAGCATCCCCAGCCAGTAACCATGCACCCCCTGAACAGTTAGAAGAGTGGTGCCAGGAACTACACATAGGTACTGAAACCACACCCACGCATCACAAAGAGGGGCTATACAGGGTAGTGCAAGAGTATGAACAGGTTTTCAGCAAGCACCCATTAGATTTCGGGAGGATTAAAGGGGTTCAACACCATATCCCTACAGGCCTACACCCACCCATCAAAGAGAGGTATAGGCCCATTCCGCCAGCACACTATCAATGCGCCAAAGACATGTTGAGGAACATGAAGGAAGCAGGAGTCATTTGGGATAGTTGTAGTCCCTGGGCAGCCCCACTGGTGCTGGTAAAGAAGAAGGACGGCACCATGAGAATGTGTGTGGATTACCGGAAGATCAACCAGATCACGCATAAAGATGCCTATCCTCTCCCCCGTATCGAAGAGTCGCTAGCTGCGCTGAGAACTGCTAACTTCTTCTCTACCCTTGACCTTACTAGCGGGTACTGGCAGGTAGCGGTTGCGCCAGAGGACCGTGAGAAGATGGCATTTGCCACTCCCATGGGATTCTGCGAGTTTAACAGCATGCCGTTCGGGCTGTGCAATGCCCCTGGAACCTTCCAACGGCTCATGGAGTGCTGCCTGGGACATCTCAATTTCGAAACGGTTCTACTGTACCTGGACGATGTGAAGGTGTATTCCCAGATGTACGAGGCCCATCTGGAACATCTGGCTGAAGTGTTCACATCCCTAGCCAAATATGAGATGAAATTGAAGCCCTTTAAGTGCCACCTACTGAAACCCAGGGTGCAGTACCTCGGACATGTGGTGGGCACGGAAGGCATCGCCCCAGATCCCGAAAAGATCACTGCCATTCAGGACTGGCCGAGGCCGACCACGGTGAGAGAGGTAAGACAGTTCTTGGGCCTGGTGGGCTACTATCGCCGCTTCATTAAGGGATAGACGAAGATGGCCGCCCCCATGCAAGACCTCCTCGTGGGACAGACCAAGGGTGGCAGGTCCCCTGGAACCCCGTTGGCGTGGGAAGAAAAGCATGAAGAGTCCTTCCGCCAGCTGAAGACGGCCTTGACCGGGGAAGAAATCCTGGCGTACCCCGACTACAGTCTCCTATTCATTCTCTACACCGATGCCAGTAATGTAGGCTTGGGAGCAGTCCTGTCCCAGGACTAGAACGGAAGGGAAAAAGTGATCACCTACGCCAGCAGAAAACTCCGGCCCATGGAAAGGAACCCTGAGAATTACAGCTCCTTCAACCTTGAGTTCCTAGCCCTGGTGGGGGCCATTACCGAGCGATTCCACCATTACATCGCAGCAGCTAAATTCACAGCCTATACGGACAATAATCCGTTAACCCATCTGGACACGGCCAAGCTGGGCGCATTGGAGCAGCGGTGGGTGGCCAGGCTGTCTAATTATGACTTCACGATCAAGTACCGAGCCGGTCACAAGAACACCAACGCGGACGCGCTATCCTGGATGCCCCACCTACCGGATGAGGGGTCGGAAGGCGATGATCTCGAAGAAATCGAGTTGCCCGCATTTCACCGGCCACCGGTCGAGAAGTTGCATGTCAAACAGCAACAGGCGAACCTGGACCCGCTACCCAGTCAGGGATGGCAAGAAGCCCAAGACCAAGCACCTGCCGTCCAAGTGGTCAAGACCATGATTGAACAAGGTTCTGCTAGAATGGATCCTGCTGCTCCTCTCGAGGCCCAACAGCTGTGGAAGGAACGAGCCCGGCTGCATCTGGACCAGGGGAAACTGTATCAGGAACTGATCAACCCGAAGACTCATGAGAAGGTTCGTCAGCTGGTGGTTCCTCAGGCTAGTGTGCCCACAGTTCTACGGGCTTACCATGACGGTGCCGGGCACTTTGGGTGGAAGAAGCTGGAGATGCTGTTGAGAGAGTGGTTCTATTGGAGTGGGATGCGGGAGTCTGTGGAGGCCTGATGCCGAGAGTATGGTCCCTGTGCACTGAGAAGAAGGGACGAGGCCAGCCAGAAGGCCCTTCTACGCCCAATCATCACCCATCAGCCGCTGGAGTTGGTCGCCCTGGACCACGTCAAACTCACCCCTAGCCGAAGTGGGTACACCTACGCCCTGACCATCGTAGACCACTATTCGAGATTCATGGTGGGTGTCCCAGTCAAGGACCTGACTGGCCGTACCGCCGCTAGAGCATTCCAGGCCTATTTTTGCTGACCGCACGGGTACCCGGAGAGGGTGCTTACCGATCGGGGTCCGGCTTTTGAAGCGGAGGTGTTTCAAGTATTCTGCCAGTTATACGGCTGCAAGAAGATTCGGACCACGCCTTACCATGCCCAGACTAATGGCATGTGTGAGAAATGAACCATCTGGTCCTGGGTCTCCTTAAGACGCTACCGTTAGAAGAGCGGAACCTGTGGCCAGAAAAGCTGCCTGACCTGGTCGACATGTACAATAACATTCCCTCTAGCTCTACCAAATGTACACCAGCGTATTTGATGAGAGCCCGGCCGGGCTCGTTGGCGGGTGACCTAGAAATGGACTTGGAAGCTCCAGAGGCCCTCCCTTCGACTGCTGGATGGGACACTCGGCGGAGAGCGCAGTACCGACAGGTCCAGGAGTACGTAGAAAGGAACGTGTGTCGGAGCCGGGAACAGCAAGAACAGTACTTCAACAAGTGGGCTCCAGCTGGTCCCTTTAAACCTGGGGATGTTGTACTAAAACGGAAAAGAAGAACCCATATGCTTGGTGACCAGTGGGAGAAAACCCTGTATGTTGTACAGCCCACTGAATGGGAGAATGAGAAGGCCTACCAGGTCAGTTGTGACCAGGGGAAGACTTCGGCCACAGTTTCCAGGGACCACCTGAAGAGGTGCCCATCTCCATTGAAGGTGGCAGCCGAAGTTCCGGCCCCCAGACCAACCGTGGAGAAAGAAAAAGAGGTGATCCACACAATAATGGGTGATTTCCCAGCGGACTGGCCTACGCAGAATGGCGCGGTAATTATTCCAGTAATAATGTTCCCACAACCTGTGGAGGAAAAGGAAACGGGAGTAACTGCCAGTGAACCAGTGCCCAGGGCTGCACCTGTACCTAGCCCCTTGGGTCTCCGCCTGCTCCACATGAAATACGGGAAGAGGAACAGGTTGTCTCCTCTGTCCCCTCGCCTGTAACTACTGACGTTGGGCCCCGAAGGTCCACCCGCTCCAACCTAGGTAGGCCCCCGCTTAGGTATAGGGAAACCGACATTTAGGGGTGCAACCTGCTGATTGTGTAAATATGTGAGTGAATGACAATAATCATCCGAAATATCATCTGATTATGTGATTATCCCGGCCGTTGCCGGCAAGTTGTCCCCGGAGGAACTCTGTGTGTTTTTACCACCCACATGAGAACTGCTCATGAACATGGCCGAGAACTAGCAGGCCACCCACGAACTTGTGGGTTTGTAAATAGTGTTGTGGGATGGATACCGTTGCCGCCTCCGGAGAGGCAGATTGGAGGAAGGGCCCACATCAGAGCAGGCTGGGGCCTGGCCACCACCAGGACCGGTGGCCATCCTCCAGGGGTCAGGGGTCCCCCTGGACGTGGGGTCCCCTGAAGTGACAGTCGGGTGCGAGTTATCGTACCCGTTCCCGCTCGGGCAGCCTGAACCTGGACTGGGGTCAAGGGGTGCTGCCCACTTCTTAGGGGCAGCATCAGGGCTAGGTTGCTTGGGTGGGAGAGCGGAAGACATCTGTCTGTCCGTCATTATTAAAAATGTTTTATGTGTAACGTTTGAAGTGACCTGACAAAAATGCTTATGTTTGATATGTTGACATGTTATTTATGTTTTACAGTTTTGAAAAAAAAATAAATAAATAAAACCGGTGATGGACGGGCAGCCCGCGGATGGTCTGCATTTCACCAAGGGGGAATGTGGCGCCCTGGACTAGCCAGGTCGTCACAGGTAACACACACACACCCCCACCCCCACTAGACAGTAACATTAGCCAAACACAAAATCCTTGTTGCCTCCCTCCAGGGTCTGATGTCCACACCAGGTAGGGTAGAGCCAAGCGGTTGGCCCCACCCACCGAGGAGTTCACAGGCCTGGAGGTGGGAAAAAGTGACAGATTTGTCCTGGAGGTTGAAGTGAGAGTAGTCAAGTGGAGAGTGTCTGGGTTTGTGTCCCAGGCACTGACAACAAGGTTGGCAGACGGTGGTGGCCGTCTGCAGGAGTGGTGAATCAACGCAGAACCATAGGACCGGGGTCGGGCGGTGGCCCGCCGGGACCGACCGGGGAGCGAAGTGAAGCCAGCACACACAGGCAGGGCCATCGGACCCCGACTAGGCTTGGAGTCGCCGTCAACAGTCAAATCCGAGTGTGACCGGAACCCCAGGGGTTTCCTAACAGCCAAAGACCCGTTAGAAGGCAACCGTCCTCACCGTGAGGGTATACAGCTACCGCCTAAGGCTAGAGACCCAAGAGCCAGCACCTGCGGGCAAACGGGCTCCTCCGGCATCCATACACCGGGGAGCGGACTACCGTTGGGGACCCATCGTAGTCAAACAGTACACAAAGGTGCAGGGAAAGACAGCCGCCATCACCTGTCCGGGGAGAGACACTGCAGCCGGCTGCGGGACCCGTCCATCCAGCCATTTGGTTTACCGACGACTTTGTGCATCTCTTACTGAGTGAGTACACCCGTGCTATCCGGCACCACGCCGCACTGTCCCTGCAACCCTGCACCTCATCAACCCTGCTTCCCCGTCACACCACCGGGCCCCGGGACCACCGACCACTAACCACGGAGGGGGAAAACCACATCCAAGCTGCTCCCAACCATCGCTCCCGGAATCCCCGTCACCAGCAGCGGTGGTGCCCATCTTCACCACAACCCGTGGGTGGCGTCACGGACTAAATCCCCCAAACCAACCACCCTTTTCACTCACGGGCGAGGAGCGCCGCTCGAGTCCCCGGATCCGGCCCACCGCTCGAGCCACCGAGCAGCAGCCGCAGCAGCGCCGGACCCGAGCGTTGGCGAACGCAGCAGCGGCGTCCTTCCCGCCCGCCACACAAACAAGATGGTGAACGGTGCCTGCAGCTGACTGCAGTTTCCCCTTAACAGGTTGATGGTTTCCGCCTTTCTCCTGCACCTCTCTTGTCTGAAAATTATGACTCCTATGCCTAAGCAACGGTAGTCCGCTGCCCAGCTTGCTGTGTGTCGGGAGAGCCCTGTGTGCCCTCAGTCGCTGGCCCCTTGGGTCTCTATGCCTGGGCGGTGGCTTTACCCTAATCGTTGGGCTGTTGTCTTCAGTCAGGTCTTGTGTGGGAAAGGTCCTAAAGTCCAGTCCTCAATCAGTTGATTTGACTTAGCCTAGTTGTTTCTGGGCCTCGTACTGGGTCTGAGTACCCCTCCTGGTGCTCCGGTTTCCAATCGGCTCCCCGGTTCGGTACCGGCGGGCCACCGCCCATCCCCAGTCCCTACGGTTCCACCGGCTTTAATCCCTGCTCCTGCAGGCGGCCACCACCGTCTGCCTCCTTGCCAGAGGTGATTGGGCTCCAACCCAGAAACCTGGTGTAGACTTGCTGGCAGACCTGAGCACAGGTCTGCTCTTGAACTTGACTCCAACTCGTCTCCAACTCACTGTTTTTCCCACGTCCGGGACTGTGAACGCCTCGGTGGGTGGAGCCAACCGCCTGGCTCTACCCCCCTGGTGTGGACATCAAACCTGGAGGGTGGTGATAAGGTTTTGTAGTTTCGCTGCTGTCACCTTTTTAGGGGAGGGTGTGTGTGTGTGGGACTACCTGGGACGACCTGACTAGTCCAGGGCGTCACAAATGCACCCTGTCACACACAGAGTTTCTCAAGGAAGAGGTGATGTTGTGTGCGACATGCTGGTGTAGCGCGGGCACGCCTTTCTTGGAGAAGTAGTGGCAACTGGGCATTGGCTCTTGGGGCACTGCGATGGGCGTAAGGTCTTGAAAATCCTCTGTTCAAAAGGTTGGAAAGGCAGCATTTCTGTAGCCAACAGTTTGCAGATGCTGAAAGTCAACCTCAAAACCATGTCATGCCCTTCTAAAATCATGTAAAACACAGCAAGGGGTCTCCAACCACAGTCTCCCTCGTTTCCAAAAATTGGGCCACACACACACACACACACCACTTTACTGGCATCAGTTGTCCCCCAGCTGCAATCTTAAAAAGATGCTTTGCATGAAGCACTTTAAAAAATACACCACACTTTCGCCTCCCCTGGATGACACAGG
Organism: Anomaloglossus baeobatrachus; assembly: GCF_048569485.1. Classification (NCBI taxonomy): domain Eukaryota; kingdom Metazoa; phylum Chordata; class Amphibia; order Anura; family Aromobatidae; genus Anomaloglossus; species Anomaloglossus baeobatrachus. The sequence continues at coordinate 845,948,906 of NC_134353.1, forward strand.
GGTAGAAAAGTCCTCTGTGATCCATGACTTCCTCATCTTGATGAACGTTTGTCTGACCACATTGTCAGTGGACAGGTGCGTGCGCTTGTCTGTCAGCACACACCCAGCAGCACTGAAGACACGTTCCGAGAGAACGCTGGTTGGGGACACGACGAGATCCCCAAGGCGTAAGTGTGAGCTCAGGCAATTTATCCAGATTGGAAGCCTAAAATGAGCAAGGCTCAAGTTGCACAGTAATGGCATCGATGTTCACTTGCATATACTCATATATCTGTGTCTCCTCCTCTTTTTCCTCGTCCAGCTGTTTTGTTTTCGCATGAGTATATGTCCTTGTCACTTTCCCATGTGTTTGTGGTATCTTGGGAGTTGTTTGTCACCTTTTGGACACCTTTGAAGGTGTTTTCTATGTGTTTTTATGTGTTTGTGTTTGCCTTTCATTGTTTTCAATGGGGTTCAAGAGGTTCGTCGAATGGTTCGTCGAACGGACCCTCCGTTCGATGAACCGAACCGAACTCGAGCCTTCAGAGGTTCGCTCATCTCTAGTCAGGAGTAGCAGTAAAAAATTAGGCACAAGCTGGAGCATGAGCAACTTAGAAGGTGAAGCAACTCATCATGATAACACATGGTAACTGAGAGCATTGTGTTCTCAATACTCACATACAGTCAGGGCCAGAAATATTTGGACAGTGACACAAGTTTTGTTATTTTAGCTGTTTATAAAAACATGTTCAGAAATACAATTATATATATAATATGGGCTGAAAGTGCACACTCCCAGCTGCAATATGAGAGTCTTCACATCCAAATCGGAGAAAGGGTTTAGGAATCATAGCTCTGTAATGCATAGCCTCCTCTTTTTCAAGGGACCAAAAGTAATTGGACAAGGGACTATAAGGGCTGCAATTAACTCTGAAGGCGTCTCCCTCGTTAACCTGTAATCAATGAAGTAGTTAAAAGGTCTGGGGTTGATTACAGGTGTGTGGTGTTGCATTTGGAAGCTGTTGCTGTGACCAGACAACATGCGGTCTAAGGAACTCTCAATTGAGGTGAAGCAGAACATCCTGAGGCTGAAAAAAAAGAAAAAATCCATCAGAGAGATAGCAGACATGCTTGGAGTAGCAAAATCAACAGTCGGGTACATTCTGAGAAAAAAGGAATTGACTGGTGAGCTTGGGAACTCAAAAAGGCCTGGACGTCCACGGATGACAACAGTGGTGGATGATCGCCGCATACTTTCTTTGGTGAAGAAGAACCCGTTCACAACATCAACTGAAGTCCAGAACACTCTCAGTGAAGTAGGTGTATCTGTCTCTAAGTCAACAGTAAAGAGAAGACTCCATGAAAGTAAATACAAAGGGTTCACATCTAGATGCAAACCATTCATCAATTCCAAAAATAGACAGGCCAAAGTTAAATTTGCTGAAAAACACCTCATGAAGCCAGCTCAGTTCTGGAAAAATATTCTATGGACAGATGAGACAAAGATCAACCTGTACCAGAATGATGGGAAGAAAAAAGTTTGGAGAAGAAAGGGAACGACACATGATCCAAGGCACACCACATCCTCTGTAAAACATGGTGGAGGCAACGTGATGGCATGGGCATGCATGGCTTTCAATGGCACTGGGTCACTTGTGTTTATTGATGACATAACAGCAGACAAGAGTAGCCGGATGAATTCTGAAGTGTACCGGGATATACTTTCAGCCCAGATTCAGCCAAATGCCGCAAAGTTGATTGGACGGCGCTTCATAGTACAGATGGACAATGACCCCAAGCATACAGCCAAAGCTACCCAGGAGTTCATGAGTGCAAAAAAGTGGAACATTCTGCAATGGCCAAGTCAATCACCAGATCTTAACCCAATTGAGCGTGCATTTCACTTGCTCAAATCCAGACTTAAGACGGAAAGACCCACAAACAAGCAAGACCTGAAGGCTGCGGCTGTAAAGGCCTGGCAAAGCATTAAGAAGGAGGAAACCCAGCGTTTGGTGATGTCCATGGGTTCCAGACTTAAGGCAGTGATTGCCTCCAAAGGATTCGCAACAAAATATTGAAAATAAAAATATTTTGTTTGGGTTTGGTTTATTTGTCCAATTACTTTTGACCTCCTAAAATGTGGAGTGTTTGTAAAGAAATGTGTACAATTCCTACAATTTCTATCAGGTATTTTTGTTCAAACCTTCAAATTAAACGTTACAATCTGCACTTGAATTCTGTTGTAGAGGTTTCATTTCAAATCCAATGTGGTGGCATGCAGAGCCCAACTCGCGAAAATTGTGTCACTGTCCAAATATTTCTGGACCTAACTGTAGCTCATGGCTGTTTTAGCTGGTCTTAAAAGGTCTTATAGGACAATGTCATAGGTATTCTGGAATGAAAGCGATAATTCAGAGAATGAAGATGAAAAGAATCAAAACCTTTTCATGTCTAATATTTGCTTATTACATTGGTCAAAGTCTAGTGTAGCTTTATTCCATCTTTTGCTGTGAAACATTGTGTTTACTCAATTTTGAGTCGTGATTTTGTACATATAGGAGGAACTGCTGAAAAGTCTTTGGTTTTGTGATATTTTGTTGTTTCTATGGAAAAGAATGTTACATCACATGAAAGCCTTATGTGTCTAATATATGTTTTCAAAATTTTGTGTTTCCTGTTTATGGAAACAACGTGTTCTACGCACGCGGGAAAACAAAATAGCGGAGTCTAATGCGAACAAATGACAGCAGAGGAGTGATAAAATTCTTGTTTGTGCAAGGAAAGTCTTCAAAGGAAAATCATGTTGATATGTCGCAGACATTGGGGAATCAATGCCCTTCATATTCCACAGCTAAGAACTGGATTGCTAAATTTAAAATGGGCCGGTTCAGCACCAATGATGAGGAACATCCTGGATGACCGAGAGTGGTTGTTGTTCCGGAAATCATTGATGCTGTGCACAACCTCATGCTGGAGAATCAATGAATTTCACCTAAAGCAGTAGCAGGCATCATGGGGATTTCCCGTGAACGTGTTTGTGTCAGTATCCATGAACATTTGGAGATGAGGAAGCTATCTGCAAAATGAGTCCCCAAATGTTTGACAACAGATCAGAGAAGCATGCGAGTGAAAACTTCCCAGTCCATTTGTCAGCATTTCTGATAAGAACTTCCTGGAGCGACTTGTCACTATGGATGAGACCTGGATTTATTTGTATGACCCTGAAAACAAGGAGCTGTCAAAATTGTGGAGGCACAGTATATAAAAATCAGCCACTAAGGTGATTGCGTCTGTGCTCTGGAATAAGAAGGGTGTGCTGCTAGTGGACTACTTTCAAAAGAGTTTCACCATCAATGAAAGGTATTACACTGGACTTTTGTACCAATTGAAGGCAGCTCTGATGGCCAAAAGGCGCGGCAAACAGTCCAAAGGAATCCTGTTCCTGCAAGACAAACCTCCACTCACACTGCACAAGCGACCACAGCAAAACTGTCAGAGCTGGGATTTCTGCTGCTTGACCACCCAGCTTATTCACCAGATCTAGCTCCCTTTGCCTATCAACTGTTTCCAAACTGAAGAAGCACCTCAAGGGTACCAAATTTCACACCATTTCTGATGCCATGGCTGCTACGGAGGCCTGGATTGAAGCACAACAAAAATCCTTCTTTTTGTTAGGCTTATAGAACTTGGAATACTGATGTAAGAAGTGTGTTGACATCAGTGGAGAGTATGTGGAACAAATGTAAAGTTTCATCATCCTATCTCGTTTCTTTCTGGGTAAAGCCAAAGACTTATCAGCAGCTCCTCGTATTACATAATCTATTTCGAGTAGCGATTGGCGAATAGTGAAATATTTGGGTTTGTATGATTCGCATTGATTATTTCGGACTATTTGTGTCTTCATGACGAATAAAAATCTAATTGAAGTCAACTGGAAACTCTAAGAATTTTTCAGTGGACCCTCTCAGGATGTCTGGCAGGGCTGTAAAAATGCTGAAATTGATTGAAAAGTGCTGAAGTTAAGTGGGAACAGTATGGGGAAGATGCCTGGATACATCTCTGAAACACAGGTCGCTTCTGGGAACAATGTTGTCAGAGTATTACAAAACTTTGACATGCATGTCACTCTGACTGCCTATTTGTGATAACCAGTTGCAGCTCCCAGCTGTGTGCCTTATGTTGGCTAGTCATCAAAAATAGAAACTCCCCACTATGTTTTTTTTTTTTTAGTTATTTAAATAAATAATTAAAAAATACATGGGTTCCTGCACATTTTTGATAACCAACACAGATAAAGTAGACCAGGTCAATGGCTATTGGGCCCTCCCAAGCCTAAAAAATAGCAGCCACCTCACAATTGGCGCATCCATTAGATGCACCAATTGTGTCACTTTAGTCAGCTCATCCCGTTTGCCCTAGTGCATTGGCATTCGGTGTAATATATGGGATTGATGTTAGCTGTGATTTTTTGACAAAAGTCACAGCTGACGTCAAGATTTGGGTTGGTAATGAAGAGGTCTATATGAGACCCCCCATTATCAACCCTTTAAGTAAAAAGAAAAATCCACAAATATGCAAAAGCCCCAACTGTCTCCTTTACTTGTGTAAATTAGCACTAATAGGCAAGAGAACGCACATCATTTTTTTTATTCATGGTGCTTGCCAATCACAGTAATGCCAGCAGAAAAGATGGCTACAGCATTGGCAGGCATGTGATTGGCAAGAAAACCCTTCATGTTTAACTGCTAAAAATCAGGCACCAAGGATGTGGAGATGGAACTCAATACTTACAAGGTGAATACCAAAATACTTAACTATTAACGAATATCCCAAATACCTTCATATTCGATGAGTAATGAATAGAGCTGACTATATTCTCTCATCACTAATTTTGACCACTATTACAGTCCAGAGTTGCATTCACAGTTCCGTAGGGCACAGAACTGAAATCTCAGTGTCTCTGTCGAGCTTGCTCTGGTGTTTCGGATTCTGGTAAGGATAGTCTTTGCTTCTTGTTGGCCTGACACACTGGCAGCAAAAAATATACCTTCAGAAATACTTTGGGACAACCATTCTCATCTTCATTGAGTTCTCCATGAAAGCTGTAGAACATCTGGAAGCCCAAGGTTAAATATAATTGATATAGCCTGGGCATAAGTGATCCCAAGACTTTGAAATCACTCATCCCCAGACTGAATTTACACAACATGAATTCCCATTACTGTAAAGAACACCCGTGTCCATCAACTGTTGGAAATGTCAAACTCTTTCATCACTATTATCACTCACTGAACGCAACAAGCTGACTCTACAAGCTGAAATAACAGCTGAATATTTGCACTACGCATGAAATAAAATAAGTTATGGTGGTATTTTACATTTCTACAAACTTGCTTCCATGTATGATGGATATAACAAAAGAAAATGAAAAAGCCACATGGCCTCCAGAATCTAAGTCTTTCAATGAATGGCATCACGAGTATGTATTTATAGCATGTGTGCCTGGAAGTCAGCAAATGTAGATAAACATGCTTTAATCTTACTGTTCCTTTACACATTAGCCCTAATAAGTACAGTTTACAGAACAAAGTTGTCTCAATTAAATTAATATTATATACTGTAGAGATGGCATTGGATGAAGCTGAAGGCACAATAAATTAAGCTGTTCTTAATGAAAATATGTTAATGGCACCAATCTGACTATTGTTTCCAGGTTCCATCATATTAAAACAGTTGAAACAACAAACTCATTGTTCCTTCTGACGAAAATCTAATGAAAAAGTATCTGTGCTGATTGAACCCTGTGAGATTTTGCAGGTTCACCACCCCTGAAACACTTTTGCACTTTGAGCTTTCAGAGTACTTAGCTTGTATCTTCAATCTGTTTTTTTTTTTTGCTGGCCATCGATTGTCGGCAACTTTAAGGACCTTGTACCATGTGTAGCTTCCTTCCACGTACCTGACTTTCAACCAATTATAAGACAGATGTGCTACTGGATTTTACCTTGAAGGCAGAGAAGACTGGTGATTACCCCCATCATGTTCTTAGATAGGGTGGTATCCTCCTGCTTCCTAATACAGCCCACATGATTGAACTTCCTCTTGGTCTTGCCCACATAGCTTTTGGGGCATGAGCAAGTGGCCATAAATATTACCCCTTGAGTGTGACAGGTGGCAAGTTCATGATTCAAATAGATTTTACCTGTTGCCGCATTTCAACCTGAAATAAATTCACATTCCTTGCAGGCTCCGCATTTGAAAGTGCGTGTAAAACCTCAATCCAGCCATGTAATGGTCCTGTCTGGTCCAACAAAATAACTGTGGACAAGCTAATCCTTACGATTTCTGCCTCGTCTATAAGTGATTACTGGATGTTCCGGTATAACTGGGACTAAATTAATGTCCGTCCAAAAAATGTCCCAGAACTCCCGTAGGATGGTCTGCACTTCCCAACAGCAGTTGTCATAAGTGGCTATCAAATGAATGCACTCTGTGGTGTCTTCCCTAGGACGTGGGACCAATAGTGTGTCCCTATCTTGTGCCAGCGCGTGGCGGTAGGCGTCCACGAGTATCCTTCTTGGATAGCCCTTCTGTATAAACTGGTCACGCATTGGATCACAACAGCTGGATTATCACAGAATAACATACAGCAATCAATGACCACAAGTCAAAATACTTAATGACAAGGTCAATATGGATAATGCAATTTACCACTTCCATAAATTGGTAATAAAATTGGTTTGTGTTATATCTGGGCAGTGCCAAAATGAACCCATTTTTAGATGTGAGCCTAACTCTCTTTTAAGGATAAAAAATGCTTCTGTTGTGACTTAAATCTTTCAATTTTTGATCAACTTCATTAAACAAGCTCCAGAACCATAAGACTGACGTGTTAATGGAAGATTAGAGACATTTAGAGTATGGGAAGAGTAATCTTTGAAAATGTGTGCAAGTTTCTCCAACAATCTCAGACTCATTTTCCACTTGATCGCTCCGTGAGTGAACTGTAAACTAACTATGACATGGGCTCATTAATTTGGCAGCAATGGCAAGATGTAGCCATTTAGCGCACCCAAAAAGCTATTGTTTAGGGCAGGGTCAGGTTAGAGGGCAACTTAAACATAGTTAAACCTCTGATGGGATAGAGACCATTAGTGTTACAAGCTAACTCCTCTACTGTCAGAGAGGCTGATCAGAAAAATGATCAAAATTTCTACCCTGATTCGTTGAGTTTAGCTCTTATCTTATTTAGCTATTATACAAATAATTTCTATTGTCAAAAGGATAATTTAAACTTATCTGTTGACGATATTAACACTGAAAAAAAAAAACTATGTATCCAATGAATGTCTTCAAAAGCAGCTTTTAATATTTTTGTTAAAGTCTTCTTCTATTGATTGAAGAAAAAAAACATTCAAATGTTTGGGAAACTGAAATTGGGTATTACACAAAATTACTATTTCTTTACTTTAGAAATTATAGAAAACCATTATAGCAAATATATGGTATGTTGCATTCTATTGTGCTGGCAGCATTATGATTCTGCTTGTGAAAAGTTATCTCAAATCTATCGGAGAAAATACAAAATGAATCAAACTTGACTACAATCTGAAAATGTAACGTTAGATAATAATATATTGTTTCCTGATATCCAGCTGAATAGTATTCTCTCCCAATTTTGTGTTTTCTAATCTTTAAGTTTACAGGCTTTTTTTATTGCATTTTGAAGATTTCAGAAAAATTAAGTTATAAAATGAGATATAATTATTCCTTCAATCCAGAAGAGTCATCAAAATTATCATTCTACTTGTCTATAAAATATGGCCATGCAGGTATAATGACACAGGCTGTCATCGTGGAGAAAACTTATGCCACTATTATGGTTGAGCAAATAATTCACAGAACCCTGGTCCAATGTCCGAGTCAGCAGTCCAGAGCCCTGACAACCTCCTCTTACCTGCCGGCATCCCTGGCGTCAATTCTGAATAGTAGGGTTGGCGCGAGATCATCATTGTGAAGCACGGGGGAACATATCATTAGTGCAACCTGCACAGCCACTCAGAGGCCCAAGAGGTAAGGGGGCCATATTTACCTCTGAAGCTTGTGGAATTTTACATGATGAGCTTTTGTACAGGGGCCCTTTTTTATTTGTATTTCAATTTGTAGACCTACAATGCTATAAAAGTGACTTTTTGCAACCAGAATTCTACTGTGAATTTGCTGAGGAAAGAAGTCGGCCACAGTAAAAGTTTGTCAACTAAGTCTTGGCTTATACCCCAAAAGCTCTGTCTTAATAAGGCTGGGGCCACACGAGTACTACTGCAGGTGCATTGCATGACACTCGGCTACCGCTCTGCTGGAATGTAAGCCGAGTGTCATGCCAGTGTGATGCGATCCTGAGATCAGAGCACAGCCGCGAAGGACAGTGCGGGCACTGCGGAACAAAGAGAAGGACTAATCTCTCTATCTTCTCGATTGTCAGCTGGGGCATATATCGTATTGCAGTCCGTTCTCATGTGAGTGTGATGCAATGCTAATGTAAGGGGTGGGCAGACCCCTTACAAGGAGGTGCAGTTTTCCATCTGAAGATACCCCACGCTGGGGTAGATAGTAATGTTAATGTTGATGTTCTTAATAAAAATGTCTTTACTGTGTAGTGGGTTTTCCCCCCTAGAGCCCGGGTGGGACGGCTGTCCCCATAGAAACAGGGCCGGAGAAAGGAGGAGCCGGCAGCAGAAGGGGGAGGGAGAGAAAGTGTTGAGGAAGAAAAAGTTGGAGTCTAGAGGCAGTTGAGTCCGGGACGGGAGAGAAGAAGCAGAAGGGGCAGAGTGTGGGAGCTGGGTGGACAGAAAAGCAAAGGAAAGGAAAGAGAACGTGTCCTCAAAGGTGAAGCAGGAATTGTGTGGGTCAAGACTGTGCTAGCCGGAGTGGGAGCCTAGGTGAGTGGAGTAGCCGGGCACATCCCCACTAGAGGAGACGTCCAGAAAAGGTTTTCCCCCAGCAGAAGTTGTGAAACCATCTGATTTTTGCCTCTGTTATGAAGATGCATACAATAAACATGCCTTCTGGTTCAACCGACCTACGCCTGCAAAGTCTTTGTACATCTGACGGCGTTATCTGCACCACCACACTCTGCCCCACCAAACAATCTCCTGTCCCAAAAGTGACGGCGGAGCCGGGGGTAAGCCTGATAGAAAAAGGGGCCACGACTACAACCCCCGAGGCACCCCCGGCACCCCGCTACATGTGGCGTAGTCGGCAGGATCCGGATTATTGGCGAAGGGTCCTGATTCCATGGTGGGAAGAACAAGTGGTGCCTAAGGCGTTGGACCGGGCACAAGATGGCGGTAAGATGGCCGCCGTCTTCACGAACACAGTGAGCGCGCGAAGAATTGGCGCCAAAAGAAAAGCCTGGGGCTGGCCGGTGAAGAAAAAGAAGTGCGGAGTACGCCGCTCAAAGAGGGGAGGTGCTGGCCCCAGGATGCTGATGAAGACATGTGAAGTGGGCGGCGTTACAGGAAAAAAGAAGAGCCGCCTCGGCCGGGTTGATTTGATGTGCGAGACTGGGGGTGGAGTGTATCCAAGAGCGGGAAAAGAAGGCCCGCCTCCACCTTCCCCAGCATCTCCACCTGCCCCGGCGCCATTGCAAGAAACGCCAACGCAGAGACCGACTCCGAGCGAGATGGAGACCCCGAGAAAACAGCATGCTGCAGTGGGCGCGCTGGTAGCAACCAGCCTGGGGAGAGGACGCCCGAAGCAGACTGCGGCCGCGGAAGGACTTACCCTTAACCTACCGGCTGTGCCAGGAGGACCGGAGCGGCCCACAAAAGTAACGTGGGTCACTTCCTGGGATGCCGCGACCGGTGAGACCTCGACTGAAGTCCGGGCCACCTACAAGGCGCAGCTACGGCCGGGAAGCGAAGTCCTGGGAGCACCACTCCAGTGTCCGGAGGTGTTCACGCCAGACAAGGTGGGTCCTCCAGCCCCCACAGAAGTTCCGGCCCCGGGAGAGCAACGTACCCCGGAGTTTGAGGAAGACGAGTGGGGATTCTTTTGGGAGCCGGTAAAGCCGACGCCCCTGACTCAGCGAAAGTCCCCACCGCCTGAACCCGATCCGGTGCAGGAAAGGTTACTGGCCGAGACCGTGGCCCGTGAGATGATGGCCGGTCCCCTTAGCGACGAGTTTGATCGGCAGTGCACCGTTGGCACCGTGTTCAAATTCAATCAGGCGGAGGGCTATGGATTCATTGAGGACGAAGAGACCGGTGACCATTTCTTCTACAACCGGGTTAACCTGGACACTGAGGGCTTACCACAACGCCTTCATACGCTGTACCCGGGAGAAAAGGTGAAGTTCCGGAGAGAAGTGGGATGCCGGGGCCTATTTGCCGTAGGAGTGACCCGGATGCCCACTGCACAAGAGGCCGCACAGTGGTAGCAAGAGATCGAATGGGAAGAGTGTCAGTACCGGAGACGTACGCAACAAAGACCGGTGCTGGCTGAGATTTCTCGGCCGAGAAACATGCTGGCGGTGTCGCCAGAAGTCATGACAGGACTGAGTGCTGACCCAGAAAAGGGGACACCGGCGGTGTTGGCAATTCACCAGAGTCTGGTCACACACCCGGTGATCGTCGTGGGTAGTCCCCAGCCGTCCCGTTCAGCGACCCCGTCACCCCCGTCGGGGGTTGAAGAGGCAAAACCGGAGACAGAGGCGCCAGAACCACCAGTCAACTACGAACCGTTCCGGAGGCTGCGCCGCTTGCCAGGTCAGTCCCTTTCCGATTATGTGAGGGCTCAGCGGGCCGAATGGCAGCGCGCTTACCATCCCGTGTGACCCGTAATGGCCGGAGGTAATGGACCTGTTCGTGTTGAGTACTGGCATTGTTAAAAGAGCCGGAAAAGTTCCACAGTTTGCAACCATGTTTAAGTTACCGAGCCCGGAAGGAGCCTGATGCTGGACTGAGCCAGGGGCTCCCTCTGTGTTGTTAACGGAGACTTTACTGTTTGTACTCCTACCTACAAAGACCGGGAGTGCTGTGAAAGCCTCCGGGCAGAAGACCAGCAAAAACCGGGAGTCTGCTGAAGGCCTCCGGGCACACTGTCTACAAAGACCGGGAGCTCCCAGGAGGGACTCTGGGCGCAGAACTTGTGCGCTCAGTGGTTGACTTTGTTTATGAAGGTTTTAAAGTTTTATCCAAAGTTTGCCTTGCTGCTAAATTGTGTTTTACAGGTTCGAGCCTTGCCGGGAGGCTTAGGCAGAAAGAGGGGAGGAATGTAAGGGGTGGGCAGACCCCTTACAAGGAGGTGCAGTTTTCCCCCTGAAGATACCCCACGCTGGGGTAGATAGTAATGTTAATGTTGATGTTCTTAATAAAAATGTCTTTACTGTGTAGTGGGTTTCCCCCCCTAGAGCCCGGGTGGGACGGCTGTCCCCATAGAAACAGGGCCGGAGAAAGGAGGAGCCGGCAGCAGAAGGGGGAGGGAGAGAAAGTGTTGAGGAAGAAAAAGTTGGAGTCTAGAGGCAGTTGAGTCCGGGACGGGAGAGAAGAAGCAGAAGGGGCAGAGTGTGGGAGCTGGGTGGACAGAAAAGCGAAGGAAAGGAAAGAGAACATGTCCTCAAAGGTGAAGCAGGAATTTTGTGGGTCAAGACTGTGATAGCCGGAGTGGGAGCCTAGGTGAAGTGGAGTAGCCGGGCACATCGCATCACTATCACTAGAGGAGACGTCCAGAAAAGGTTTTCCCCCAGCAGAAGTTGTGAAACCATCTGATTTTTGCCTCTGTTATGAAGATGCGTACAATAAACATGCCTTCTGGTTCAACCGACCTACGCCTGCAAAGTCTTTGTACATATGACGGCGTTATCTGCACCACCACACTCTGCCCCACCAAACAATCTCCTGTCCCAAAAGTGACGGCGGAGCCGGGGGTAAGCCTGATAGAAAAAGGGGCCACGACTACAACCCCCGAGGCACCCCTGGCACCCCGCTACACTCCTCTCGCACCCATAGACTTGTATGGGTTCAAGAAAAACAAAATCGGATTCTACTCACAGCATGCTGCGATTGTTTTCTTGGTTCGATTAAGGCTGAGAAAAAAAATCGGAGCAAGTTTAAATTTTGGTGTGTCAATGGTATGGAAAGAACCGAAAAACCACCATGACGATTGTTAATCGTCACAAGAGAGCTCGGCGGCATTATCTTGATTTTGAATCAACAAGATGACTTATTCTAAATGTCAATGAAGTTACCATACCAATGTTTCCCAGACGACCAGACCATCCACTGTCAGACTCTGAAGCGAGGCAAGGATTGGAGTGTATGGTAGGTAGTAGCAGTGGAAATTAATTTGAGAGAAGCTCTTAGGCGGGCTTTGCACGTTGCGACATCGCAAGCCGATGCTGCGATGTCGCACGCGATAGTCCCCGCCCCCCTCGCAGGTACGATATCTTGTGATAGCTGGCGTAGCGAAAATTATCGCTATGCCAGCTTCACATGCACTCACCTGTCCTGCGACGTCGCTCTGGCCGGTGACCCGCCTCCTTCCTAAGGGGGCGGGTCGTGCGGCGTCATAGCAACGTCACATGGCAGGCGGCCAATAGCGGCGGAGGGGCGGAGATGAGCAGGATGTAAACATCCCGCCCACCTCCTTCCTTCCGTATAGCCGCCGGCGGCAGGTAAGGTGATGTTCCTCGCTCCTGCGGCTTTACACACAGCAATGTGTGCTGCCGCAGGAACGAGGAACAGCATTGTACCTGTCGCGGCAGCGTAATTATGAAAAAGTCGGAGCCTGCACCGATGATACGATAATGATGCTTTTGCGCTCGTTCATCGTATCATCTAGGATTTACACACAACGATGTCGAAAGTGACGCCGGATGTGCGTCACTTTCGATTTGACCCCACCGACATCGCACGTGCGATGTTGCAACGTGCAAAGCCGCCCTTAGAGGTCTCAACTATTAAGTAAAAAAGAACTCAATGGCCTGATTCGAGACTTAAATCTGTCCAAGCAAGCATCTGAACTATCAGTGTCCAGACTTAATGAACAAAATTTTATAAAGACAAGGGAAGAGAGGCTTCTCCCATATTTCAACCAAGAGGAAGAACTTATATACTGCAGTGATATCCAAGGAATTGTACTTCAAATGGGACTGAACAAATATCGTAGACAGCTCCAGTGGAAGCTTGAAATGTGTTCTCTTGCATAATGGCAGCCTTAATGTGTCTCTTCCCATTGCTGACTGAACAAAACTTAAAGAAAAATATGAAAATGTAAAAATCGTTATACAGAAAATCTATTATCACGATTATCAATGGTTGATTTGTGTTCATCTGTAAAAAAAAAAACATGACTCACGTGCCTCTAGGATAGCAGGGCAACGCAAGATCACTGGACAAAAGTGTCATGGCCTATAAGGAAAGAAATTTTGGTTGGCACTTCAAATAACATCAACAAGCCGCTGGTGGACAAGAACAAAATCATTCTCCCACCGCTTCATATTCAGCTATTATTAATGAAGCAGTTTGTTAGGGCTTTGGACAAGTCAGGTAATTGCATGAAGTACATTTGTAAATCATTCCCTGGACTGGGCATGGAAAAACTAAAAGCTGAAATCTTTGATGGTCCTCATATTCGTAAACTCATGAACGATTCCAATTTTACCACATACATGAATGACACTGAGTCTTCAGCCTGGCAGAGTTTTGTCTCTGTTGGGTAATCACACAGCAGATAATTGTGAAGAATTGGTGCAAGATATACTCACTAACTTCATAAATTTGGAAGATATTATGAGTAGTGATGGGCGAACCTCCCCAATGTTTGGGATCGGTAGCCTTGCCCAAACGTTTTGTAAAATTCGAGTTTGGGGCCGAAGATAACGTGAACTTGTGTCCAAACCCCGAGCTTGGACTTTACAGTTATGGGATGGGGCGAAGGGGCTGTAAAATAATGAATATAGTTAATAATAAACATTGTCAATATACTTACTGGTCCGGCGATGCATCCTGCAGATTCGCTCAGCCGCTGTCTCCTGGCAGCTTCTGCTTCCAGGTCTGATCATTAACGTCCGGTGGTTTTCACTGCACTGCTCGTCACTTGGCAGTCTTCGGCTTGTTTCAGCCATGTTCTCGGTGACGTCAGGGTTCACCCAAGTCCATCGCTTAGCCATGGACTTGATTGAACTTTGACTATCACTGTCAGCCTGCTTCTCGCTCTGTATAGACGCTTGTCTGTACAGAGCAATGAAGCAGAGCTGACATTGCTCTCCCCTGCTTCTTGCTCTGTATAGACGTTTGTCTGTACAGAGCGATGAAGCAGAGCTGACATTGCTCTCCCTGCTTCTCGCTCTGTATAGACGCTTATCTGTACAGAGCGATGAAGCAGAGCTGACATTGCTCTCCCTGTGGACTACGTCGGACTAAGGACTTTTTTATAATAAAGATGGAGTCTCTAAATTTTTTTTTGTTTTGAATTTTTTTTTTTCAAACAAATGTGTTGTGGTTTTTTTACTGTTTACTAGAAATGCATGGTGGTTATGTCTAATTTGGCATGACACCATGAATTTCGGGCTTAGTACCAGCTGAGAAAATGAAGCTGGTATTATTACCCCTATATTACCCAGCGTGCTACCACCGTCAGTACCACTGGGCAAGCCGGGTAAAGCACCTGGAAATGGCGCTAAGAAACAATGCAGTTTTTAGCATGGGTGGGCCAGAACGCTTGGGCTTTACCACTCTGAGAATCCCAGCCCCTAGCTGCCTGGTTTTACCTGACTGGCGATCAAAATATGGTGGGACCCACGCCCTTCTTTTTTAATTATTCTTTTAAATATTTTTAAAAAAAAAATGGGCTTCCCTCTATTCTGATTGCCAGGCAGATGGGGGTGGCAGCCCGTAGCCGTCCGCTTCATCTGCGCTAAGAATCAAAAATACTGCAGAGCGCTAAGTCATTTTTTCAAATTATTTATATATTTTTACACTACTATATTTGTGAGGACCCAACAGCCAATCACAGATGCTGTCACGCAGAATGGGCGTCTGTGATTGGCTGTTGGAGTAACCTGGAATCTGCCCATACATGCTAGATGCTAGAATGTATGGGCTGGCTTCAGGTTACTCCAGCATCCAATCACAGACGCCCACTCTGCGACAGCGTCTGTGATTGTCTGTTATTTTAACAGTAAAATAAAACAACAACACAGAGAAAAAAATATTTTATTAGAAATAAAACAGAAGACATTTAGGACTCCATCTTTATTACTCAAAAAAAAAACCTCCAACGTAGTCCAAAGGCAGGCGAGCATCTTCAGCTCTGCTACATCTGTGCGAGGAGACAGACAGGTCTGCTCACACAGACAAGCAGGCGCAGAATAAATAAATAATAACTAATTAATATTGTATTAAATAATCAAATCATACATAACTTTTTCTTGTCACTGTTAGATATTTTTAATTTCTTTTTTTTGTATGATTTTATACTGTTTACTTACTAGTTTATAACAAAAATAATAATAATAATATTAATAATAATATTCTTCCAAGTCTGAATACTTTTCAATTATGTTGCATTAATTAATTAGCTATTAAATATCTCAGAAACTAGAGCCCGTCTGTCAAAACCAAAGTCATATTCATAATCACTATAAACTTAATATAAAGCTATTCACACATCGTTGGCATCAAAATCACTGTATACCAGTGAATTATTTATATTTCTCTACACATTATTGGACTGGTTTTCATTCATTCCAAAGATGATAGTTCAACGACCTACATTTATCAAATGTGGCACCAATTTAGCCAATGTCCATGTGAATGTTAACCTAAATTTTTTTGATAAATGTAAAAAGTCCAACAGTATTTGGCAAATGTGTCACAACATGGACATCTGTTAACTTTCACAGAAATGGCTCTAAATTGTGTCAGAAATGGTTAAAATAGGCAGATAAGCCATTACAAAAGGCAAACACAGCAGTAAATTCAAATGTAGGTAATATGGCAGCATAATGAATATCCATATTATGGCCACAAGACCTTAGTGATTTTTCAGAACCGAACTTAGATCCTTCTAGATAAAGGTCACAGACCAGAAATGTAGAGATCCCAACTATGGAATGTGTAACGTGGATAAGAGATGTTCCTGTGTGAAACTTTTCTCAACAAGTCAATCCCTTATACTGTTGGAGTGTAGCGGGAGATTAGTTTGGAGATATACGGAGGAGACATTATGGACGGCTTTGAAGGTCAGTGTTATTAGTTTGAATTGGATACGGTGGAGGATTGGGAGCGAATGGAGGGATTTATAGAGGGGGAAAAGTGGGGTGGTATTGAGGAGAGAGCTGGATCAGTTGGATAGCAGAGTTAACAATGGACTAGAGAGGTGTGAGAGTGTTAGCA
Source organism: Anomaloglossus baeobatrachus (assembly GCF_048569485.1). Taxonomy (NCBI): domain Eukaryota; kingdom Metazoa; phylum Chordata; class Amphibia; order Anura; family Aromobatidae; genus Anomaloglossus; species Anomaloglossus baeobatrachus. Next base: position 845,965,282 of record NC_134353.1, read on the forward strand.
GGGAGGCCGCAGAGGAGGATGTTGCAGTAATCAAGGCGGGAGATTATGAGGGCATGCACTAGCATTTTCGTAGATTGAGAATTGAAGAAAGGACGGATTCATTACAATGTGTGACACTAAGAGGCACTTTGCACACTACGACATCGCAAGCCGATGCTGCGATGCCGAGCGTGATAGTCCCCGCCCCCGTCGCAACTGCGATATCCTTGTGATAGCTGCCGTAGTGAACATTATCGCTACGGCAGCTTCACATGGACTCACTCGTCCTGCGACTGTCGCTCTGGCCGGCGACCCGCCTCCTTATTAAGGGGGCGGGTCGTATGGCGTCACTGCGACGTCACACGGCAGGCGGCCAATAGGAGCGGAGGGGCGGAGATGAGCGGGATGTAAACATCCCGCCCACCTCCTTCCTTCCGCATATCCTACGGAAGCTGCAGTGACACCGGTAGGAGATGTTCCTCGCTCCTGCAGCTTCACACACAGCGATGTGTTCAGCCGCAGGAGTGAGGAACAACATCGGACCGTCGCGTCAGCATAATCATGGATTACGCCGACGCTGCACCGATGATATGATTACGACGCCTTTGCGCTCGTTAATCGTGTCATCGAGCCTTTACACACTACGATGTCGCATGCGATGCCGGAAGTACGTCATTTTCAATTTGACCCCACCGACATCGCACCTGTGATGTCGTAGTGTGCAAAGCCCACCTAAGAAGAGTTCTGTTATTGTGCCACACAGCAGGTACAGTATTAAGGGCACATCTGGCAGCAGCGGCTCAACATTGGGGTGACAGCAGGAGGAGAAGTTTGTGCAGGTAGGGGATAGACGAAGCTGGAAATGTAAGAAGTCAAATGTCTTTGCTCTAAACTCTTCAGATGAGTCGTGGCTGGGAGAAGTTGTCGTGTCCATTTGGACCCATTGGAAAATACAAGAAAAGTGAACGAATCCATCAGAAAAAAACCATCAGCTGTAAGTCACTATCTGTAATTGCACTGTAATCTCCTACATGTTCTGTTTAACTGGTATCTTCCACTATGTCAGCATATGGTGGTAATATGGGTAATATCAGTGTTGGTTAGTGTTGAGTAAGTAGTTAACTATTCATACTTGCTATGCTGTTAGCGAGTACTGTCCCCTACTCGCATATTTGTTACAAGTAGAGGGCACAATGTAAGTAAATGGTGAATATTCGCTAAGTAGCGAATAAGCCAAAAGCCGTACTATTCGCTACGCTCACAAAAAGTATGGCTTTCGGGTTTCTCGCTACTTAGTTCCCATTGACTTACATTGCGCCCGCTACTCGTAACGAATATGCGAGTAGTGGACAATACTCGCTAACAGCATAGTGAGTATGAATAGTCAAATACTCGCTCAACTAGTGTTGGTCTTTATATAGAGATTTATTTTCAATAATATTACGGTCATCTGCTGAAGCTCCCCTATATCCACGATTAGGCTGCACCAACTTAGTTGTAAACATGGTTATTTGGTTAGGTGCCGACTCAGCTGAATCCCTATCTACCAATATCTATTATTAACTGCATCCTTATTTTCAGACAAAAAGGATTGTCAATATGAACCAGCTAGTATCAGACCTTTGAATTCTCTGCAAATTGCTGCATTTTCACTAGGGCTAAATACTTTTTCAAAGTTTTTAGTTTAGAAATATTTTTTGTGGTATTTCCATCTGCTTTTTTTTCCAATCTTTCAAACAAGGTCTATGTTTACCATCCTGTCTGCAAAATTGGTTTCCATATAGAATAAGTGTGACATGACATCAAACAATTCCCTTGAACTAGTAAGGGGGCTGCAGTGCACTTTGTACTTGGACCAGACCCTCATTACCGATGTCAGGAGAAATTTACATAGTCATTACAGACGATTTCAGAAGGGAAATTGAGATCTTAAGTTTATCAAAACTATTTGGAAACCAATTCATATCTGTTGATAAAACGTATACATAGAGACCTGCTGCAAGCAGTTGTTCCAGATTGCTTAATGAGCTTGTTAGCCTTAATGGGACCATGCGATCGAGCATCAGAAGAACCTATTTATCAAAATCCAGGTTGCTGTGTTTAGTAAACTGGTATTTATTTTCCATATGGGTCTATAGATCTATCTGAGCTGTAGAGAAAACAATATAATCATCATTAAATATGAAGATATGCTAAGATATACAATTCTACATAACAACTTTTATAGCCCCAGGGTCAAAAGACAAATTATAACGTCTCATAGTGGTGATTTAGGGACATCATTTAGCCATGTTACTGCTAACGCTCTGCTGAGGCATTAGTATGGCTAACATGACTAATTGTAATGACTTGATACCTTTGCTGTTGGCTATTTTCACACTACATTTAGGTTTCATGCTGGGAATTTATTTTTGAAGAGTGCTGCTGAATATGTAATGTCTTACAATGTCTTGTTAATGTCTTATGAAGCCATATGGGGCTGTGAGACTGTGACCGGGGTTATCTATGACGGCCGGTATGTCTCGCCCCGGTTGTGCTCACTCCATGATAATCCACTATAGGGTTAATGCTGTTTTCCCTACAGGCTGAAGGGAGGGATAAATAGATTCAGGAACAAGGGCAGGTGTGCCGGGTGTGAGGGGGTGATCACATCTCCCTGAGTTCTCTGCCGGAAAGGCACCTATGTACTATTGTGAACTTTTTCTTTGGAATAAACCGTGTGCTGTGAACCTTGGTGCCTGGATCCCGTGTCTTCTGCAGCGCAGCCGACGACGCTACCTCACATATGGTGGAGAATCGGCGGGCATGACAGCCGGTGAGGTGTAGCATCCATCCCTGGTGACCCAGCTGCGCATGTCCTGGATTCGAGCGGCTATACTACAGCCCAAACCCGGCGACGCCATGGAGGACATACTAAAGCATTTGGCTCAGGCTAATGCACAGCAGCAACAGGCTAATGCACAGCAGCTACAAACCAATGCACACCTGCTCCAATCCTTGCAAATGCAGGAAAAAAAATTCCAAGAACAGATGGATCAGGCCAATGCACGTCAGCAGCAATCCTTGCAAGTGCACCAAGAACAGATGGAGCAGGCCAATGCACGTCAGCAGCAAGCCTTGCAATTGCAGGAAAAAAGGCACCAAGAACAGATGGTTCTCCTGGCCAAGTCGATCCGTGCCAGACCGGCAGCAACAACCCCGGGACCGGATGACGACGGCAGCGTCCGGAAAGCGGTGAGACAAGCGTTGCAAAAGATGACCCCGGGTGATGATGTGGAAGCGTTCCTGGCGGTGTTTGAGCGGGTGGCCGAGCGGGAAAAGCTGCCGACCCCGCAGTGGGCTGAGGTATTGTCGCCCTATCTGACGGGGGAACCCCAAAAAGCGTACCTGGACCTCTGTACCGAGGACGCCATTGACTATGTGACCCTGAAAGCCGAAATACTGGCTCGGTTGGGGGTGAATACCTATGTACGGGCTCAGCGGGTAAATCAGTGGTTCTTTGAGGAAGCCAAACCCGTACGCTCCCAGGCCTATGACTTGTTGCATCTTGTAAAAAAGTGGTTGCAGCCTGACACTCTGAGCCCGGCGCAAATGGTGGAAAGGGTAGTAGTGGATCGTTTTGTGCGCACTTTACCCGTCACCAATCAACGGTGGGTCGGACAGGGTGACCCGAGTACCCTGGACCAATTAGTGTCCCTGGTAGAGCGGCATGTGGCTACGCAGGACTTGATACGGGACACTGAGACTTTGCGTACCGCCCGTCGGTCCGGTCCCTCTAAGCCTAGGGCCAAGGACCCACCGCTGACACCGGTGCGGGAGTCCGCTACTGTCCCGTCTGAAACCACACCCTCCGTCCCTGAGGTCCGGAAAACTACGTACCCTAAACGACAACTCGTCAAGGGGGTGTCCTTCCCTATTAGATGTTGGCGGTGCCAGCGGGTGGGACATATGGAAGCCCAGTGTCCACTCACCCCGGAGCCCATGGATTGTGGGGTTACCCGGCGGGGTTCAATGTATGCTCAGGTGGTGTGTACCGCTGACCTGGTCTACCCAGAGACTGAGCCCCACTTGTGCCAAATTCAGGTGAATGGATGTCCGGTTACAGGCTTGGTGGATTCCGGAAGCTTAGTGACCCTTGTGCGATCAACCCTAAGGGCTAAAGTAAAGGCCACAGGACGTACCGTGGGGGTGGTTTGCATACATGGGGACCGCCGAGACTATCCCACGGGGATAGTCACCATCACAGCACCTTGCGGTCAGGTGCAACATGAGGTGGGACTTATTAATACTCTTCCCTATGATGTGATCCTAGGAAGGGATCTGCCCTATTTTTGGACTTTATGGAAGGGACCTCATAAGTCCCCTCAGATATTGGTCAGTCCGGGACCTGAGCCCTACAATCCTGAATCCGGGATGCCTGCCGTAGGGGTCCCCATGATAGGGACAGGATGTGAACCTGATAGGTCGCCCCTAGAGGTATTGGCAGGAGAGGCTGAGACGGTCGAGCCCATCCTGGAGTTGGAGGCGTCCCCGGATACGTTTGGGACAGCCCAACTCCAGGACCCTACGTTAATACATGCCCGGAGTCGGGTGACAGTAGTTGACGGGGTGGCACAGCTGCCTGGTGCCCAGGTAAGATACCCCCATTTCGCTCTTAAACAGGAATTACTCTACCGGGTAGATGAAATACGGGGCGTAGGGGTGGAGCAGTTGGTGGTGCCCCAGCCGTATCGCCGGCGGGTCCTCGACTTGGCTCATAAACACCTGATGAGTGGTCACCTAGGGGTCAAGAAAACGCAGGAGCGAATATTGCAAAGGTTCTATTGGCCTGGGGTCTTTGGGGAGGTAAAACGGTTCTGCGAAACCTGCCCGGAGTGTCAGCTTACCGCACCCCTGACCCACTTTCGCAGTCCGTTGGTACCGTTACCCATTATAGAAGTCCCTTTTGAACGGATAGGGATGGATCTGGTGGGGCCCCTCGTAAAGTCTGCTCGAGGGCACCAGCATATCCTAGTGATCGTTGACTATGCCACCCGGTATCCAGAGGCGATACCTCTCAGACATACTGCAGCCAAGCTTATAGCTCGGGAGTTGTTTGCTGTGTTCTGCCGGGTGGGGTTGCCCAAGGAGATCCTTACGGATCAGGGGACCCCATTCATGTCTAAAGTGACCAAAGAGCTATGCCGGCTACTCCAGATCAAGCAGTTGCGTACGTCTGTGTATCATCCTCAAACGGACGGTTTAGTCGAGCGTTTCAATAAAACCCTGAAAACCATGCTAAGAAGGGTGATCTCAAAAGACGGGAAAGACTGGGATATGATGCTTCCCTATTTGATGTTTGCCATACGAGAGGTACCACAGGCATCCACGGGGTTTTCACCTTTTGAATTGTTATACGGGCGACATCCCCGGGGATTGTTGGACCTGGCAAAAGAAACATGGGAACAAGAGCCCACCCCCCCATAAAAGTGTGATTGAACACATTTTGGGTATGCAGAACGGCATAAGCGCGGTCATGCCAATTGTGAAGGAGCATTTACAGGAGGCTCAGGCCGCGCAAAGCGGCCGCTACAATAGACAAGCCACCATGCGGACCTTTAAACCCGGGGATCGGGTGTTGGTATTAATCCCCACGGCGGAGAGTAAATTCCTGGCTCAGTGGCAAGGCCCCTACGAGATAAAGGAAAGAGTTGGGGTGGTTAACTATAAAATATTGCAGCCTGGTAGGCGGAAACCTGAACAAATATACCATGTCAACCTATTAAAACCTTGGCAGGAACGGGAAAGCCTGATGGCTGTTTTTTCCCCACCTCCCTCCTCTTCGGGTCGTTCACATCCGGCTCCAGCGACCTCCGGAGAGGACGAACCGGAAGTAAGGATTGGAGAAGCCCTCACCAAGCAACAGAGGCGAGAGGCCAGACGGTTGGTTCAGCAGAACCCCGATATCTTCTCCGAGCTGCCCGGTAGGACCAGTCTGATACGACACGATATTGTCACCGAGCCCCACCTGAAGGTACGCCTGAAGTCATACCGGGTACCGGAGGCTCGACGACAAGCCATATCGGAGGAAGTAAAGACAATGTTACGCCTGGGGGTCATCGAAAAATCCCGGAGTGAATGGGCTAGTCCGATTGTCCTAATACCAAAACCCGATGGCTCCTTAAGGTTCTGCAATGACTTTAGGAGATTGAACGAAATATCCAAGTTCGATCTCTACCCCATGCCCCGGGTGGATGAGCTGATTGATAGGCTGGGACAGGCGCGATATTTTACCACGCTCGACCTGACCAAGGGGTACTGGCAGGTGCCACTAACGGAGTCCGCCAAGGAGAAAACCGCTTTTGTTACGCCAGAGGGTCTCTTCCACTATGTTGTCTTGCCTTTTGGGTTACATGGCGCTCCGGCCACGTTCCAGAGGTTGATGGACTTAGTGCTGGAACCCCACCAGGCGTATGCATCAGCGTACCTGGATGACATCATTATTTACAGCTCCGATTGGCAGACCCACTTGGAACAGGTACAAGCGGTGGTGGACGCGCTTCGAACAGCCGGATTGACAGCCAATCCCAAGAAATGTGCATTGGGACTCACGGAAGCCCGCTACTTGGGCTACGTGATAGGCCAAGGAGTGATTAAGCCCCAAATTAACAAGGTTGAGGCGATCCAGAAGTGGCCTAGACCCCTGACCACGAAGCAGGTTAGGGCCTTCCTGGGTATCGTGGGGTACTACAGGAGGTTTGTAAAGGATTTTGCGGGACTATCAGCCCCCTTGACGGACCTTCTCAAAGGCAAGAAGTCCGTCATGGTGCGCTGGACTCCGCAGGCCGAGGACTCCTTCCGGTCCCTGAAGGAGGTCCTGTGCGGACAGCCCGTTCTGGTCAACCCTGATTTCCGGAAGGAGTTCATTGTACAGACTGACGCCTCGGAGGTCGGCCTGGGGGCAGTGCTGTCTCAGGTGGTTCAGGGGGAGGAACACCCCGTCACCTTCTTGAGTAGGAAGCTCACCCCTCCCGAGCGGAATTATAGCGTAGTGGAGAAGGAGTGCCTGGCGATCAAGTGGGCCTTGGAGTCCCTACGCTATTATCTGCTGGGACGGCAGTTTCGCTTGGTGACGGATCACTCTCCACTGGTCTGGATGAGGTCCGCCAAGGAACGGCATGCCCGGGTTACCCGGTGGTTCCTTTCTCTGCAGAACTTCCGGTTTACGGTTGAACACCGGGCCGGTAGGTTGCAGGGCAACGCCGATGCCTTGTCCCGCGGCCCGTGTTTGATGGCTGGAGTTCAACCCCGCACGCTTGAACTGAGGGGGGGGGGTATGTGAGACTGTGACCGGGGTTATCTATGACGGCCGGTATGTCTCGCCCCGGTTGTGCTCACTCCATGATAATCCACTATAGGGTTAATGCTGTTTTCCCTACAGGCTGAAGGGAGGGATAAATAGATTCAGGAACAAGGGCAGGTGTGCCGGGTGTGAGGGGGTGATCACATCTCCCTGAGTTCTCTGCCGGAAAGGCACCTATGTACTATTGTGAACTTTTTCTTTGGAATAAACCGTGTGCTGTGAACCTTGGTGCCTGGATCCCGTGTCTTCTGCAGCGCAGCCGACGACGCTACCTCACAGGGCCTATACAATAACTATTAGTATAATTTATACATATGTTCTCTACAACTTCTGATGAAGGTCAGTAAGCCCCTATACACAGATTTCTTATCATGGTTCTTATTATGAATCTTCATGGTTCTTATCCTTGGACCCCACATTCAGTCATTGACAAAACTTCCATATCACAAGTGTGGCACCCTGGGCAAGCCAGGGGTCACAGGTAATGACACCACCACACCCTACACCCCGGATAGGTACACCAAAGCTAAACCAGAAACCCTTGTTGCCTTCCTCCAGGGGCTGATGTCCACACCAGGGGGTGGGCCAGGCAGTTGGCTCCGCCCACCGAGGAGTTCACAGTCCTGGAGGCGGGAAGACACAGGCAGATGAGTTGGAGCTGAAGTTGAGAGGAGAGTGAAGTGGTAGAGGAGCAAGAGAGAGGAGTTAAGGTGGAAGAGAAAGTGACAGTTGAAAGCCTGAAGTTGGTCCGGGTGTGTGCCCCGGACTGAGACAGCAAGGTTAGCAGACGGTAGTGACCGTCTGCAGGAGAGGCTGATCGGAGGTTGCCGAAAGGACCGTGGACGGGTGGTGGCCCGGCGGTACCGGACCGGTATACGAAGAGAAGCCAGCACCATTGGCAGGGGCCTTTCGGATCCCGGCAAGGCTAGGAGTCGCCGTGAATTTGCCAAATCCGTCAGTGAAGGGGACCTCCGGGTCTCCCAGCAACTAAGTCCCGATTGAAGGCAACCGTCCAACCGTATGAGAGAGACACCGCCACCGCCAAGGCACCAGTTTCTCAGGGCCAGCGCCTGCGGGCAAAGAGGGGCTCCTCCGGCCCATATCCAAGTTGGGGAGCGGGTTACCGGTGGGAACCCATCGCTACCAACATTACACAAGGTGCAGGGAAAGAGACAGTCACCATTAACTACCAGGGAAAAGCAACAGCAGCCGTCCGTGGGAACCGTCTTTCCAGCCGTGTGTTTTACCGAGAACTGTGTCACCGTCTCAGGCTGACTGAGTACCACCGTGCCGTGAGGCACAGCGCTGCCCCCGCGACCCTGCACCTCACCAGGCCCCACACCCGGCCTGTCATCCACCCCTACCCCATCACTGGGCCCCGGGACAACCAACCCCCTACCCACGGAGGGGAGAAATAACAACTAAGCTGTTCCCTGTCACCGCTGCCGGGATCCCCATACAGAGCAGCGGTGGTGTCCACACAATCACCACAACTGTGGGTGGCGTCACGGACAATAAATCCCCAATACCAATCCCCTTTTCACTCACGCACGAGGAGCGCCGCTCGAGTCCCCGGGATCCGGCCCATCGCTCGAGCCACCGAGCAGCAGCGGCCGCAGCAGCAGCGGCAGCCGGACCCGAGCAGTGGGAGAGCGCAGCGTCCCCTTCTCCGCCCGCGACAACTTGGCGTCACGAACAGGATCTTACCGCTCTGCCGTTGGGTAGAGGTGTGCCTTGTTACCGCCGGAGGTGTCCGGCCGGAAAATTTCAGAAGCCGCCATCTTTGGCGTCTTCTCGAGTAGCGGAGGCGCGAAGGCCAAAACCCCGCCCCGATAGAGGAGGGGCCGGAAAGAGGCTAAGGGGGACGAAATGGCGACTGGTCGCATGTAGCCGCGGCTATAAAAGCGGAGACGCCAGGACTCTGCAGGAATACTGGGTTCCTGGAAGGCACGATTGCCAAGATGTACAGTTCAATTCCCGACGAGGAAGCCCCCGCGCCCGGCACGGCGACGTGGTTGAGGGACCGGACCGTCCCGCTGAGTAACCGTCTGCAGGCCCACATGCAGCTCCTCCTAGAGGAGTGGGAGACCGACATGGCGGATGTAGTAGCTGCTATGCGGAGACGCGAGGTGGAAGGGGATCTGGAGGAGCGGGTAGGAGACCCACGCCCCTGTATTTCCGAGGGATCGGCCACTGAAGCTGAGGAGCCCGGCCTGCCTCCGCTCACCCTGCCTCTCCCCCCGCTACCCGTGTTAGCTGCTGCTGCTCCGCCACTAGGCCCGCTACCTGCCCAACCGGTAGCGATACCCTGCCAATCCGCCCCGGCGGACCAACCGGCTGCAGACGCCCAGGACGTCCCTGAATCACTCCCGGGGGAGCCGCTAGGACCGCGGCCCCTTAATAAAAATGTGCCAGAAGTCCCGGCAGTGATTGCGCCAGACCCCGAGCCCGGGACTGTAGCATGGATGAAGGCCCGGGTGATTGCGTTCCACCAACGCCAATAGGATCAGATCTTCCGGATGATGGAGCAGTGGACCAATGAGGTGGAGATGCTGATTGCAACTGCCCCGATGTACGGGAGGGGAACGGATGTAACAGAGTCGACTGGCGACCCACGTCCCTATGTCCTACCAGGACCAGCCGCTGCGGCTGAGGGGCCCAGCCTAGTCTCGACCTATGCATCATCCTTGCCGTTACTTATGGGGCGCCTCAGTGTAAACTCGCCTGACCTGCTGCCCCATGCTACTGCAGAAGGATCTGATGTACTGGATGCTGGAGGCCAGGAGGCTGCGGCAGCTGGCGGCAACCCGCCTGACGCAGGAATAATTGATGATGACTCCAGCCCCGGGCCCACTGCTGAGTTTGAAGGGGTAAGTGAGCGTCCCCGCTATGAAGGAGACCCAGTGGTTGTCTACACCCCGCGCACCGGTGGAAATAGGTACCGGGCACCCTTGTCACAGCAGATATGTCAGTGCATGTTTGATATGCTGGTGACGGAGGATGGATCCGCCTCAGCTGAGGACTCTGAGTGATGGCAGCGGAGCACCGTTGCACCGTTCCCGTTGGGACCAATAGGTGTGTTGAAAGCCCTGTTTTAAAGTTCTGAAAGTTATGAGAAAGATGAAAATGATCACCGAAGTCTCATCTGATTGTCTGCAACCGTGATTTGAAACCGGCCGTTGCCGGCACCGTTGTCCCCGAGGGGACTGATTGAAAAGTTGCGTAAGGGACTCCTTACGGACAAGCCCGTGAACTTGCAGGGCAACCACAAACGTTAGTGGCATGTAAATATGTTTTGTTGCAGCTTACCGTTACCGCCTCCGGAGAGGCAGGTTGGAGGGAGGGCCCACAGTGGAGCAAGCTGGGGCCCAGCCACCACCGGAACCGGTGGCTACCCTCTGGAGGGAAAGGACAGATCCCGCTCGGGTGACTTGGTTCAGGACTGGGGTCAAGGGGTGCTGCCTGTTTCTTAGAGGCAGCATCAGGGCCAGGTTACTTGGGTGGGAGAGAGCGGCAGCCGCAACCGTTACCGTAACGTTTAAGAAAAGTGCCTCCTGTTGTGGGATGATGTTCTTCTATTTGTATTATGCTTTATCTTTTTCAGAAAAATAAAACCGGTGTTGGACGGGCAGCCCGCGGACGGTCTGCATTTTGCTAAGGGGGAAGGTGACGCCCTGGGCAAGCCAGTGGTCACAGGTAATGACACCACCACACCCTACACCCCGGATAGGTACACCAAAGCTAAACCAGAAACCCTTGTTGCCTTCCTCCAGGGGCTGATGTCCACACCAGGGGGTGGGCCAGGCGGTTGGCTCCGCCCACCGATGAGTTCACAGTCCTGGAGGCGGGGAGACACAGGCAGATGAGTTGGAGCTGAAGTTGAGAGGAGAGTGAAGTGGTGGAGGAGCAAGAGAGAGGAGTTAAGGTGGAAGAGAAAGTGACAGTTGAAAACCTGAAGTTGGTCCGGGTGTGTGCCCCGGACTGAGACAGCAAGGTTAGCAGACGGTGGTGACCGTCTGCAGGAGAGGCTGATCGGAGGTTGCCGAAAAAAACGTGGACGGGTGGTGGCCCGGCGGTACCGGACCGGTATACGAAGAGAAGCCAGCACCATTGGCAGGGGCCTTTCGGATCCCGGCAAGGCTAGGAGTCGCCGTGAATTTGCCAAATCCGTCAGTGAAGGGGACCTCCGGGTCTCCCAGCAACTAAGTCCCGATTGAAGGCAACCGTCCAACCGTATGAGAGAGACACCGCCACCGCCAAGGCACCAGTTTCTCAGGGCCAGCGCCTGCGGGCAAAGAGGGGCTCCTCTGGCCCATATCCAAGTCGGGGAGCGGGTTACCGGTGGGAACCCATCGCTACCAACATTACACAAGGTGCAGGGAAAGAGACAGTCACCGTTAACTACCGGGGAAAAGCAACAGCAGCCGTCCGTGGGAATCGTCTTTCCAGCCGTGTGTTTTACCGAGAACTGTGTCACCGTCTCAGGCTGAGTGAGTACCACCGTGCCGTGAGGCACAGCGCTGCCCCCGCGACCCTGCACCTCACCAGGCCCCGCACCCGGCCTGTCATCCACCCCTACCCCATCACTGGGCCCCGGGACAACCAAACCCCTACCCACAGAGGGGAGAAATAACAACTAAACTGCTCCCTGTCACCGCTCCCGGGATCCCCATACAGAGCAGCGGTGGTGTCCACACAATCACCACAACTGTGGGTGGCGTCACGGACAATAAATCCCCAATACCAATCCCCTTTTCACTCACGGGCGAGGAGCGCCGCTCGAGTTCCCGGGATCCGGCCCATCGCTCGAGCCACCGAGCAGCAGCGGCCGCAGCAGCAGCGGCAGCCGGACCCGAGCAGTGGGAGAGCGCAGCGTCCCCTCCTCCGCCCGCGACACAAGCATTATGAAAGTAGAGTCTTTCCCTACAACCCTCCCTTCCCTCTACCTCCCATCTTTCTGCTACCTGATTTGTGTGATTGATCACACAACCTGTCGTAAAGTTTTTAACAAAAAAATCTAATTGGAGAGACCACCTAGAGTCCCCTCACTTTATAACATTTCTAACTTTGTAATATGCCTCGTTGTAGTCTGGTCACCAAGACCGGAGACCTCAGTTACTGTCAGAGATCTCTTGATTAAGCGTTATTCATCCAAGATTGCTAAATGAGCAAGTAACTAACAACTCTATCCTAATTTTCCCACATTGATCAACAATACTGTACATGTTTATTTCAATGTTGAATAGGAGACACTTCAGACAGAGACTTATCTCTCTAAGAATAAATGGTCAAGTATATTAAAATGCAGTATACCCAATTATTTCCCACAACATTATACATGTGGAATGTCCAGAGGCCAACACGTTAGATTGTTGTAAGGTACCGGAGAATGTATTGGCTGTGTTTGTTGAGATATACAGTGGAACCTTGGATTACTAGCATAATTAGTTTCGGGAGTGCGCTCTTAAACCAAGTTACTCTTATATCAAAGTGAATTTTCCCATAGGAAATAACTGAAAGGCAAACGATTCGTTCCACAACCCAAAAATATTTTCTGCATTTATACAAATTTATTACAGTAATAAAAAATAATGTACTGTATTCATAAAATTGTTACAGCGCACTAATACAAAATACTGTACAGTACAGTAAAAAGCATAAAAAACAAGTTAACCTCACGTTAGCTTACAATAGAATTGTTGGTGTGCGGGAGGTACAGTATAGAGAGAAAAATGATGTATAAATATGACAGCCTTTATTCTAGTACAATACACAAAAAAAACAAACACACCCCAAATCTATTATCCCCAAAATAAGGGCAGAACTAAGCCAAATGTAGCGTAGGAATATTGCACAGGCAGATTAGATTACAGTATAAACTATGTGCTGTACTGGTTAGCAGAAAGTACAGTACTGTATCCACAAATGCAAATTCATAGACATGCTATAAAGTAAATACTGGACAATGGTATATTGTATACAGTACATATGTACAGAAAGTTATCTCCACAGCGGGTCAGAGTGCGGTGAAAGGACGGATCCGGATGTGTACACAGTGAGTATTAGCTCTTATTGCAAAGCATTGCTCTTAAACCAAGTTACAAATTTTTAAAAAGCTTTGCTTGTCTTGCAAAACGCTCTCAAACCAAGTTACTCTTAATCCAAGGTTCCACTGTATATGCATATCCATATGTGGATATGACACATAGCATTTCTAAAGACCCTTATACATGTTAGATAAGGTCAGCCATATTGCAAATTTCAGCTTTCAGCATAATCAATCAGCAATAAGGATGAGCTTACCCAAACTGTAAAGTTCAGGGTTCGTAGCAAACCCCGGGTGTCCAGATCTCAGACTCAAACATGGACTTCCATCTGGATGTCCGAGTTACTGTTCAGGTTCATCAGCAGAATAAAGCTTGTTGAAAGGCTGCAGCACAGCCATTGAACAACCTTTTAGACTGTGGGCACTTTTGGAGCCATCACAGCCCTGCCAAGTATTCGTTTGGCTGTGATTGGCTGCCACACCACGTGACCCGGCCCGTATGTAGGTCGGATCATAGGTTCCGCTGCAATTTTGCATCCTGATCTTTGTGCAATGAAGAGTGCCTAATACGAGCTGCTTTAATCAGCTCGACTATTGCCTGGTGCAAACAACTCGAGTATAGCCTGATGCACTACAGCTCTAATAACGCCCGGAGCAATACTGCTCTAATACAGCCTGGTGCAAATGACCGTAATATTAGCTGCTTTAATCAGCTCTAATACTGCCTGGTGCAAAGAACTGGAATATATCCTGGTGCACTACTGTTCTAATACTGCCTGGTGTAATAGTGCTCTAAATCAGCCTGGTGCACTACTGCTCTAATTTTGCCTAGTGTAATATTGCTTTAACACATCCTGGTGCACTACTGCTCTAATACCACCTGGTGCAAACTGCTGTAATCATCTCTATTACCACCTGGCGCACTACTGCTGTAATACCGGCTAGAATAAAGGGAAAAACAGCCAGCACCAAAATTCTCAAGAATAAAAAACTTTTCTTTATTTCTTCATTTTAAATAAAAGAGTGTCAAAAAGTGAAATAAAAAACATGGCACTATCCTTACATGTTTCAGACCTCACAGGGTCCTTAGGCATAGGCTTAGTCCAGCCTATGACTAAGGACCCTGTGAGGTCTGAAACATGTAAGGATAGTGACATGTTTTTTATTTCACTGTTGCACACTCTTTTATTTAAAATGAAGAAATAAAGAAAAGTTCTTTATTCTTGCGAATTTTGGTGCTGGCTGTTTTTCCCTTTTTTCTTGCCATTGTCCGGACATGATCACCGTTTTCAGGCCGTTCATCAGTGGAGCTGTAGACAAACTAAGAGGTAGGCTGAATTCAATTTTTTCTTTTCATTCTGTAATACTGGCTGCTTTAATCAGTTTTAATACCTCCTGGTGTAAACAGCTCGAATATAGCCTGGTACACTACTGCTGTAATACTGCCTGGTGCAATACTGCTCTAACACGGTCAGGTGCACTACTGTTCTAATACCGCCAGGTGCAATACTGCTGTAAATCTGACTGCTTTAATCAGCTCTAATACCGCCTGGTGCAAACAGCTCAATTATACAGCCTGGTGCACTATTGCTCTAGTACCGCATGGCGCAATACTGCTCTAATACGGCCTGATGCACTATTGCACTAATGCCGCCTGGTGAAAACAACTGTAATAATGGCTGCTTTAGTCACCTCTAATACTGCCTGGTGCAAACAGCTCAAATATAACCTTGTGCACTACTGCTCTAAGACTGCCTGGTGCTTATGTACCGCCCCGCGGGCTCGACCGGCTGCCGACCCGCTCGGATCCATGCTTGTACGGTGGGTGGCTCGAGCTCCTCACGGACCCGGGAGTCACGTCGCTCTGCAAGAGGGTTGGCGCTACACGCAGGGACTTCGGTGGGGAGTTCCACAGCCGGGGCCGCGGTTGTTTGTAAGGGGTGTAAGTTTGTGACGCCACCCACGGGTTGTGGTGAATGGATGGACACCACCACTGCCATTGACTAGGCCTCCCGGGGATGGTGTTGCGCAGGTTGGTGTTGACCCCTCCGTGGGTAGGGGAGTGGGACGACCTGACTAGTCCAGGGCGTCACACTTAGAGCTGTAAAACTGGCTGCTTTAATTAGCCTTAAGACAGCCTGGTGCAAACAACTGTAATACCGGCTGCTTTAATCAGCTCTAATACCACCTGGTGCAAACAGGTTGAATAGAGCATGGGGCACAACTGCTCTAATACCATTTAGTATAACACTAGACTAATAGGGCCTGGTACAATATGGCTCTAATATGACCTTGTGTATACAGCTGTACTACCAGCTGCTTTAACCCCTTCCTGACCTTTGACCCCCCCAAATGTCATAATTGGATAGGGCTTCCCAACCCATGATGACAAATGACCCCTCCCTTCCCAAAATGTGCCTAAGGCCTGTGCCACACTTACGTGACAAAACGTAACGTTTTTGTCACGTACGTGTTAAAGGGGTGGTTTGCTCCCCGTGTGCCGAGTTTATGGCACGTACGTGTTCTCCGTGTGTTATACGTAATAACACACGGAGAACGGAAAGTCCCGCCTTACCTGCATCCTCCGGCGCTGTCTGTGGTGCTGAATGACAGTGTCCGGCCAAAGTCACGCCCCACTGATGCTGCTTCCGGTCCCCAGTGTAGAAGAAGCGGCGTTCAAATTCACTGGGGGACGGATGCAGGGGACAGCCGCGGCAGAGACTGCAGGTATGGTGGAGGTGAGTATGTGTTTGTTATTATATTTACACTGACACGTGTTTTTCTCTGGTGTGTGTCACACGGGCCCGCATCCACACTACATCCGTGTGGTATGGGTGCGGGCCGTGTGACACCCGTGCTGCCGGACATGTCAGCGTTTTTAAAAAACGGACACACGTAAGTACGGAACGGACACACGTTCCGTTCCAGAATACTTACGTGTGTCCAAAACAATAACAATACATAGGACCACATGGGCCCGTGTCTCCGGTACGTGAAAAAAAGGCACACATGTACCGAAGGCACGTGAGTGTGGCAGAGGCCTAAACCACAGTTCACGTCCACATTTGGCATGGTTATAGTGAGAAGAGCCTGCTTAATTTACATGGTGTGGTGTATGTCTCCAGAAGCACCAAATGGGCGCAATATATGGGCACTTCAATGTACTAGACATGACAAAGGGTTTATTTGCAATTTTTAATGTTGTAACATTCATTGTGTTTGCCTCCATGGGTGTTTTTCAGAGACTAAATAGTTACTACACGTATACATAAACTCCCAGAGGGGTGTAATTTCCAAAATTTGGTCACTTGAGGGGATTTATGCTTTTCTGGCACTTAGGGGCTTTGCAAAAGGAGTTTGAAAACTATTCTAGGAAAATCTGTGCTCCAAAGTCAAAAGGCGCTCCTTCCCTCCTGTGCCCTGCGGTGCGGTCAAAAAGTACTGAACTGTCACATTGTGTAACACATTATGGTGGATTTTTTGCCTTTTCCACTTGTGAAAATTGGAAACCTGAGGTTAAAACACTATTTTAGGGTTAAAAATGTAATTAGTTATTCTTCCCCGTGCAATAGCATAACATTTTGGGACGCACCTGTAATGTCATTATGCTCATTGCACCCCTAGATGAATTAATTGAGGGATGCAGTTTTTGTAATATGCGGTCAATGGAGGATTTCTGCCATTCTGGCACCTCAGTGGCTCTGCCAATGTGACATGGCACCCCCAAACCATTCCAACTAAATCTGAACTCAAATATGGTGCTCCTTCCCTTCTTCACTTTGTACTGTGCCTCAAAAGTAGTATTCGATCACATATCGGGTATTGGCAAACTCAGGCAAATTTACATAACAAATTGTAATGTCAAGTATCTCCTGTTACCCTAGTAAAAATGAAAAATTTGGGGTTAAAACAACATTTCTGTAATTAAAAAATGCATTATCACATTTTCACAGCTCAACGTTATAAAATTCTGTGAAGCACCTGGGGGTTCAAGGAGCTCACCAAACATCTAGATAAATTCCTTGAGGGATTGAGTTTCCAAAATGGGGTCACTTGTGGGGAGCTCTACTGTATAAGCAACTCACGAGCTTTGTCAATGTGACATGGCACCCCCCAAACCATTTCAACTAAATCTGAACTCAAATATGGTGCTCTTCCCTTCTTCACTTTGTACTGTGCCTCAAAACGTAGTTTTTGACCACATATGGGGTATTGGTGAACTCAGCAAAAATTGCACTACAAATTATATGGTGCAATATTGCTTGTTACCTTTGTGAAAATGAAAGATTTGAGGTTAAAACAACATTTTTGTGGTAATTTTTTTTTTATTTTCATGGCTCTACGTTATAAAATTCTGTAAAGCACATGGGTCTTCATGGTGCTCATCAAAAATCAAGATAAAGTCTTTGAGGGGTCTAGTTTCCAAAATGGGTTCCCTTTTGGGAGATATCCACTGTTTAGGCACATCTGGGGCTCTCCAAACGTGACATAGCATCCGCTAACAATTCCAGACAATTTTGCGTTCAAAAATTCAAATGATGCTCTTTCCGAGTCGCCCTGTCATGTGCCTAAACAGTATATTTCCAAATATGGGGAATTGGTGTTTTCAGGAGAAATTGCACAACAAATTGTATTGTGCATTTTCTCTTGTTACCTTTGTGAAAATGAAAGATTTGGGATTAAAATAACATTTTTGTGGTAAAAATGTATTATTTCATTTTCACGGCTCACTGTCATAAAATTCTGTGAAGCAGGGAGGTTCAATGTACTCACCAAACATCTAGATAAATTCCTTGAGGGGTATAGTTTCAAAAGGGGAGGTCACTTGTGGGTGAGCTTCACTGTTTAGGCACATCAGGAGCTCTCCAAACGTGGCATGGTGTGCAATATCTTTGACAGACAATTTTGCAGTCTAAAATTCAATAGCGCTCCTTCCCTTTCGAGCCCTGCCGTGTACCCAAACAGTAGATTTTTATCTCACTTGTGGTATCAGTGTACTCAGGAGAAATTGCACATCAAATTGTAAGGTGTATTTTCTCCTATTACCCTTGGGAAAATGCAAAATGTGGGGCTGATGTAACATTTTGGTGGGAAAAAGTAACATTTTCATTTTTTCCTTCCACATTGCTTTGGTTCCTGTAAAGAACCTAAAGGGTTAATAAACTTCTTGGATGTGGAATTTAGCAGTTTGAGGGGTGCACTTTTTAGAATAGTGTCACTTTTGGGTATTTTCTGTCACCTAGGCCTCTCAAAGTCTCTTCAAATGTGATGTGGTCCTTAAAAAAATGGTTTTGTTAATTTTGTTGGAAACATGAGAAATTGATGATAAACTTTGAACTCTTGCAGCTTCCTAACCAAAAAAATGATGTTTCAAAAATTATGTTGATGTAAAGTAGACATCTAGGAAATGTTATTTATTAACCTTTTTATGTGACATAACTCTCCGGTTTAAGGGCATAAAATTCAAAGTTTGAAAACTGGGAAATTTTCTACATTTTTGCCAAATTTTCGATCTTTTCACAAATAAATGCAAAAAATTGTCCTAAATCTACCACTATTATGAAGTACAATATGTCATAAAAAAGTGTCAGTTGAAGCATTCCAGAGTTATAACCTCATAAAGTGACACTGGACAGACTTGAAAAAAATTGGCCTGGTCATGAAGGTGACAACCAGGCTGTAGGGTGAAGGGGTTAATCAGCTCGAATATAGCCTGGTGCACTACTGCTCTAAGATCGCCTGGTGCAAACAACGGTAGTATTGTTTTTTTTAATAAGCTCTAATAGTGCCTGGTGCAAACAGCTCGAATATAGCCTGGTGCACTATTCCTCGAAAATTGACTGGTACAATACTGCTCTAATATAGCCTGGTGAAATACTGCGCTAATACGGCGTGGTGAACACAGCTGTAATACTGGCTGGTGCAAACAGCTTGAATATAGCCTGGTGCACTACTGCTCTAATAATGCCTAGTGCGATACTTGTCAAATTTTGGCCCGTGGGAAACTTAGGCAACAGCATTGGGGAGGAGGCTAATGGCAAAGTGGCTAGGATTGGCATTAGCAAGGATAGATGGTGGACCATCAGCTTGATCACAAATTAAACTATGATATTTATAACTGCAGCAACTGTAGTGTACATTACTGGAATTTAAATTTTGGGTCTGTAGGGTGAACTGTGAAAATAGGGTCTGTAGGGGCCTTTTTTAAATTGTTGCTCTGTGAAAGAACTCTAACAATCTTGGCTATGTAAGTAAACTCTGAAAACAGGTTCTGTAGGGACATTTTTGAGAATTATTGCTCTGTTGGGGAACTCTAACAATCTTGACTTTGTGGGCGAACTAAGAATACAGACTCTGTAAGGGACCTTTGACAATTATTGCTGTGTGGTGGAACTCAACAATCTTGGCTGTGTGCATAAACTCTTAAAACAGGTTGTTTAGTGGCCTTTTTGAGAATTGTTGCTCTGTGGGGAAATTCTAAACAATCTTGGCTGTGTGAGTCAACTCTTAAAACAGGCTATGTAGGGTTAAAGTCGTGTCAGCGGTGCCTAAGGCACAAAGCATTTTGGGCATATACTACCACCACTGAGGATTGTTGAATGTTTCTCTGTCCTTGTTGCCTTCTACTACTTTGCTTCCTCAATATGCTCCTCATCTGAGCAGCGTAACACCTTCATGACCAATTTCAACACAGCCAGGGTGAAACGACAGCAGGCTGTTTGAGACTCAAAAGGGTGGGGAGAAAATCACACACCATGCAGGGGCTGTAGGAGGGCTCTGTAGGGGCATTTTCAAAATTGTTGTATTTTGAGAAAACTCTAACAATCTTGACTGTGTGAGTAAACTTGGAATACAAGCTCTGTAGAGGCCTTTTTGAGAATTGTTGCTCTGTGGGGGAACTCTAAAATCAGTCTCTGTGGAATCACTCTTAAAATTTTAATTCACTGCACTCCTTTTGCAGCCTCCTAGCCCTTACTACAACAATTTGCGGCCATTTTACAGCACACAAGTTTGGGCATCCACTGACTAATATGGGTCTCGTACTCCGAGGACAAGTTCGGTTCAAACTATTTTTTTCTTAAAGTCTAGCTAAAACTGGTGAACCTGGACATCTATGGGTCTACTCATCACTAATCAGCACTCAGACATTGTGCTCAAATGAATTGTTTAATTTGGGGCATACAGCAACCATTATCTTTATTATCACAACATACAGTATACAGGAAAGATCTAAAATAAAACTGAGAGGTATATGTGGCGCCCTGGACAAGCCAGGTCGTCACAAGAACTGCAACAACACACCCCACACCCCGAGATAGGCACATCAGTCACACACAAATCCTTGTTGCCTCCCTCCAGGGGCTGATGTCCACACCAGGTGGGGTGGAGCCAGGCGGTTTGCCCCACCCACCGAGGAGTTCACAGTCCTGGAGGCGGGAAAGGAAGTCAGAGTAGAGTTAGAGAGCGTAAAAGTGAAGGAGCAAGAAGTAGTAGTGGAGGAGAAAGAGCAAACTGACCGTGTCCAGGTACGTGGCCCGGGCACCAAGAGCAAGGTTGGCAGACGGTGGTGGCCGTCTGCAGGAGAGGCCGATCGACGTGTAACCGTAGGAATGGGGGTGGGCGGTGGCCTGCCGGTACCGAACCGGGGAGCGAAGAGAAGCCAGCACCATCCGGCAGGGCCTACGGACCCCGACGAGGCTTGGAGTCGCCGTAAAACCGGTCAAATCCCTTAGCAACGGGAACCTCCGGGGTTTCCCAGCAGCAAAGACCCGATTGAAGGCAACCGTCCAAACCGGAAATACAGTCACCCCCAAGGCTACAATTCCCAGGGCCAGAGCCTGCGGGCAAAAGGGGCTCCCTCAGCATCTGTCCAAGCTGGGGAGCGGGTTACCGGTGGGAAGCCATTGGGACCGAAGACACATAACAGGTGCAGGGAAAGACAGCCACCACCACCCGTCCAGGAGTGACCACTGCAGCCGGCTGCGGGACCCGTCCATCCAGCCGTTTGTTTTACCGGAGACTCTGTATTCATCATTGGCTGAGTGAGTACCACCGTGCCGTCAGGAAACGCGCTGCCCCTTGCCAACCCTGCCTCCCCCGACACCTCACCGGGCCCCGGGACCACCAACCCCTACCCACGGAGGGGAAGACAACATCCAAGCTGCTCCCCACCATCGCTCCCAGGATCCCCGTCACTAGCAGCGGTGGTGTCCAACCTCACCACAAACCGTGGGTGGCGTCACGGACCATACCCTCAACAACCCCAAACCACCCCTTTCACTCACGGGCGAGGAGCGCCACTCGAGTCCCCGGATACGGCCCACCGCTCGAGCCACCAAGCAGCGGCGAGTAAGCAGCAGCCCAGAGCCGGACCCGAGCGCGGTGAGCGCAGCGGCCCCCCTCCCCGCCCACGACATATACAGTCTATAAAGGAATTATTAAACACATCGACATATTGTAACTATAATCGCAGCACATTCTGCTGTTCTCTCATGATAGCACCACCAGCATAACCAGGCAGTTTATAAATCAACAAGCCCAAACAAGTAATTTTAATGGGACTGGCTGACTACTTTGAGCCATTGCCCCTTTGGGTTTAAATAGTGGGGTTTTTACAGCAGTCCGTGCTATTGATAGAATTCATTCTATTCTGGCAATCCTGGTGGAAAGAGCTGCTGGGGAATTGTCCTGTGCCCATCCAACATCTTCTTTGGAGTCTGCAGCTGTGGATTTTGATTCGTATCCTTCTGTTTATCCCTGTCTGTCTTTTCTTTTTCTTCTGTGTTTATTACTGCAGCGGTGAGACTGGTGTCTCCTGCCGGCCATCTCATTAGCCAGGGGTGTTTGCAGGGCTAATGAAGGATTAGGTATCCGGCTCGGCGACGGGCTGTGACAGAGGCCCGTTGGTCTGAATGCTTGTCACGCAGTGCATACGGACTTCTTCTACTCTGTGTGTGACATTTTGTTCTCAGAAGGAATAGCCTCTGCCAGAGGATTCTGGCAACACCTTTCTTCTCGACCTCCGATAAAATACTTGAACATGCAGCTGATCTGGATGTTCATATCCATCCTCCACCTGTCTAAGATGTATAGCCATCTAAAAATTATAGCGCCTATCCACTGCAAACAGTTTCACTTTATAAAAATAGCTATAAACAATGAACACTGTTTTCTCTGACATGCGATGGGAGAATCTTGAAGAGGTACAGTCCTAAATTACAGATGATATTCTTTTTTTTTTTAACATTGTGCAGTGTCTCAGATCAAAACCTTAAGAACAAAGTAGATGATGTTTAAACCATAGACCAGCCCCCTATGAAGCCCTCACCATAGTGGTATGAACATTATTAACAACATACGTGAAATGTATACAATATATATATACAGGAATTCTATTTCTTTATGTCCTGAAGCATCAAGAATGCAGATCAGGGAGCATCAAAAGCTCCCTGATATGTCCTTGCTTTGATCTCTTGCTGCATAGTCTCATAACAAGCACGGAACAGCTTGTAGTTATTTTGACTTTACGTGGCTTCTCATGTTTGAAAAATGAGCCCTGTCCATTCATTGACAGAAACAAAGACATTTCGATTCTTACAATGTCCACAAATAGTTGCGGAGGTTCTACATTGGCTTTTTTCCTTCTGGATTCCAAGATTATGCATAATGCAATGGGGAAGTGAACATACGTAGATGCAGATGTGGCATTTCTTCTGCACATTTGTGGCCTGATGATAATATTCGATGACATTAGTAAGGTCATTGGATTGTACATACAGATGAGGGTCTGCTACATATGGTAATCAGATGTTATCTGCAGGTAAAAAACCTTTTTGTTGTTGTAATCCAGAACTCCAGTGAATGGCAAAATTGCTCACAAAACTTGACACTTTCCATTTAGCCAAGAGCCTGCACTAATACACAAACATGGGCTCTGCCAATGGATGATGGAATTGCAATGTACAAATTCACTGCTTTGTCACTTTCCACAATTAGCCATACTCCTTTGATATGTAAATAGCCATGTCACAGTCGTACCCCTGGTGGTCCTCAACTAGAGACTGGTTTGTAACTAGAGAAATTGGTTTAGAATCCCCTAATCGTTGGGAGTTTGCTGAGAAGACGTCTGGCTCCAATCATTTCACCATGTGCGTAAGGGCTCATTTTATTTCTCTGGGAAATTTACTACTCTGGTGGTATTTTCCTTCAGGCTGCAGAAATACTCCGGGTGCAGTAATAATTATAACATTATAGAGACTTTGTCTTTTATGTCACTATATTGTATATGTGACTGTTTACTGTGCAGCAACACAAATATCTAGTAGCGAACAGATAAATCATATAGCGGGGGAACGCCTTGTTTAACCCCTCCTTTCAGGAAGCATTTTCACTACAATGTTTGTTTTTGGATGTACCAGCCTAATAACTATATTTTTTTTTATTTTAGGTTAAGAGTGTTTTTCCATTTTCTGTGACAATATTGGCGTTATTTTACCGTTTTGTAGTCAACAGTTGCTTTTGTTTTTTAGCTTTTTTTTTTTAGAGATGTTTTCCTTTTATAGTATCAAACAAAGTGATAATATACTGTATATTTCTGATGTTTAAAACTATTTCTAAAATAAAACACTTTTCCATTATTGTGCAAGTGTTTGGTTTGGGACCGTGAAGAAGGCGGTTGCTATCGCCGAACTGCGTAGTCCACTACTGCGTGTACAGTGCATCAACTATCTGTCATGAGCTCTGGAATTTTTAATCTGTAACACAGTAAATTTGAAGAAAAATTCTCTACTATCACTATATATATACTGTATATATATATATATATATATGTATATATATATGTGTATATATATATATATATATATATATATATTTATATATATATATATATATATACGTTTTGGTCAAGAACTTAGACCTTGTTCAGATCAAATTAATGTAAAGAAAAATGAAAACAGTGTAAAAAAATTAAGAAAGTCAAACACAATGAATAACATAATGCACAGCAATTCGGGTCAGACAAGTGCCAAAACATAATTAGGCTAAGTTCATATGTCCTGTAGTCATTTCGTTAGAACGGATCCATTAGGAAACTAATTTCTGCTGGATCTGTTTTTTTTTTTACATGGAGTCTATGGACAACGGATTGCTATTCAGCCATTGTACTTGCATTTGTAATGGATCCATTATTTTCTTAACGGATCCATTACAAATGGGCCATAAATAGCAATACATTAACGGATCCATTGTCTTTAGACCCCACATGTTGAAGACGGATCCGGCCGACATCCGTTTTTTAACAACAGACAAAAGGGTTGTGTTTGCGCAACTATTTTGGAAATGAATTTCTAACAGATCCGTGATAACAGATGACTACGAGACATGTGAACCCAGCCTTAGGCCCCCTTCACACGTCAGTGATTCTGGTATGTATGTTGCAGTTTTTATACGTTCCAGAATCACGGGCATACACACACCCATTAAAATCAATGGGTCTGCCCACACATTAGTGATTTTTCAGTGACGTGTTCCCGTGCGACATACCTGCATGTCTGAAAGTTTTTTTCTGGCACCACTGATGTTCCACGGACCACATTATGGTGTGATCCGTGAAACATGTGAAAAACACGGACATTTAAAATAAAAAGCTTTTTAAACTCACTTGTCTCCAGCAATGCTGTCTTCAGCCGCTGCTGTCTCCTGCTTCCAGGCCGGCTAATTATGCTCATGCATATTCACTGCACAGCCAACCCAGAAGTAGCAGCAGCGGCCAGACACAGCATGGCGGGAGACTTCAGCACCACGGACAGCAGGAGCGTGGACAGGTGAGTGTAAGTGCCTGATCTCTGTGTATTATCATGGATAGCACACGGAGATCACATGTGGGCCAAAATCATGGCACATGGAGGGACATACGTACCTTTATTACGTCAGTGAAAAACATGTGAGTTTTTCACTGACGTGTGAAAGAGGCCTTAGACAGGATAGTGAGGTATATTGCAGATAAAATGTAAATGGCTGATGTCACATTTCCAGGTGTGTGTTTTGAATGTGTTGTCTTGCTCTGTGTAAGGGCTTGTTTAGACGAGCGTATAAATCGGACTTGTGCAAACTGATTTTTTTTATCGGATAGCAAGCTGACCCATGATATTCAATAGAGAACTGCAGATGACCAATTTTTTTATCTGACAGAATTTGTGCGTGAAAAAAATAGCAGCATGCCGCGGTTTGATTCTGAAATCGGATGAAAATCGGACTGATTTTTTTATACTGTAGTGTGACCACAGCTTAAGGGTGGGCTCACATGACCATACAAAATATCGTTCAGAGTGTCATCCAGAAAAGTGAAACAATTTTTTTCTGTGTGCAATCCGTTTTTGTACAGGACCATTTACAGTTTCCTATGTTAGGACTCGTGCACACGACTGTATTCTCGGGCAGAGTGCTATCCATGAAAAAAATGTACAGCACTCACCAATAGTGCATGTGACCAGTTTTATTCACTGACCAAAACTGTATGTGAAAAAAAATCTCAGCATGCTCCAGAAATCGGATAAGACTCACCCATTCAAATCTATGGATACAAGAAAAAAAATCGGATGGCACAGTATGTCATCTGATTTTTACGTATGAATTGTAATTTTGTAACATAAGAAACTGTAAATGGTCTTTTAAATTATTAATAGCTTCTGCTGTTAAAATACAGATTGCATACGGATGGCACATGGATAGCAAGTGAGAAAGAAAAATCATTCCACTTTTTGGATGAAACTGAACGATTTTTTTATATGGTCGTGTGAACCTACTGTTAGCATTGCAATATATTCATAAATATAGGATGCTATGCTGTGGCATCGAATTTTTTTCTTGCACCTTTAGGCCTCCTTCACATGTCCATGTTTCCACATGTAGTGGGGACACGGACACATGTAGACCCGTTAAATTCAATGGCTTTGCGCACACGTCCGAGTTTTGACATGGACTGTGTGTCCGTGTGGAGCACTGCATGTCTGTGTACTCCACATGGCGACATGTCCATTTTTTGCAGGCAGCATGGGTGTCACATGGACTGCACACTGATGTGATCCGTTTGACACGTACCGAAGTAAACATGTCACTTGAAAAAAATCATTTTATACTTACCTGTCTCCGGCGCTGCTGTTGCTTCCAGGTCCTGCTCATTATGCTCATGCATATTCACTGCACTGACTGTGGACCTGGAAGTAATAGCAGCACCGGAAACAGGTAAGTGTACAAGTTCATGCTGTCTGTGTGCTATCCGGATTTCACATGGATAGCACATAAACAGCACACGGATAACATACACACGGACAAACATACTGACCTGCCCCATGAACTGTCACACACGTGCACTAAATGCACGGACGTGAGATATAGGCCTTACACAGGTCGTGATTTTCATGCCCATTGGAAGGCTGTAGTCATATTGGTTGTGAGAGTTTCTGTTTATAAATATTAAAGAACATCCCCAATATATTCAGGAACATCGAGACACCAGTGGTCCCTGCAAGTCTTTGTATATCTCCCTGGAGTGATAACAACCCCGTTTATCCACATAATTAGGGTACCAGGAATGTCATCAGTGGTGCAAAGGAAGCAAAAAGGGGTAGAGAAGAGCGGAGCTGGAGTAGCCGCTGATTTACCTTTCTATTTTTTTTGCTTTATGCCATTTTCTCTAGACAAATTTCTCGTTATCACTTTAATGCTTTAATTCCAGGAGTGTGGCAGAAAATCTCCTGGCATATGCACCAAAAATAAAGCAATAAAAAAGTTGAAGCTGTAGTCCATTGTATGATTTTATTTTGTTTTCGGACTCCTATATAAAACCCCATCTGAAAACAATTACTATTTCTGTTTAACGAGTGTTTTTTTTCCCTGTCAATCCTCTAATTACTTCTTGATCCAATAATTCCCGACACACTTGCATAAACATTGTGATACAGGTGGATGTTCCACTATCTGCATCTATAATCACATAATCATGTTCTCATTCTGATGATTGGTTTGGTGTGTCAAAAATATTCTGACTTGTAGTTCTACTGCTCATGACTGCATATATTTATTTTATTCTGCCTTTTTGCTATTATTATGAGATTGTATAACTACTTCATGATTGCATATATTTATTTTAGTCTGCCTTTTTGCTATTACTATGTGATTTTACACCCTAATAAACAAGCTACATAAATGTCATAGAATGATATAATAGTAAAAATGTTCACATATCTGCATTTAATTTTTTTGGGGGGATTTTACTTTGTTCGTATAGTTATATAAGGTTTTTTTGGGACCTATCACAGCAAGCATTGCCTCAGTGTCCCAGCGAAATGTACCTGTATTAGACCCCTTAACACATGCGCAAAAAAACCCATGTGTGGCACGTTCCATTTTATCCATCCATGTGACCATCTATGTGTACGCGTGTGTCATCCGAGAGTATGGGGTACTTTGCACGCTGCGACATCGCAAGCCGATGCTGCGATGTCGAGCGCGATAGTTCCCGCCCCCGTCGCAGCAGCGACATCTTGTGATTGCTGGCGTAGTGAACATTATCGCTACGCCAGCTTCACATGCACTCACCTGTCCTGCGACGTCGCTCTGGCCGGTGACCCACCTCCTTTCTAAGGGGGCGGGTCGTGCGGCATCACAGCGACGTCACACGGCAGGCGGCCAATAGCAGCGGAGGGGCGGAGATGAGCAGGATGTAAACATCCCGCCCACCTCCTTCCTTCCGCATTGCAGCCGGGACGCAGGTAGGAGATGTTCCTCGCTCCTGCGGCTTCATACACAGCGATGTGTGCTGCCGCAGGAACGAGGAACTACATCGTACCTGTCACTGCACCGGCATTATGGAAATGTCGGACCCTACACCGATGATACAATAACGATGCTTTTGTGCTCGTTAATCGTATCAAAAAGGATTTGCACACTACGATATCAACTGCAACGCCGGATGTGCGTCACTTTCGATTTGACCCCACCGACATCGCACCTGCAATGTCGTAGTGTGCAAAGCCCGCCTTAGTGTGTCATCCATGTGTGTGTGTATCATCCATATGTATGCGTGTATCATCTTTGAATATGCATTTCATCTGTGTGTTTGTGTGTGTTATCTGTGTGTCATGCGAGACTATGCAGGCGGCATTCGTGAGTATGTGTGTCATCCATGTGTCATCTGTGAGAATTTGTATGTCATCCTTCTGTCAGCTGTAAGTGTGTGTGATATGTGTGTACATGTGTGATGTCTGTGTGTAGACAGATAATATAGAGATAGATAATAAATAAATAATAGATTATACATCTATTAACCAAATAATTAAATTTAAACAATGACATGATGATGCCCCCCATTTTTTATAAACAGCCAAGGTAAAGCAGACAGCTACAGGCTCATATAATCAGGCTGGGAAGGTCCATGGTTATTGGTCCCCTCCCAGCCTGCAACCGCCCCAACATGAGTTGCTCCAATTTTCGCGCTTCACATCGGCTCCTCCCGATGCCCTGGTGCAGTGGCAATTAGAGTAATGGTTTTTGGCATTGATGTCAGCTGTGTAGTTTCCAAAAACAGAGCTGGTAACAAGCCCTGGTCTTAGTAATGATTAGTAATGAATAGGAGTCTATCAGACACTCCATTACTAGCCCAGTAATAAAAAAAGGACACACACACAAAAATCCCTTATTAAAAGAAACATTCCCTGCGTTGAGTCAATCTCTGAGAGCGGCATTTAATGTGTGTTGAAGACCCCTGTGTCTGTCATCTCAGTGCTCCTATAAACACCAGCCCGTGGGCGCAAAAGAAAGCCCTCACACAGCCCCAGATTCCAAAAATTGAAAAAGTCACGAATCTCAGAAAGCCTTGACACAAACAAGATTTTTTTTCCCCACTGAAATAAAACAAAAACTATACCTCTTTGGAATCTACAGTATGTACTCATACAGACCTGGAGAATCATATTGCCAGGTCAGTTTTATGGTAAAATAAACACTTTAAATAAAATGAGCGAAAACCCCCCCCAAAACTATTACCATCTTTTTCCACACTTGCAATTTTTTTCCCGCTTACCATTACGTCATATGATAAAATGAATGGTGTCATTGAAAAGTACAACTCATTCTGCAAAAAAGAAGCCCTCATATGGCTGTATCGATGGAAAAATAAAAAAATTAATGCTCTTGGAATAAGGAGAGAAAAAAAATGAAATTGCAAAAATTAAAAATCACCCAGATGTTTAAGGGATTAGGGTTGTTAAAGGGTTACTCCTATCTCCAAGATCCTATCAGAATATATAGTATGTGTAATAATAATAATAATAATAATAATATTAGCAAATATCTCCAATTAGAAATGTAGTATAGTTCTTCTGATTCACTATGTCACTTACCTCATGTGCAGGGCATTGCAGGACCTTAGGTATCCATGGTTATGACCACGCATATAGTCACAGTTAGGCCTTGGTTCCACTTGCGATTAACATAGCCTAGTGAAATCCAATAAAACATTGGATTACACTCGTACCAGTGCAAAACTATGCGGCAGTGTCCATCTGGGATTGAGTTCTAATGCCATATCAACCTGAGAAATTAATCAGAGCATGCTGCGTTTGGCAGCGAGTCTTGGGTCACGCACCCCCATACAAGTCTATGGGAACGTGTGAAACATCGCACTGCACTTGTAATGTAATCCGAGTGCAGTGCAATGTACGCCAAGACAGGCAGTGGAGCAGAGAGAGAAAGTGTCCCCCCCCTCCTCCGCAGCTGTGATCCGATATTTATGGTTATGTTGCCAATATTTACCTAGGAATCTTTTTGGTCTTGTAAATTTTATTAACTGCTGATTTATTAAAATGGAGACCATATGGATGTTTTTACATGTGACGGATGGGATATAGATTTCATATGGATGAAAAATCATAACTGATTTCTAGATGAAAATTGGACAATTTTTTATACGTGTAAACTTTGTCTGTGGCGCCCCTGACCTGGTCAGGCACCACTGAGTACTGCACCCATGCTGGGGACAGTACAATACAGGTAATCCAGAAGGCTGACCGAGGTGTGACTACACAGGCGCATAGTGATCAGGTCTCACACATGTACCTAT
This sequence comes from Anomaloglossus baeobatrachus, assembly GCF_048569485.1. Classification (NCBI taxonomy): domain Eukaryota; kingdom Metazoa; phylum Chordata; class Amphibia; order Anura; family Aromobatidae; genus Anomaloglossus; species Anomaloglossus baeobatrachus. The sequence continues at coordinate 845,995,771 of NC_134353.1, forward strand.
GAGAGGACCCCTGGGGATCCCAGGAGGGGGAAAAGCCTTCACCTCCACTGGAATAGTGGAGGGGGCCAAAAGCCTCCATCTCCTCTCAAGGGGTGTGGTAAGAGAGTCTGGTTGCTAGGTGGCGTAGGCAGGCACAAAAGGGAAAAGAGAGGGAGGAGTAAAGAGTCTGCAGCAGAGTGTGGAGGAGTGAGGAGCAGGAAAGTGAGGCTCTGACAGGAGCAGCAGTGAAGGTCCCAGATGTGAGCCGGTTCAGTGCAGAGTCCAGGGAGCTCCGAAGAGAGCTGACCCCTTCCCCTGGGCTGCTGTAGTCTGACAGCGTCCGCGCAGTGGCTACCGACGGGGGAGAACGGTCACCTAGGAGTGCTACCCGAAACCCATCTCCAGCTAGAGAGAGAGCACAGAGTGGGAAGTAAGGAGACTGCTAGGGAGCACCAGGCCCAAACGGGCGGCAGATCCCGGAGCGGGGATAGATCCACCTTTCCCTGCTAAACCTGCCGGTGTGGGGCCCTCAAAGCCCACACCACAACACCACAAAAGCCGCAGCCACGTAGCCACAGTTAGGGCCCATAGCTCACAGGAGGCAAGCAGCTGGAGTGAGCTGGTCCAGGCCACAAGCAAACGGCGAACGAAGGGGAGTGAGGCTTCAGCAACTTCCCTGGGTGACCCCCATAGGGACTAAAAGTCGGGGTCACCCCAAACCACCAAGGGCTAAGGAAGGCGAGTTGGTAGTCACCATCAGAAGTCAGCCTGAAGGATACCTGGTTCCCGCCTGGTTCATCCCAGCTACGCCCGGGTTACTCACCCTGCCACCTGAAGTGAGTAAAAACTCTGAAAGACATTCTGCCTGTGTGGAGTTATTCTGCGCCTTGTGGTTCTACGCACCTACACAGGGCCCTGGGGCTTGCCTCACTCTCAGGAGGCTATTCCAACTAACTGCACTCACCATCAGCCCCAGGCGTCCCTCAACCTGCAGTGGCGGTCCCTACTGGCCGCAATACTGAGAGTGGCGTCACGACAAGAAGAAGATCTCCTACCTGTGACCAGATCCAGCTGAGTGGAGTCCCTGAAGGTAATGCACCGACACAACACCTGTGGGGCTTCACATCTGGCGTCACGAACAGGATAAGGACTAGACCTGTTCAGACAGGTGACCATGTGCCTGGGCGGTCCGCTTGAAAAATTGGAAGCGCCGCCATATTGCCACCATGAAAAACGCGCTGAAAAACAACAGCAGCCCGCGCTGGGAGAAGTTACCGCCCACGAAGAGGTGTGGCTACCCAGAGATCCCCTGCAGAGTTCTGACCTCGCTTGTGAAGAGAGCGGAAGCGTCCAGAGACGTCGGGACAGAAAGGGAGCCAGAAGCCTGCTGCTGGGAGAGGAGCTGCTGAAAGAGGCAGAGCGGAAACTGAACAGCTTGCTACTAGAGGCAACGACGAGTCCACTGCTGGGAAATCGTACAGAAGAGGGCGCAGAAGAAATGGCGTCTGACCGCAGAAACCCAGAACCGGGCTCCGCTGCCTGGTGGTATCGGGAGCTGGCCCAGTTCTGCGACCGACTGGAGACCCGGGTCGTGGAGCAGATCAGAGAAGAACGCATGGAACTTCTGGAGATGGCTGCCGCGGTTCAGGCCTATGAAGGGAGAGCCGCGCGCCGAGCGCCAGACCGAGTGGCAACGACTCAGACCCCGATGCTGCCACCGATGGGTGAGTCCAGTATTACCCCTGCCGGCCCGGATGCCCCGACCCCTGCTGCCACGTCCGCGGTCCCTGAAGAGGCGTCCGGCGCGGCGACGCTGAAGCCGGCCGCAGCCACGCCAGGTGCAGCCCGCCAAGCTCAGGCCGCCGCAGCGATGCCCTGCTCGGCCCACCAAGACCCGGTCCCTGCAGCGACGCCCAGTCCGGCCCGCAAAGAACCGGCTGCCACCGCGACCCTCATCCACGCCGCAGGTGTGACGCTAACCCAGGCCGCCGCCATGCTAGGCCCGGCCCGCCGAGACCCCACCGCAGCAGCAACGCTCGTCCGCGCCGCAAGTGAGGTGCTGAACCAGGCCGCAGCCACGCCAGGTGCGGCCCGCCAAGCTCCGATCGCTGCAGCGACGCCCAGCCCAGCCTGCACAGATCCCATCGCAGCTGCGACGCCGATCCAGGCCGCCGCCATGTCAGGCGCGGCCCGCCAAGAGATTGCATCACCATTTACCCCGGCCTGCAAGGCCAGAGCAGACACCGCTCCCCAGTCCAAAGAGGTCCCTGCTGGAAAGCCCACGCTGGGGGAGGACCCCGCATACTGGCAGCTGAAGGCTGACATGGAGGCCAAGTTTCCACAATGGTTGGTGGACCAGTACATACTCCCTCCGCATACCCCCAAGACGACTCCTGCAGCAATCATGCCAAAGAGATCCCTGCCTGGGCCTGCTGAAGAAAGCCCATCCCCAGCACTGCCACCGAAGGAGTGCTCAGAAGAACTAAGGGGGAGGGGAGGCCAGGAAGCTGAGGAGCTGACTCAGGAGCCACCAGCAGTGGATCCATGCCCAGAGCCGGAGATGTTGCCATATTCCCGCTGGGATGAGGAAGACCTAACACCGTCTGCGGAAGAAGATTTGCCTAAAAGCCTCACCTGGGAGCTGGTAAGCTGTACCTCGCAGAATCCAGTCCGCAAGACACGGCGCCGTAGCAGAACCCAGTCTTTCCCTGCACCGCCATCCCCAGAGCAGAGAGAAGTCACGGCCAGAGACCTAGAAGAAAAACGGTTCCTGAGAAGAGCCAAAGCCCAGGTCAGAGGACCCCTTTGTAGAGGAATTGTGGAAGACTTTAGCCTAAAGTCAGGATACGGATTTATCGTTGCATCAGGTATGAAAGAGGGCATTTTTGTCAATCGACGAGACGTCAGAGCCCACTTGCCCAGAGGACATCCTGGAAGAAACTTAAAGATGGGAGACACAGTGCAATTTACCATGCATCAAGGAGAAAAAGGCTGGTATGCGCTAGATGTAGCACCATGTCCTAAAGAAGAAGAAAGGAAAGACAGCGATAAAGAAAGAACAGAGAAAGAACCTACTGATGAGACTACCACCGATGAAGAAAGAGGTCAAGGAAGCAACAGGTGCCGCAGCCCTACAGGCCCAAGCCCTGGTGAGGAGGAATCCACATAAAGTGCATGTAAAGTAAAGCAAGTGACCAGTTTGAAGTTTTGCAACGTTAATGTTTAAGTATGTGCCCACATAAACTCATGTGAGAAATAAACCTTAAGGCTATGAACTGGCTATAGCCACAAACTCTCGCAGTGTAAATAGTTACACCAGAGGGCACCACCACCACCAGAGTCAGCCTGTTTAGGGGCTTGGCTCGTCTGCAACCAGGGAGCACGTCCGTATATAGGGCCTTGGCTCACCTGCAACCAGAGAGCATGCCTGTTTATGGGGCCTGGCTCTCCACCACAAAGAGGGTACCTGGTCAGCACCAACTGTGAAGGCCGCCTCTGGATCCTGCCAGAAGTGGCTGAAGGCGCGGCTTCACCAGGCCAGGTATGCCCTGAAGACCACCAGCCCATGAAAGCCGCCTCTACATCCTGCCAGAAGTGGCTGAAGGCGCGGCCAACGTAAAAGGGTTTTGGGTGGGTTAACGGACTTGTGGGTGGAGGGTGGTGATGTATGGTACCTGGTGCTTTTAAAAATGTTTTACATGTTTTAATGTTTTATGCATTTTAAAAATGTTGTCTTGCAGCCCGAGGACGTGCTGGTGATAACTAAGGGGGAATGTGGCGCCCCTGACCTGGTCAGGCACCACTGAGTACTGCACCCATGCTGGGGACAGTACAATACAGGTAATCCAGAAGGCTGACCGAGGTGTGACTACACAGGCGCATAGTGATCAGGTCTCACACATGTACCTATGAGAGGACCCCTGGGGATCCCAGGAGGGGGAAAAGCCTTCACCTCCACTGGAATAGTGGAGGGGGCCAAAAGCCTCCATCTCCTCTCAAGGGGTGTGGTAAGAGAGTCTGGTTGCTAGGTGGCGTAGGCAGGCACAAAAGGGAAAAGAGAGGGAGGAGTAAAGAGTCTGCAGCAGAGTGTGGAGGAGTGAGGAGCAGGAAAGTGAGGCTCTGACAGGAGCAGCAGTGAAGGTCCCAGATGTGAGCCGGTTCAGTGCAGAGTCCAGGGAGCTCCGAGGAGAGCTGACCCCTTCCCCTGGGCTGCTGTAGTCTGACAGCGTCCGCGCAGTGGCTACCGACGGGGGAGAACGGTCACCTAGGAGTGCTACCCGAAACCCATCTCCAGCTAGAGAGAGAGCACAGAGTGGGAAGTAAGGAGACTGCTAGGGAGCACCAGGCCCAAACGGGCGGCAGATCCCGGAGCGGGGATAGATCCACCTTTCCCTGCTAAACCTGCCGGTGTGGGGCCCTCAAAGCCCACACCACAACACCACAAAAGCCGCAGCCACGTAGCCACAGTTAGGGCCCATAGCTCACAGGAGGCAAGCAGCTGGAGTGAGCTGGTCCAGGCCACAAGCAAACGGCGAACGAAGGGGAGTGAGGCTTCAGCAACTTCCCTGGGTGACCCCCATAGGGACTAAAAGTCGGGGTCACCCCAAACCACCAAGGGCTAAGGAAGGCGAGTTGGTAGTCACCATCAGAAGTCAGCCTGAAGGATACCTGGTTCCCGCCTGGTTCATCCCAGCTACGCCCGGGTTACTCACCCTGCCACCTGAAGTGAGTAAAAACTCTGAAAGACATTCTGCCTGTGTGGAGTTATTCTGCGCCTTGTGGTTCTACGCACCTACACAGGGCCCTGGGGCTTGCCTCACTCTCAGGAGGCTATTCCAACTAACTGCACTCACCATCAGCCCCAGGCGTCCCTCAACCTGCAGTGGTCCCTACTGGCCGCAATACTGAGAGTGGCGTCATGACAAGAAGAAGATCTCCTACCTGTGACCAGATCCAGCTGAGTGGAGTCCCTGAAGGTAATGCACCGACACAACACCTGTGGGGCTTCACATGTCCATAGGTGATCTTGATCAAAAACAGACATGTCTGTTTTGGGGTTTTTTTAAACCACTCTGTCTTCCAAAAAAACCCAAACATGGACATGTGAACAGCCACATAGGCTATAATAAGTACTGTATGTGTTGTGTTGTATCCATAACCTGGCTAGAACACATGGGTGATTCACGGACGTCTGCATAAGGACTAAATGAGAAGACATTCTACAGATATATTACTCCTGTGAATTCTCCTCGTTAGGAACAAGAATGCAAATCTAGAAATGTGCCAAACAAAAGTTGCTTCAGTGAGAATAATTCTCTTTTTTTCTGTTTATTTTATTTACTTTTACAAATCCAACACTGAACGTTCCCTCCAAATTTGTAATTTCATCAAAATATAAAACAAATGTTTAGAGGGCAAAAAAAAAATTCCTCTGACCTCCCAGCCTCTGCGTGATGCTTAGCATGTTCACTAAGAAAAAAAATGAAAAAAGAATTTGAATTTCTGTATAAATTTTATGTGGACGTGTAAGGAGGTGGACCGGATATAATGCTTAAATGGGTTTGCTGGACATAGGATAAGATAGAGTTAATGTTAGCCTGCATAATGTTGTGCATTGACATGTGAAATGTATTGTGTTTCTGTATAATGTATTCTGCAAGTGTAAGGGGCACTTTGCACACTACAACATCGCAACCCGATGCAGCTGCGATATCATGGTGATAGCTGGCGTAGCGAACATTATCGCTACGCCAGCTTCACATACACTCACCTGCCCTCTGACGTCGCTCTGGCTGGTGACCCGCCTCCTTATTAAGTGGGCGGGTTGTGCAGCGTCCTAGCGACGTCACACGACAGGCGGCCAATAGCAGCGGAGGGGTGGAGATGAGCGGGACGTAAACATCCCGCCACCTCCTTCCTTCCGCATAGCTGGCGTGAGCCGTAGGATGCAGGTAGGAGATGTTCCTCGCTCCTGCGGCTTCACACACAACGATGTGTGATGCCGCTGGAACGAGGAACAACATCGTAACATCGGTCATTTCCAAATTATGGAAATGACCGACGCTACACCGATGATACGATTACGAAGATTTTGCGCTCGTTAATCATATCAAAAAGGCTTTACACACTACGATATCGCCTGCGACGCCGGATGTGCGTCACTTTCAATTTGACCCCACCGACATCACACCTGCGATGTCGTAGTGTGCAAAGTGTCCCTAAGGCTATGTGCGCACGTTGTGTAAATACATGTGTGTCGCCCTGGGCAAGCCAGGGGACACAGGTCAAACACCACCACACCCCACACTCCAGGTAGGCACATCACAGCTAACCACAAATCCTTGTTGCCTTCCTCCAGGAGTCTGATGATGCACACCAGGGGGTGGGCCAGGCGGTTGGCTCCGCCCACCGAGGAGCTCACAACTCTGGAGGCAGGAAGTAACCAGGCAGATTAGCCCAGGGAGGGCAAGTGTGAGGAGCTAAGTGAGAGAGTAAACAACAGCTAAGTGAAAGTGAAGGAAGTAAAGTGGAAAAGGAGGAAAGCAAGTGAAGTGGCAGTAAAGAAAGAAAGCCTGAAGGGTCCAGCTTTGTGAGGGCCAGTACAGCAAGGTCAGCAACGGCGGTGACTGTCTGGAGGGGGACCGTTTGGAAGTTCCTGGAAGGACCCCGTTGGCTGTGTGCCCGGTGGTCTGGAGCAGTGTTCCGAAGGACAGTCAGCACCAGGGCAGGGGCCTCTCGGACCCCGGCAAGGCTAGGAGTCGCCAGATTTGCCAAATCCGTCAGTGACGGGGACGCAGATCCCCCAACAACCAAGTCCCGATTGAAGGCAACAGCCCAACCCGTATTGGAGAGACACCGCCACCGCCACGGCACCAGTTTCTCAGGGCCAGCGCCTGCGGGCAAAGTGTAGAGCTCCTCCGGCCCAGATTGCAGTCGGGGAGCGGGTAACCGGAGGGAATCCACCGCTACCATCAGTCAACACAGGTGCAAGGAAGAGGGACATCACCGTCACCTACCGGGAGTGCAGGTGCAGCCGTCTGTGGGACCGTCCTACCAGCCATTGGTTTACCGTACAAACTGTGTCCGTGTGTCAGGCTGAGTGAGTACCACAGTGCCGCAAGGCACAGCGCTGCCCCCGCGTCCCTGCGCCCTCCAGGCCCTACACTTTACATCTCATCACCGGGCCCCGGGATCACCAACCCCTACCCACGGAGGGGCAACACAACACCTGGCTGCTCCGCATCACCATCCCCGGGACCCCCACACTGAGCAGCGGTGGTGCAATCACCACAACCGTGGGTGGCGTCACGAACTATAACAATCCCTTCACCAAACAAACACCCCCTTTCACTCACGGGCGAGGAGTGTCGCTCGAGACACCCCGGGATCCGGCCCACCGCTCGAGCCACCACTGAGCAGCTGCCGGACCCGAGCAGAAGGGGTGAGCGCGGTGTGCTGACACCCTCCTCCCCGCCCGCGACAACTTGGCGTCACGAACAGGATCTTACCGCTCTGCCGTCAGGTAGAGGTGCGCCTTGTTACCGCCGGAGGCATCCGGCAGAAAAATTTCAGAAGCCGCCATCTTTGGCGCGAAAAGTTCCCGCTCGAGCGTCTTCTCGAGCAGTAGAGGCGCGAAGGCCAAAACCCCGCCCCGAGAGAGGAGGGGCCGGAAAGAGCTAAGGGGGACGGAAACAAGATGTCTGCGCCCGACGGAGCCGCTGGAGGAGCGGTGGTCGCAGCCGCAGCGGCACCCGCGGATGGGAATGGGCCTGCCCAGGTCCCGGTCGTACCGGCGGGAGGTGCCGCGGCCCCCGCGCTTGCTCCGGTCATGCCGTTTTCCTTGCCCTATGCGCCCGGAGCTGCCTGGCTACCGCGGTATGACGGGAAACCGGATGCCCTACAGGCCTTCCGGAAAAAGCTTAACCCGTTGCTAGAGCTGTACCCCCTGACTGATAAGCAACGTGCAGCGATAGTGCTAGGCCAGTTAACCGGTGCGGCGGAGCAGGAAGCGGAGACCTGGGCCGAGGGGGCCCGGCTCTCTGTAGCCACCATCTTCGAGAAGCTACAGACTGCCTTCGAGACCCGGACTGAAGCTGAGCTGAGGATGCAGTTTTACCAGTGCCGGCAACGAGCTGGAGATAGCATTCGGGACTATGCTCTACGTCTGAAGACCGCCCTCCGCACGCTGAAGCGGGTGAACTCTATTAATGAGGCGGATAGCAACAAGATGTTAGTGGAGCAATTTGCGCAGGGGATGAGGTCCCCTGAGGATCGTAAACAACTCCGGCTGTGGGCCCTGGAACACCCTGATGTGGACTTTGCTGTGTTAAAGGAGCGGGCTATCAAAGCACTACAGCCCCAGCTGCTGAAGTTCTGGAACCCGTCCCGTGGCCCGTCGAGACAGCTCCTGTTGTGGCGGCCTCAGCCAAACCAACCTCTTTAATGCCTGCAGCCCCCAGCAGCACAGTAGAAGAGCTGGCAGCCCAGGTCCGTCGCATGGACGGAGACCTTGCCAAGATCCTTGCTGCGCTACAACCTCTGACCAGATCTCAGCCTCCAGTGCAGATACAGCTTCCTGACAGTCCTGAAGATGTTCCCTGGATGCAGCGGAGAAGCGCTAACAACCCACGGAGCAGACCCCCAATCTGCTACAAGTGCCGTAAGCCGGGCCATTATTACCGACAGTGCCCGTTAAACGAGCAACCCCTGGGGCCCCGGGCCAATCCTCAGGAGTAGAACACCGTGGCCCCCCGGACTGGCGAGACCGATATGTCGGGGCCCGCCCTATCATCCCCGTGGCTGTGGACGGCATACCAGTGATGGCTCTCTTGGACACTGGATCACAGGTAACTACCATACCGTACACATTGTATCAGCAGTATTGGGCCACAGACGAGCTGGCGCCTCCAGACAATAGTATAAATTTGATTGCCGCTAACGGACTTCCACTGACCCAGGTGGGGTATAAACAAGTGGCTATGACAGTGGGGCAAGCTGAACTGCAACACCAGGGTATGATTGTGATCTTGAATGAACCCAGTGATCATAACCCGAAAATAGTGCTGGGAACCAATGTGATGGAACACTGCATGGCTGATGTGTTGAACCTATTGCAACAGCTAGCCGCCACAGCGGCGGGGAGCCGGCAGAGGGCTGTGCAGCGTGAGATCCGCGCCCTGATGTACCGCCAGCATGTAAGCTCAACAGGAGGGGAGATTGGTGGAGTGAGAGTGATGGATGTTGCTCCATTGACTGTGCCCCCTAGGAGTGAGATGATGATCTGGTGCAGGGCAGCAGTAGGGCCTCAGGGGCGTGACTACCCTGCGATGATGGAGCCCATGCCCTCCGAACACTGGCCCACTGTAGTGGCCGCCCGAGGGGTTGTAGATGTGAAGAAAGGGAGAGTGCCCGTGAGAGTGTTGAATTGTGGAGAGGAAGAAGTCAGGCTCCCCCGGTATGCCACCATTGCCAAGCTGCTCACCCTGGACCCTCACACTATCCATGAAGCCAGTCCATCCACACTCCCACCTACCCCCAGCACTTCCCCGCCCCAGGGGGACACAAAGGAGTGGCACCAACAGCTACATGTAGGCACTGATGATACCCCTACACATCACAGGGCCGGGGTACACAGGGTGGTGCAGGAGTACGAACAGGTTTTCAGTAAGCACCCCCTAGACTTTGGGCGGATCAAGGGGGTCCAACACCACATTCCCACAGGTGAACATCCCCCTATCAAGGAGAGGTATAGACCTATTCCCCCCGCACATTACCAGTGTGCCAAAGATATGTTGAGGAATATGAAGGAGGCAGGGGTTATTCGGGACAGCTGTAGTCCCTGGGCCGCTCCGTTGGTACTGGTCAAGAAGAAGGATGGTACCATGCGGATGTGTGTGGACTACCGGAAGATCAACCAGATAACCCATAAAGATGCCTATCCCTTGCCTCGTATTGAAGAGTCTTTGGCTGCACTGAGAACTGCAAACTACTTCTCGACCCTTGACCTCACCAGTGGATACTGGCAAGTGGCCGTAGCCCCAGAGGACCGGGAGAAGACCGCCTTCACCACCCCGATGGGGCTCTGCGAATTCAATAGCATGCCGTTTGGGCTGTGCAATGCCCCTGGGACCTTCCAACGGTTGATGGAGTGCTGTCTGGGACATTTAAACTTCGAGACCGTCCTGCTGTATTTGGATGATGTGATTGTTTATTCCCAGACGTATGAAGCCCATCTGGAGCACCTGGCCGAGGTGTTCGCGTCCCTTGCCAAGTACGGGATGAAGTTGAAGCCCTCAAAATGCCACCTGCTGAAACCCAGAGTGCAGTATCTAGGGCATGTGGTGAGTGCGGATGGTGTCGCCCCTGACCCTGAGAAGATTACTGCCATCCAGAGCTGGCCGAGACCAACTACAGTGAGGGAAGTAAGGCAGTTTCTGGGTCTGGTGGGGTACTATCGGCGCTTTATAAAGGGCTACACGAAGATGGCTGCCCCCATGCAAGATCTCCTCGTGGGACAGACCAAAGGTGGTAGACCCATTGGGGCCCCACTGTCGTGGGAGGACAAGCATGAGGAGTCCTTTTGCCAGTTGAAGGCGGCCTTGACCGGAGAAGAGGTCCTGGCGTACCCTGACTATGGGAGCCCATTCATCCTCCACACGGACGCCAGTAACGTGGGGCTAGGAGCGGTCCTATCCCAGGTCCAGGATGGAAAGGAGAAGGTGATTGCCTACGCTAGCCGAAAACTCCGGCCGACCGAAAGGAACCCTGAGAACTATAGCTCCTTCAAGCTCGAGCTATTGGCGTTGGTGTGGGCTATCACAGAGCGGTTCCGCCACTACTTGGCGGCAGCCAAATTCACCGCGTTTACAGACAACAATCCGCTGACTCACCTGAACACGGCCAAGTTGGGCGCGCTGGAGCAGCGGTGGGTAGCCCGGCTAGCCAACTATGATTTCACCATAAAGTACCGAGCTGGTCGTGTCAACATAAATGCTGATGCACTCTCCCGGATGCCCCATTTGTCAGAAGAGGGGTGCGAGGATGACGACCTCGAGGAGATCGAGTTGCCTGCGTTTCACCAGCTGCCTACTGAGAGGGTACAAGTCTGTCAGCAAAGGGTGGATCTGGACCCGCGGCCCAGTCAAGAGTGGCAAGACGCCCAGGATCAAGCGCCGGCTGTCCGCCTTGTCAAGACTCTAGTGGAACAAGGTGCTATGGGGATAGACCCTGCCGCTCCAGCCGAAGCCCAACGCTTGTGGAAAGAACGGAAACGGCTTTACCTACACCAAGGGAGGCTGTACCGTGAGCTGATCAACCCAAAGACCCATGAGAAAATATGCCAGTTAATCGTTCCTCAAGCTGATGTCGCTACTGTCCTGCGGGCATACCATGATGGTGCTGGCCACTTCGGGTGGAAGAAGCTGGAGATGCTGTTGAGGGAGCGGTTCTATTGGAGTGGGATGCGTGAATCGGTGGAAGCCTGGTGTCGAGAGTGTGGTCCTTGTACACTGAGGAGAAAGGACGAGACTAGCCAGAGGGCACCGTTACATCCCATAGTCACCCATCAGCCGCTGGAGCTGGTTGCCCTGGACCATGTCAAGCTCACCCCTAGCCGAAGTGGGTACACCTACGCATTGACCATGGTAGACCACTATTCAAGATTTATGGTGGTAGTCCCCGTTAAGGACCTGACTGGTCGAACCGCTGCTCGAGCGTTCCAGGCTTATTTCTGCCGACCCCATGGGTACCCCGAGAAGGTGCTGACTGACCAAGGCCCGGCTTTTGAAGCAGAGGTGTTCCACGAATTCTGCCAGTTGTACGGCTGCAAGAAGATCCGGACCACTCCGTACCACGCCCAAACCAACGGCATGTGCGAGAAAATGAATCACTTGGTCCTGGGGCTCCTCAAGACGCTACCGCTGGAAGAACGGAACATGTGGCCGGAAAAGCTACCTGACTTGGTCGACATGTACAATAATATCCCGTCCAGTTCGACGAAGTGCACCCCAGCGTATCTGATGAGGGCTCGGCCCGGCCGCCTGCCGGTGGATCTGGAGATGGGGTTGAAAGCCCCGGAAGCACTCCCTTCAACGGCAGAGTGGGAAAGTCGGAGGAGGGCACAGTACCGGCAAATCCAGGAGTATGTGGAGAAAAACCTCAGTCGAAGTCGAGAGCAGCAGGAGCACCGGTTCAACCAGAAGGCGCCCGCAGGTCCTTTCCAGCCAGGAGATGTGGTGCTGAAACGGAAGAGAAAAACCCACAAGCTGGATGATCAGTGGGAGCAAGTCCCTTATGTCATACAACCTACAGAATGGGGAGATGGGAAGACCTACCAGATCAGTCGTGACCAAGGGGACACCCTAGCCACAGTTTCCCGGGACCATCTAAAAAAATGCCCCCCAGCGCTGAAAGCAGAGGCTGAAGTACCGGTTCCTCCACCAGTGGAGAAGGCAGCAGAGGTAATCCACACTGTAATGGGTGACTTCCCAGCAGACTGGCCTACACAGAACGGCGCGGTGATTCTTCCAGTGATACTGTTCCCACAACCCGTGGATGAAGAAATAGTGGAAGCGGTCAACCGTGAGCCAGAACCAGTGCCAGTGCCCAGAGATGAACCTGTACCCAGCCCCCCTGCACCTCCGCCTGCCCCACACTGTAGCAGGGAGGAGGAACCGATTGTTCCCTCTACCCCACTGTCTAGCACCACTGAAACCGGGCCCCGAAGGTCCACCCGTTCCAATCTAGGTAGACCCCCACTTAGGTACAGGGAGACCGTTCTATGAGTGAAAGGGGCCCGCAAATGTAAAAGAGTGTTGCTGTTTGTTTGAAAAAGTTTAAAAAGTTTGAAATGATAAGGAAAATGAAAATGATACCGAGTACTTCACCTGATTTGTGTGTTGATTTGCAACCGGCAGGAGCCGGCACCGTTGTCCCCGTGGGGACCGTTTAAAGTTTTGCATGGGAACTATCCATGGACAAGCCCGTGAACTAGCAGGGCACCACAAACGTTAAGTGGCTTGTAAATATGTTGGGTACCGTTACCGTTTCCGCAATACCGTCTCCGGAGAGGCAGGTTGGAGGGAGGGCCCTGAGCAGAGCAGGCCAGGGCCCAGCCACCAAAGGAACCGGTGGCCACCCTCTGGAGGGGAAGGACAGATCCCGCTCGGGTAACTTGTGCTGGACTGTGGGTCAAGGGGTGCTGCCTGGGCTTTAGGGGCAGCATCAGGGCCAGGTTGCTTGGGTGGGAGAGAGCGGAAACCGTGACCGTATACCGTTGCAACGTTTAAGTAAATGTGCCTCCCGTCTTGGGAAGAGTTTTGATTAAAAATGTTATTTATGTTTGCTTAACCCTTGTTATCCCCTTTTTACAGAAAAATAAAACCGGTGTAGGACGGCAGCCCGCGGACGGTCTGCATTTTGCTAAGGGGGAATGTGTCGCCCTGGGCAAGCCAGGGGACACAGGTCAAACACCACCACACCCCACACTCCAGGTAGGCACATCACAGCTAACCACAAATCCTTGTTGCCTTCCTCCAGGAGTCTGATGATGCACACCAGGGGGTGGGCCAGGCGGTTGGCTCCGCCCACCGAGGAGCTCACAACTCTGGAGGCAGGAAGTAACCAGGCAGATTAGCCCAGGGAGGGCAAGTGTGAGGAGCTAAGTGAGAGAGTAAACAACAGCTAAGTGAAAGTGAAGGAAGTAAAGTGGAAAAGGAGGAAAGCAAGTGAAGTGGCAGTAAAGAAAGAAAGCCTGAAGGGTCCAGCTTTGTGAGGGCCAGAACAGCAAGGTCAGCAACGGCGGTGACTGTCTGGAGGGGGACCGTTTGGAAGTTCCTGGAAGGACCCCGTTGGCTGTGTGCCCGGTGGTCTGGAGCAGTGTTCCGAAGGACAGTCAGCACCAGGGCAGGGGCCTCTCGGACCCCGGCAAGGCTAGGAGTCGCCAGATTTGCCAAATCCGTCAGTGACGGGGACGCAGATCCCCCAACAACCAAGTCCCGATTGAAGGCAACAGCCCAACCCGTATTGGAGAGACACCGCCACCGCCACGGCACCAGTTTCTCAGGGCCAGCGCCTGCGGGCAAAGTGTAGAGCTCCTCCGGCCCAGATTGCAGTCGGGGAGCGGGTAACCGGAGGGAATCCACCGCTACCATCAGTCAACACAGGTGCAAGGAAGAGGGACATCACCGTCACCTACCGGGAGTGCAGGTGCAGCCGTCTGTGGGACCGTCCTACCAGCCGTTGGTTTACCGTACAAACTGTGTCCGTGTGTCAGGCTGAGTGAGTACCACAGTGCCGCAAGGCACAGCGCTGCCCCCGCGTCCCTGCGCCCTCCAGGCCCTACACTTTACATCTCATCACCGGGCCCCGGGATCACCAACCCCTACCCACGGAGGGGCAACACAACACCTGGCTGCTCCGCATCACCATCCCCGGGACCCCCACACTGAGCAGCGGTGGTGCAATCACCACAACCGTGGGTGGCGTCACGAACTATAACAATCCCTTCACCCAACAAACACCCCCTTTCACTCACGGGCGAGGAGTGTCGCTCGAGACACCCCGGGATCCGGCCCACCGCTCGAGCCACCACTGAGCAGCTGCCGGACCCGAGCAGAAGGGGTGAGCGCGGTGTGCTGACACCCTCCTCCCCGCCCGCGACACATGCAGTTACGCTGCGCTTTGTAGCACAGCGTAACTGCATGCGTCTTGCGTCCCCTGCACAGTCTATGGAGATTGTGCAGGGGCCGTGCGCACGTGGCGTTTTAGAGCGCAGCGCTTCGGCTACTGCCGAAGCGCTGCGTAAAAAGAAGACATGTCACTTCTTTCGTGCGCTTTGCCGGCAGCTCCTGCTCTGTCTATGGGAGGAGCTGCAGGTGTGGCGCCACTGAGGCTTCCGTTGCCACAGGTCATTGCACCCCATCCAGCGGTGTGATGCCCCATTCTGGGAGAGGAAGAGAGTGAACTCCGGTCCCCTGGTAAATCCACACTACACCCATTGCTAGGAACACACTGGGACCAGGGAAAGTGGCAGACAACCCTCCCATGCTGCATGCTGGGAGGGGTCGTAAGACCCATCCCTGCTCCTATAGGGTAGAACAGGGCAACTGGGGAGGTGGGAGGAGCCATCTGAGAGCAGACACAGAGAGGAAGGTCAAGTTTAGTTAGTCGAAGAGAGGGAGGGGAAGGAGAAGGAGGCCTGCTGGAGGCAGGCAAGGAGGAGAAGAGAAAGGAAAGAAAGCTCCAAGTGAGACAGGAGCTGAGAAACAGAAAGAGACGCTTCCTGGTGAAGATCCTGGGACTCGGAGGGTCCAGGTGACACCACGCAGAGAACAGAAGGAGTCGCAGGGCCACGGGTAGTCTGTAGAGCTGTCCAGGGCAGTTTAGAGCTGCGGTGGCCTGTTCCACAAGAACACCGTTGGAGGGATCAAGCTGCCACAGGGGACGGTCCCTAGAGACTGGAGGAGTGCAAAGATCATCTCCAAACAGTAAAAACCGAGGCCCAGGGAATGTTGTAAACTCCCCGGGCCAGAACCCATAGCAGACCTTTCAGAAAAGGGGTAATCAGCCGACAGGTGACCCCCCAGCCTGGAGGCTGTAGTGGAGGCCAAGCCAGGTTTATCCTATCAAAGGCAAGGCTAAGGAAGACAGCAGAAGATAGGGACACTAAAGAGAAGGGTACCGGCTTTTACTCTCAGAATCACCCAGAAACGGCGGAGGTCCCTGACAGTGGTCCCAGCAGTCCAAGGGCCCTGGGCCCCGACAAGAATTGTGAGTAAAGAACTTGAACTGCACCCTTGAAGTTGCCTCTGTTATTTCATCTGCATAGACACTCACAAGCACCAACAGTGCCCCGGGCATTGCTACACCTGTGGGGAGCAGTACCACCATTGCTGCTATAACATCCCCCGGAGGCCTCATACAGCAGCGGCGGACTATTAGCCGCATACCACAGGTGGCGTCACGAACACAAACTTTATTCATCTAGCCACATATTTTACTGACACCCACCAGGGCCACGGAGCCAGGCCCAGCCACCACTGACTACCACCGGACTAGTCCGGCCCGGCACCGGGTGTCCCACGGCCCTGGCGTGGGCGAGTCAACTTTCGGCGCTGTGAACAGGATTTCGTGCCCGGTCACACTGGGTACTGTGCGCCTGAAGAATCGTGAAATAGCCTGTGTTTACTGTGAGAAACTGCCGCCATTGAAGCCACTGAGCGCGGGAAGAAGGGGGGCGTGAAAGAAGAAAGGGCGCGAAGAGAAGCCCCGCCCCCTTGTCCAAGAAAAGAGCGCGAAGCGGTGCCCGCCATGGAAGGCGGAGGAAGAAGAAATGGCGACTAGATAAGCTGGCCGGCTGGCAGAAAGAGTCTAAATGCCAGACCAGCAGATAAAGAAAATGTACCTTATCGCAAGCGGAGTGGTGCCGGCCGTGATGGGCTGGGCGCCAGTCTGGCGCCAGATACTAGTGCAGCCTCCGGCCCCGCCTCCAAGAAGGGAAAGGGTGCAGCCGAGTGGCGTGGTCGAGCACCCGAGCAGTGTTCCAGTAAGCATTCCCCAGGTCGGCAGCATGGCGGAGGAGCTGCAGCAAGGTGCACCAGGGACCGGAAAAATGGATCCTGAGCTGGACCTGCTCCGGGAGGAGATGCGAATCCTGGCTCGGAGGCTGAGCAATGTGGAAGTAGAGGCGGACCGGCAGAGGGAAACACCGCTGGTGCCGGAGGGCCTGGGTCAGTGGATGGATGCCGCGGAGCAGCAGCAGGGTGAGCAAAATGAACCCCCGACCCGTCCGGACCCATGGCCCCGCCAAGCGCCATCGCCTAGCCCCTTCACCGACCCACTGGCCTTCCCCGCCAGCCCCGCTGACGCCCGGTGGGGTACCGGAGGCCTGCCGGAGACCCCCGCAGACGGTGCCTGGGGTGGGGTGGACCCCGAACAGCTAGCGGGCCCCCTACCGAGTCCCCCTGTGAGCCTCCTGGGAATGACATCCCCGGGAGTGAACTGGGACGCAGTGCCCATTGAAAGTGGGGGACTTCAGAAGCCACTGCGCCCCAAGGAGACTAGCCTAGCAAACGAGCTGACTTGCTGGAGACTGGTGGCAGTGTACCAGAGGGAGCGGGAGGTCCGGGAGGAGAAGCGGAAGGCCAAAGAAGCCGCTAACCTGGCCTCCAAGGAACAGGTCAGGAAGGCCCTGAAGGGATCCGAGGGCCCAGTGAGACGGGGCCTAGTAATCGATTTCCGTCAAAAAGGCGGCTGGGGCTTCATCAGGGAGCCCGGTCTGGGCAAAGACGTATTTGTGGCCTGACGCGACATTGAGGAGCACCTGCCCAGAGGCCACCCAGGGAGAGATGCTAAGCCAGGTGATGTTGTGGAGTACACACGGCTGATGGGGAGCCGTGGCTGGTACGCGCTGCACGAGCGTATCCTAAGGGAAGAAGCGGCCCCAGAAGAACCGGAGTGGCGCCGCACGATGCAAGCGCGCAGCATCTCCCCTAGCAGCAGCACTACCTCAAGGCAGGCCCAGGCCGCAGAACTGAGCAGAGGGCCTGCGACAGCCACGCAAGAAACACAGACCCGAATCTCCATGGCTTGTGAGATGCAAGGAGCACGACCAAAACAAGACCCAAAGGACCACAGCAACAGCCCCCTGCAGACGAGCAGCCCTCTGCAGCAACGCTGTATTGTGCCTGCAAGCAGCCTTACTCCAATCCAGGTTGAAGAGCAGCGCAGAAGGTCAGGGACCAGCGCCCAGGGGACCCAGACGATAATCTCGTCGGCATACCTACTGCCAGGAGCAATGCTGGAGTGGGACCCCCGCATCTACCCTCGTGAGTAAAGAAGAAGAGATGCTGAACTGTAAATAGCCCCTGTTTGCCCCTCATTCTTTGTGAAGATGTCCCTTTTGTGCTGCCCTAATGTTCTTTTTGAAGATGACACCCTTCCTGCCTTACTGCCCCTTGTACTTTTTGAAGACGTTACCCCCCACGTTTGTATGTACCGGGCCACGGAACTGGAATGTGGTCCCCGGTGAATGTTTTTGTGTCATGTCTTACCAGGCCACTGGACTTAGTGGCTGGTATGTTGTTTATGTGCCTTGCGTTTAAAATGAAGCTGAACGAACTGCCAGGCTACTGGACTTGTGGTAGCTAAGAAATGTATATAGTTGCACCCGTTGTTCCCCCTACCAGAATTATGGGGGATGTGCCCGAACCGTGCAATGGACTGGAAGTGCACACGTAGTAGTTTCTTTATAAGAAGTTCGTAACGTTCGAATCATTGTGCCTCCCATAAAGGGAAGAGATGTTTACTGTTTTACTGTTGTTCATAACAAAAATGTTTTGCAGTGCTTCCACATGTTTTTGTTGTTTTTCAGCCCGAGGACGTGCTGGGATTTGCTGTGGGGGAGTGTGGCGCCCCTGAGGCTTCCGTCGCCACAGGTCATTGCACCCCATCCAGCGGTGTGATGCCCCATTCTGGGAGAGGAAGAGAGTGAACTTCGGTCCCCTGGTAAATCCACACTACACCCATTGCTAGGAACACACTGGGACCAGGGAAAGTGGCAGACAACCCTCCCATGCTGCATGCTGGGAGGGGTCGTAAGACCCATCCCTGCTCCTATAGGGTAGAACAGGGCAACTGGGGAGGTGGGAGGAGCCATCTGAGAGCAGACACAGAGAGGAAGGTCAAGTTTAGTTAGTCGAAGAGAGGGAGGGGAAGGAGAAGGAGGCCTGCTGGAGGCAGGCAAGGAGGAGAAGAGAAAGGAAAGAAAGCTCCAAGTGAGACAGGAGCTGAGAAACAGAAAGAGACGCTTCCTGGTGAAGATCCTGGGACTTGGAGGGTCCAGGTGACACCACGCAGAGAACAGAAGGAGTCGCAGGGCCACGGGTAGTCTGTAGAGCTGTCCAGGGCAGTTTAGAGCTGCGGTGGCCTGTTCCACAAGAACACCGTTGGAGGGATCAAGCTGCCACAGGGGACGGTCCCTAGAGACTGGAGGAGTGCAAAGATCATCTCCAAACAGTAAAAACCGAGGCCCAGGGAATGTTGTAAACTCCCCGGGCCAGAACCCATAGCAGACCTTTCAGAAAAGGGGTAATCAGCCGACAGGTGACCCCCCAGCCTGGAGGCTGTAGTGGAGGCCAAGCCAGGTTTATCCTATCAAAGGCAAGGCTAAGGAAGACAGCAGAAGATAGGGACACTAAAGAGAAGGGTACCGGCTTTTACTCTCAGAATCACCCAGAAACGGCGGAGGTCCCTGACAGTGGTCCCAGCAGTCCAAGGGCCCTGGGCCCCGACAAGAATTGTGAGTAAAGAACTTGAACTGCACCCTTGAAGTTGCCTCTGTTATTTCATCTGCATAGACACTCACAAGCACCAACAGTGCCCCGGGCATTGCTACACCTGTGGGGAGCAGTACCACCATTGCTGCTATAACATCCCCCGGAGGCCTCATACAGCAGCGGCGGACTATTAGCCGCATACCACAGGTGGCGTCACGAACACAAACTTTATTCATCTAGCCATATATTTTACTGACACCCACCAGGGCCACGGAGCCGGGCCCAGCCACCACTGACTACCACCGGACTAGTCCGGCCCGGCACCGGGTGTCCCACAGCCCTGGGGTGGGCGAGTCACAGGCAGAGCGCATGGAATCACTAGGGACATTTCTGCAGCGATTTAAAGCGCACATGTGCTCTTCAGATCGCTGCAGAAATTTCTGCAGTGAACTGTACGCAACGTGCGCACATAGCCTAAGAGTTATGTATAGCAGTGGTATACTGTTAAAAAATATACTCTTAAATATATTTTTCTTCAAATACGTAAAGGCGCATGAATGAAAAGACCTCAAAAATGTAAAAAATAAATGTGTTTTATCTATTTAAAAATGGTTGCCAAGGTTCAGTTACAGAAAGGAAAAAAAAATAATATACTTTGATAGCTTATGTAAAAAGAGTTCATTTAGTCCATACTGAACAATGGGAAGTCTTTACCCATCTCTCTTTGGCTCCTGAACGGCAATGCAGGGGATGTCATCTCAGCGTGTCATATCTTGCAGCACTGGAGTCTTCTCACAGCAGGCAGTGTGGAGAGCGAACAGTAGCCCCCTCCATCGTGCATTATATACCAGCTGTTCAAACCATATAGGGCATTCTAGTGTAACACAGTTGAATATAGTTCCATATTACGTAACCTTCTGGAAACTTCGGAAAGCTTCGGGAAGGATTCAAATATATCCCTCCATGCTCAGCACAAGTATATTCAATATGGGCATATTTATCCCTTATAAACTTTATTAATAACCTATGCCCTCCAACATAAACAGAACTATGAACGTATATGTCTTACTATGAAATATTTGATAACTAGATGTATTAATTTTAATCATTTTACAATTCCCCCTTGAAGTGGGTGGAGCAACCCCGAAAATTAATTAATACATCATTAAAATAACAAATCTTCTTTCCTTATTTGTCAATAGCGGATTAATATCAATAATAATGATGAAGAATAATTAATTTGCATTATTCATGTAAGTTCAATAATATAATAATGTGGATTCATGTTATGACAGGCTGTGACTGATCAATCATATAAAAATGTATATAACTATACTTCTCTAGACCTAAAAAGAAATGCAAAAACCAAATCCGGTCACTATATGATGTCCTCTGAGTTGATGTCTTCTTATCTCCGATGTAATCCGGCATAAACACAGTCTCTTAGAAATAAATCCTTTGATAAAAATGGATGCTTACCAATTTATACAGTCCCATATTGCGTTTATCATTGTTAGATCAAAGTCCATAAACTTTATTTTTTATTGCAAAGTCCATAGCCAATGTTGATAAACCACAGTTCATGAGTGTAGATGAATAGCAGAAGTCTTTGATGTCTGTGCAGTGCAATTTACATTAGTCACCTTTTATCCTCCATGCTGCCTGTTGTCAAATCCTTTTGGACAGATGTTAAGACGTTCTTGGTCAGCACGACAGGGGTTAACTTTAACACGTCATTGCTCTTCTTAGTAACTTTAGGGAGGTCTTAATGCACAGACCATGTGTCATTGTCCATCTTGGAACCATAGGACTATTGTGTTTCTGAGATGCAAGCACGGTAAGTGTATTTTGTATGTTACACAGTCTTATTTGAGACGTTACCTTTTGGACCTTTTTGCAGAATCCCTTTTAACTTTAGGAAAAATATAAAGTCTTTTTATCTTCTGTAATCTTGATTGAAGACTTCATTCCCTACCTAAATACCAAATATGGCAATAACTATCACTAATAAATGTCACAGCGTACCATAACTCTAATACTATAATACCATGTCATTATTATTATCGTAGAAGTATTAATGTAATTGATACTCAGAATGATAAAATACTGCATAATGGTATAGACAATAGTATTTTCTTGTAATAACCTTTTTTGTCTTTGGTGCATTACCCTTCCAAACCCATAGGTGGCAATGTGTTGAATGTAACCAAAATATAATATAAAATATGAAACAATATAATGTGTACCTATAACATGTATCATATTATAAATATGAAAGGCAACAATGTGGCTTTTAGTTAGATCATTTGTAAATTATAAACCAAAGCAAATAACCTTTTAGAAAAGACTGGATGATACCATCAAAACACAATAATACCCATTATAAATTATTATTGATTAAAAATATAATATATATTATTTGTAAATATAGGAAGGTAAACCTAGATGTACCTTAATCTTCCATCTTTATTACTCTAATTTAATTTATTTGATTTGTCTATTATTTATTAAATAACCTACTATAAGGAAATGTGTAACTATAAGTAATACTTCATCCTTATTGTGTTAACATACTAATATAAAAATAATGTATTACCAGAAAGTAAACAATTGTATATATGATGAAGGAAGTATCTTTTCTTCCAAAAAAAGTGGAACTTTTCCCTTTTAAAATGATTCATATTTAATAAAGTAATATTCTTATATTAGATATTACTGAACTAAATATTGAAGTGTTTTCTCAATTGAGATATTTAAAATCTGAAGAAAAAAATAAAATTGTAGAATTAAGATTTTAATTAAAAATGTGAATATTAAAATAATTAATATAAAAAAATAGGAATAAAAAGAAAAATGAAAATCGGAATAAAAATAAAACTTGAAATAAAAATAAGGCCTTCTATGTATATAACACCTATGTCTTTAATAATACATAACCTTAATGTTACCAGATAACCTTAATATTACCAGTATCTTATAAAATTACCAAACCTATCAATAACCAATAAAAATAATTAAGTCATGTAACCTTGCAAATAATACACTTCTCTTAGTATATAAATGCATTATGATATACTTCAAATATATTTTTTTATTCCCAATTCTTCCTTTGTACTTGAAATATTAATTATTAAAGTATCCTGTAAACACATATATTTATCAAATATAAATGTGTGTGATTGAGACCAAACCTCTCCCTTTCAATATCATGAAATATGATATTATAAAAATTAATATGTTTAGATTAAATTAATTCAAATCTGTGTTGTAAATCTTCAAGACCATTTATAAATATCACTTCCATATTTGAAAAGAAAAATGATTTCCAATCTATGTACCAATAAAAAAAGTGACTAACACAAAAGACATAAAAAAAAAATCAAAACGTTATAACCTTATTCTAGAATGTAACTATTCAGAATAAACCCTTAATAAAAAATCCTAATATCTCTATACTAAAGAAATATGTCTAAGAATAATATATATATATATATATATTCGGTATAAATTCCTTCATTTATACTTATGTACTATAACTTATTATCTAAAAGTATACATACATATAATATAATATAATATAATATAATATAATATAACCTCGAAGTTAAAACCAAAATTCCCTTTTTTTTTTTTTTTCCTGGATCCAAGTACTCTGACTGAGCATTTGCAGCTGCTCAAACAATCAATCATTCATAGACACATCTATGCACACAAGACTGTAACATATACTTTCACATAAAAACATTGACGGACACAAATCCCTGTATTCCCAATTATTCTATGCGCATTTCAAAGATTATGTTACTAATTTGAAGTACTTCTCGAAAAAAACAAATTCCAATGTATTACACACTGTACATATGACCATGGAACAAACATTTATTTTTAGCTTTAGTACCAAGTCATGCTCTGGTTACGTGCAAGGAACACCATTCCAAAACAGCAAGCAGTTTTACTACACTTCCAAAGCTCAGATTACATTTCTAATAACTCTAAAGGAGATATATATATATTCATAAAAAAAAACGTTCAAGTATACTTCTCTGACCATTGGTACCTGAGAAAATAATAATTATTATCCAATCATGCTTTCGCGAATTAACCTTACACAAGAAAATATATGTTACCTGATTGAGGACAAGAACATATGTAAAAATAAAAAGTTAATACTTCATCAATCTGTTTTACTGATAAATTCTGAGGGAAATAAAAGAATAAAATTATTATCATATTTATGATAAAAATGAAACACTTAAAATCCGTTACTTTCTCTTATTATTTTATTTTAAATATTATTATTCATATACAGAGATCAAATTATTAATTTATAACATTAAACTATCATTTGACTAAATGAAAATATGACCTTGATTTACTATCACTACTTCTAATATATATATATTCACTGTATATGAAAAATTATGATTATCAAATAGCAAAATTAATTTATCCAGAAATCCCCTTTTATCCAGCTAAAGACCAAACCTCAATTTTTGCAAGATTCGATTTATTACAGTAATTTCCAGAAAATTGGAATTGAAGTTATTTTGTAACTCAATTTTTTTCCTTAAATGAGGAAAAATATCTTTCTCTGGAAAACCACCCAGCTGTCGCTGCCTATCAAATTCTCTGGACGACTTTTTTTCTTTCACTAGTGACCAGGGGAGAGAATCCGCACAAGACACCTGTTTCTGTCTTTCAGGGCTTTTAAAAATCGCTTGTCTGAGATAATCGGTATCAGATTTTGTGACAATTTTCTCTTTCATTGAAGGTGACAAGGAAAGAGGGGGGGTGTATGACTTATAATTCACATGAAATTTCCTGCGAATTTCATAAATTTTGTCACAAAAATATTTGGATCTGGGAGACACTGTTGGTTTTTCACAAAAACTCACCCTTTTTTGTGTTGGTTTTTCAGAATTAATTAATTTCTGTTTTGATTGACTTTGGCGATTTCTAACAAAATCGATAAATGTCGTACATTCGAATAGGGACTTTTTATTTAATGCCACCGCACAGGCTGCATTGTCAAGGAAATTAAATTTCTTGATGAATAAACGTATCATTCCATCCAATCCGACATTTGGAATAACCGCCCTATACAAACGTTCAAAAACGGACATAAATGAGAACGTACTCTCATTCTGTTCAATTTGTAATTCCTTCAACATCTCATAGTTTGGATCAGATTCATTCCTTGCACAGAAGATGAGATATTTCAGCCTTATGATATCGTTATCATTTGAACAATCAAATGTCTCATTGTCAGAAGACTTTTTTAATGCCAATTGTCTAAAGAAATGCTGAGGTAACCACATACGGAATAACTGATTCGTCTCACTATTGGTTAAATTAAATTTCTCGATGGAACTTTCAAATATCTCTGAGTTTCTGCAAACATGTATTTTAGGATTATATGCGGGAATTAATTTGCATATGTCCAATAAATTTTTTCTAAGTGTAATCCCTAACTTAGCCTGTTCTATTTTTAGAAACTGATTGTCGCCATTTTCTCTCTCCACTTGTCCTTCTCTGACGGCTTTCTGCCTGTGTCCCATTCTGGCTCCTCCCCCTTCTGGCTTCACTACGTCATTTCCTGCTTCTTCCTCCGTATCTTGAAAGGCACCTTGATTAGGTAACACGTGTCTGTCGCCATTATCAAAATTCTGATTTACAAAATTACAGTCTAAATCATCTGACTGATCATTTACAACATTACAGTCAGAATTCACAATATCACTGACTGACATTCCAAGTTCTAAGCAGTCTTTGGATTTCTCTGTCACTAACTCTCCTGACAATTCAGGTTGTCTATTTCCACCATTTTTACACTTTTCTACGATTAACCTGTGAAAATCATAGACTAAATGACAGACATTTCTGATTTTCTGTTTCTCTCTATTAAAAGACCTTGCACATTCTATACGTGAATTCTCAAGTTCACACTCCTCATAAAAGCGTAACCAAAGCTCCTCTACATTAGAAATATCTGAATAAGTGAACTGAAGTTTACTTTGCTTGGCATATGAAGAGATAAAATCCATTTTCTTACCTGAAATGATCAGATGATCTGATGGATGATCCTCTAAGACTTGATTCACCTTACTCAGCAGGTCCAATACTTCTTATGGACTGACTTTATCTTCTTACTCAAAAATACGTCAAAAGTTAACTTCTGTGGCTTTGTAAAAACTTTAAAGTTCATTAAAAAAACATTCATGCAACTTGACTCATACGTATTTCCTAGGTTCTGCGTGATTTTTTATAAATTGTCGATTCCTGATCCTTTGCAGGAGATATTTAAAATACTTATGACTTTGATAACTTCGACCCCCCTTATGCAAAGTGAAGGAACAACAAAAACGTAAAAAATTACGAATGGGTGGCTCACCAAATGTTAAAAAATATACTCTTAAATATATTTTTCTTCAAATACGTAAAGGCGCATGAATGAAAAGACCTCAAAAATGTAAAAAATAAATGTGTTTTATCTATTTAAAAATGGTTGCCAAGGTTCAGTTACAGAAAGGAAAAAAAAATAATATACTTTGATAGCTTATGTAAAAAGAGTTCATTTAGTCCATACTGAACAATGGGAAGTCTTTACCCATCTCTCTTTGGCTCCTGAACGGCAATGCAGGGGATGTCATCTCAGCGTGTCATATCTTGCAGCACTGGAGTCTTCTCACAGCAGGCAGTGTGGAGAGCGAACAGTAGCCCCCTCCATCGTGCATTATATACCAGCTGTTCAAACCATATAGGGCATTCTAGTGTAACACAGTTGAATATAGTTCCATATTACGTAACCTTCTGGAAACTTCGGAAAGCTTCGGGAAGGATTCAAATATATCCCTCCATGCTCAGCACAAGTATATTCAATATGGGCATATTTATCCCTTATAAACTTTATTAATAACCTATGCCCTCCAACATAAACAGAACTATGAACGTATATGTCTTACTATGAAATATTTGATAACTAGATGTATTAATTTTAATCATTTTACATATACAAATGTAAATGTAAGGTATAATAATCTATGAGATGTGGCAGGGTTATTATTATTATTATTTTTTATTATTATAGCGCCATTTATTCCATGGCGTTTTACATCTGAAAAGGGGTATACATAATAGGGACAAGTACAATAATCATAATCAAAATAAGTTACAGACAGGTACAGGAGGAGAGAGGACACTGCCTGCGAGGGCTCACAGTCTACAAGAGTTGGGTGAGGATACAGTAGATGAGGGTAGAGATGGTCATGCGGTGCCATAGCGGACTGAGGGTTACGGCAGTCTGTAAGCTTGTCGGAAGAGGTGGGTGTTCAGGTTCCTTTTGAAGCTTGTCCGGGTGGGAGAGAGTCTGATATGTTGTGGTAGAGCATTCCAGAGTATGGGGGAGGCACGTGAGAAATCTTGGATGCGGTGGTGGAAAGAGGAGATGAGAGGTGGGCAGAGAAGGAGATCTTGTGAGGATCGAAGGTCACGTGCAGGTAAGTACCAGAAGACTAGGTTACAGATATATGGAGGAGATAGGTTGAGGATGGCTTTGTAGGTCATAGTTAGGGTTTTGAACTGGAGTCGTTGTGCAATGGGAAGCCAGTGAAGGGATTCACAGAGAGGAGAGGTTGAGAAGTAGCAGGGGGACAGGTGTTGATAATGTAATGTATGTGTATTAGGTTGAGGTGTAAGGCTATGTTTACACAGGGCATCTTTTGTAACTACAAAGATACAGGGTTTTTGGCCCTAAAAACCACACCCATGGCAAAAACGTATCAAAAAACACATGCGTTTTTGACGCGTTTTGGCTGTGTTGTTACCACATTTTGCCCAATGCATTTTTAAAGTCAAATCTATTGACTGGAAGGGCTCAAAAACACTGGAAAAACACAAACAGAACTGACATGCTGTATCTTGGGTGCATTTTCAAAATCACAGCCAAGATGCAGAGAAAAAAAGATGCACTGTGTTGACAGCAAAATAAATCTCATAGACTTTTCTGGAGGAAAGAAATGCATGCATTTAGGTGCATCTTTGTGATCTCAAAAACACACCAAAAGATGCACTGTGTGAACATAGCCTAAAGCATAGCAGTGTTGGTGAGGTATTACATTAAGTCTGCCCAGCAACAGACTGTAGGGTTAGAGACA
Organism: Anomaloglossus baeobatrachus; assembly: GCF_048569485.1. NCBI lineage: Eukaryota > Metazoa > Chordata > Amphibia > Anura > Aromobatidae > Anomaloglossus > Anomaloglossus baeobatrachus. Next base: position 846,023,177 of record NC_134353.1, read on the forward strand.
GTTAATAGTTGGGGTTAGCCCATGGTGGGAGGGGCTAGAGTGCAGAGAAAGAGACTGTTTGTCCAGTTAGCAGTGTGTAGTGGGGACTTTCACAGAGAAAGTCTATGGGTGTGTGTGTTTTGACAAGGCAGTAAGTGCAGCAAGTAACCTAAGTAGCAACAGAGTCCTAGTACACGGGAAAGTGACTGAAACCTGCTAGAGAGACATGGAAGGGAAGTGAGTCTAGTGTTGGCCAGAAGTGGGGGGACCTTAGAGAGGAAAAGGATCTTCCCAGCTGTGGACATGTGAAGAAAGTAGCAGCTCTAGGATGGGCCCTTTTCAAGGATCATAGCCAGTTGTCTGGGAGCAGGGTTCACAGCGTAACACTTTGACATGTAGCCCTATACCAGGGAGATGGAGGTTCACCTTATTTGTACAGCCTGTATACCATTCACAAGTAAAGTGTTGTCTGAGCAAAGATGTGTCTCTCCCATTGTTATCATCTGCCCATCAAAGCGACAGCTCAAAAATAGTTTTGCCTGATAGCTGGGACCTGGCCAAAGAAAATGTGCCCTGACTCACATGTCGCGGGCGGGGAGGGGGCCGCTGCGCTCACCACGCTCGGGTCCGGCACTGCTGCTGCCTGCTGCTTGCTGCTCACTGCTTGGTGGCTCCAGCGGTGGGCTGGATCCGGGGACTCGAGCGGCGCTCCTCGCCCGTGAGTGAAAGGGGTTAGTTTTTGGGGTTTGGGAAGTTGGTTCGTGACGCCACCCACGGTTTGTGGTGAGGTTGGGACACCACCGCTGCACTGGACAGGGATCCCGGGAGCGATGACAGGGAGCAGCCGAGATGTTTCTCTCCCCTCCGTGGGTAAGGGGTTTTGGTGGTCCCGGGGCCCGGTGAGGTGACTGGAAATGTGGATAACAGGGTTTGGTGAGGTGCAGGGTCGCGGGGCAGCGCGGTGCCAGGCGGCACGGTGGTACTCACTCAGCCAATAACGTATACGGAGTCTCTGGTAAAACAAACGGCTGGATGGACGGGTCCCGCAGCCGGCTGCAGTGGTCACTCCCGGTTGGCTATGGCTGCCTTTCCCTGCACCTGTAGTGTGTTTTCGGCCCCGATGGCTTTCCATCGGTAACCCGCTCCCCAGCGTGGATAGGCGACGGAGGAGCTCCTTTTGCCCGCAGGCTCTGGCCCTGGGAATTGTAGCCTTGGCGGTAACTGTATTTCCCTTCACGGTTAGGACAGTTGCCTTCAATCGGGTCTTTGCTGCTGGGAAACCCCGGAGGTTCCCGTCGCTAACGGATTTGACCGGTTTAACGGCGATTCCAAGCCTGGTCAGGGTCCGTAGGCCCTGCCGAATGGTTTTGGCTTCTCTTCGCTCCCCAGTTTGGTACCGGCGGGCCATTGCCCGACCCCGGTCCTACGGTTCCGCGTCGATCGGCCTCTCCTGCAGACGGCCACCACCGTCTGCCAACCTTGCTGTATGTGCCCGGGCCACGTACCCGGACACGGTCAGACTGCTCCTCACTTGCCACTTACTCCTCCACTCTCCCTAACTGCACTCCTTCCTTTTCCCGCCTCCAGGACTGTGAACTCCTCAGTGGGTGGGGCCAACCGCCTGGCTCCACCCCACCTGGTGTGGACATCAGCCCCTGGAGGGAGGCAACAAGGATTTATGTGTGACTGATGTGCCTAACCGGGGTGTGTGGTGTGTTGTTGCAGTACCTGTAACGACTTGGCTTGTCCAGGGTGCCACATTCCCCCTTGGTTAAATGCAGACCGTCCACAGGCTGCCCGTCCATCACCAGTTTTATTTTGTAACTGTAAAAGAGGTAGAAACAGGTAAAACTTCAAACATAAGCATACTTTTATGAAACTTCCCTTAACGGGAGGCACTTTCTTTAACGTTACTAACGGTACATTTTTATTAACAATACACGGCTTCCGCTCTCCCCCCGCCCAAACAACCTTGGCCTGATGCTGCCCCTAAAAAGCGGGCAGCACCCTTTGCCCCAGACCATCACCAGGCTGCCCGAGCGGGTACGGTCTCTTTCAGGGGATCCACGTCCATGGGGGACCCCTGACCCCTGGAGGATCGCCACCGGTTACGGTAGTGGCGGGCCTGGGCCATCCCTTTCCTCCAGGCCCATCCTCCAAAACAGCCTCTCCGGAGGCGGCCACGGAATAAAGGCTAGAAATTATTTACATGCCACAAGTTTGTGGTTGCCCTGCAAGTTCTTGGGAGTGTCCGTAAGCAGTTCCTTACGCCAACGGTGCAAAGGGTCCCTTCAGGGACAACTTGCCGGCAACGGCCGGTTCAATCACGGTTGCTAATTAGGTTACAGTTCGGTTGATTCATTTTCATTTACTCACTTAACAACGGCACTGGTGGTCCCAACGGGGACTACTTGCAACGGAGGGACCGCTGCCTTACCCCGACTCTTCTGCTCAGATGGCCTCACCCTCCGCTACCAATATTTCAAACATGCGGTGGCAGGCCTTTTGGGAAAGGGGCGCCCGGTATCCATTTCCACCGGTGAGCGGGCTATAGAAAACTACCGGTCGACCGTCGTGGCAAAGGCTTTCACCCGCTTCCTCGGACTCTGAAACTGGCTCTGTATCAGGTCCGAAGTCACTATCATCCGTTCCTGCTCCAGGCGGGTTGCCGCCAGCTGCCGCAGTCTCCGGGCTCCCCACTCTTTCGGCTACCGCTACGAGGGGGCGCAAGCCAGACGGACCAGCAGCGACGGGGCGCGCGGGCAGGGAAGACAGAGGCAGTATGGGGGCCAGGGGCAGACCCAGTCCCTCAGCCGCAGCGGCCGGTCCCTCAGGGACACAGGGGCGTGGGTCACTCACCAGCTCCTCCATCATGGCCTCCATCCCGTACACCCGGGCGACCGCCGCTACCTCCTCCACCTCCGCGGTCCACTGTTCCATCAGAAGACATATCTGATTCCGGTAGCGCCAGCAGATCCCTGCTCTTCGGGCCCGGAGCCATGCCGCTGTTTCGGGCATCGGCTCCGTAGTCTCTGCGTAGCTGGACGGGGCGGTCTTGTTGGTAGCGGTATTTTCCAGGAACCCAAAGATGGCCACAGAGTCCTGGCGTCCCTGCTTTTATAGCCGCGGTCTACATGCGGCCAGACACCATACGCCCCCCTTGGTTTCTTCTCAGCACCTCCTCTTCAGGGGCGGAGCTTCGGCTTTCGCGCCTCCACTGCTCGGGAAGGCGCTCGAGCGGGGAACTTTTCGTGCCCAAGATGGCGGATTCTGAAATTTTTCGGCCGGACACCTCCGGCGGGACACAAGGCACACTTCTACCAGGCAGTAGAACGGTAAGATCCTGTTCGTGACACCAAGTTGTCGCGGGCGGGGAGGGGGCCGCTGCGCTCACCACGCTCGGGTCCGGCACTGCTACTACCTGCTGCTTGCTGCTCACTGCTCGGTGGCTCCAGCGGTGGGCCGGATCCGGGGACTTGAGCGGCGCTCCTCGCCCGTGAGTGAAAGGGGTTAGTTTTTGGGGTTTGGGAAGTCGGTCCGTGACGCCACCCACGGTTTGTGGTGAGGTTGGGACACCACCGCTGCTCTGGACGGGGATCCCGGGAGCGATGACAGGGAGCAGCCGAGATGTTTCTCTCCCCTCCGTGGGTAGGGGGTATTGGTGGTCCCGGGGCCCGGTGAGGTGACTAGAAATGTGGATGGCAGGGTTTGGTGAGGTGCAGGGTCGTGGGGGCAGCACGGTGCCAGGCGGCACGGTGGTACTCACTCAGCCAATAACGTATACGGAGTCTCTGGTAAAACAAACGGCTGGATGGACGGGTCCCGCAGCCGGCTGCAGTGGTCACTCCCGGTAGGTTGGCGGTGGCTGCCTTTCCCTGCACCTGTAGTGTGTTTTCGGCCCCGATGACTTCCCACCGGTAACCCGCTCCCCAGCTTGGATAGGCGCCGGAGGAGCTCCTTTTGCCCGCAGGCTCTGGCCCTGGGAATTGTAGCCTTGGCGGTGACTGTATTTCCCTTCACAGTTAGGACGGTTGCCTTCAATCGGTTCTTTGCTGCTGGGAAACTCCGGAGGTTCCCATCGCTAACAGATTTGACCAGTTTAACGGCGACTCCAAGCCTGGTCGGGGTCCGTAGGCCCTGCCGAATGGTGCTGGCTTCTCTTCGCTCCCCGGTTCGGTACTGGCGGGCCACCGCCTGACCCTGGTCCTACGGTTCCGCGTCGATCGGCCTCTCCTGCAGACGGCCACCACCGTCTGCCAACCTTGCTGTATGTGCCCGGGCCACGTACCCAGACACGGTCAGACTGCTCCTCACTTGCCACTTACTCCTCCACTCTCCCTAACTGCACTCCTTCCTTTTCCCGCCTCCAGGACTGTGAACTCCTCAGTGGGTGGGGCCAACCGCCTGGCTCCACCCCACCTGGTGTGGACATCAGCCCCTGGAGGGAGGCAACAAGGATTTATGTGTGACTGATGTGCCTAACCGGGGTGTGGGGTGTGTTGTTGCAGTACCTGTGACGACCTGGCTTGTCCAGGGCGCCACACACAGACCTGACCACACCAGACGAGAACACAATTTAAAATGAAGTGTGGCCCATCGGGTCTTGAATGGTGACTGCAGGAGGCTAGGCTGAAGGTGAACATGTCGAGAGTCACATGTGACACAAAGGATGCATCCACAGACCGGCTCTGGAAAAGGCAGAGCTAAACAAACTGGAAATGTGTGGTTAGTCTGAGTGGCACCATTTTCCCTGTAGCGTGTGAAGGGAGAGGAGCTGAGGGAGAGATCTCAAGCCATAATGGCACACAGTGACAGGGAGGCAAGAGCGCAGTCCAGTCTGCATAGTAAATGGAGAACCAGTATCAGGAGTCTGAAAGCTCCATGAGGGGATGGTTCCAACGGTGTCCAGAAGAGAGGGGCTATCTGGCTGAGAGTACAGGTGGTCCCGGAGGGAGAAGGAGGAGGAGCCATATCAACAACTTCGCTCCTGAGAAGTAGGATCTCAGACATCTTATTGGGCCAAACCTCCTGCAAGGGGGTCTTCTATTCCAGTCTCTTCTGCAACAGTCAGAGCCTCTAATACCATTCAAGTGTTAGACAATGGCAGTACACAGGTATACTGAGGAGATTCTGTACAACCTACCTGGGTCACATAAAGCATCTGGACCAGCCTTGGAAGGTGGAAGAGAACCACCATCTCCCAGAATCTGGAATATGATGAGCAAGCAGACTTGAGGATGGCAGGAAAAAAACAAGCTCCATTCCAGTTGATGTCCATTATGTCATGTTGTAGAATAGGGGGTTGAATTGCAGGGTTCCCCTGGTAAGACTAAGCTAAGACCATCCGGGTCCATTGGACTCCAGTTGAGAGCAGAAGAACCTTTGTTTTAAGGACTGTTTTAGGAATCCATTGGCCGAAAGAATCCTGTGCAGAGACTGTTTTATGGAAGGGTCTGTTTTATTGCCCTTGTGGCTGAGTAGGCCTTGACTTTTGATTTTGGTTTTAATTATGTTGCACCCATTGTGCTCTTTCCTATAATTTTTAAGGGTGCAGGTATGGCTGGAGAGTTAACACATTCAGTTATAGACTGTTCCCCCATTTGGGAACTTTGCCCCATTAACCTTGGACATTGCCCCAGATAAGCACTTTTCCCTGTCAACCATGGACTGTGTATCTGCCCTATGGACTGTTGTTGGGGGGAAGGCAGCTGGAAACCCGATGTCCCAACCGGGTGAAAAAAGAGACTGAGCCCTAGGTTTGAGAGGGCTACGTGTTCTGTTGGCCTAAAGGCCCTTTGTTTTAGGCCCCCTTCACACGTCCGTGAAAATCACGCACGTGTTTCACGGACGTGTCAAAGGTGCGTTTTCCCCTCCGTGAGCCGTGTTTATGGCACTACGTGTGTTCTCCGTGTGTTATCCGTGATAACACACGGAGAACAGGAACTTTCTGCTCACCTGTCCCTGGCGTCTCTGTCCGTGGTGTTGATCTTCAGTCTCCGATCCTGCCGACTCCTCGCTGCTGCTGCTTCCGGCCGCAGTGAAGTGAATATTAAATGAGCATAATGAGCGGCGGTCGGCAGCAAGTGACAGCAGCGGCAGAGACAGGAGGGCAGGAGAAGGTGAGTAAAGATTTGTTATTTTTTCTCTGACACGTGCGTTTTCTCCGGCGTGTGTCACACGGGACCACATCCACACTACATCCGTGTGGTCCGATGCGGGCCGCGTGACACCCGTGATGCCAGAGAAAACGTGGACATGTCTACATGTGGAACACACGGACACGCGTATGCTCCACACGTACACACGTTCCATGGCAAAACACGCACGAGTGCGCAGACCCATTGATTTTAATGGGTCTACGTGTGCCCGTGTCTCCGGTACGTGCAGGAACGGACCTAACACGTACCGGAGACACGTGTGTGTGAAGGGGGCCTTACAGAATTTTTTGGTTTCTGGGTCTTAGCTGAGTAGGACTGGAATCATTAAAACACAGAGAAAAAGATGATACCATTTGTCCTCCGGAAAAGAAAACACTGTTGTTTTAAATGTAATTTTTGTGGTATGTCTTACAGGTTTCTGGATGGTTGAGGATGACTATTATTAAAGAGGGGAGGAATGTAAGGCGGTGGACAGGCTGTCACGATCCTGTCTGAAGACACCAATTGTATTGATGTAATGTTAAATGTGATATGTAATGTTTAAATGGGTTTGCTAGATATACTGTAGGTTAAAATAGTGTTAATGGTGGCCTACATAATGTTGTGCACTACCATGTGAAATTTAGTATGTTTTTGTATAATGTATGCTACAATACAGTTATATTTGGCAGTGTTATAGGAATGTATAATGTAAGGTATAGTAATGTATAAGATGTAGTAGTGTTGATAATGTAATGTAAGTGTATTAGCCTAAGGTGTAAATCATACCAATGTTGGTAAGGTATTAAAAGGTTTGTATAGCACTGGGTGAAAGGTTAAGTCTGTCCATAAACATACTGCAGTGTCAGAGACAGTTATTAGTTGGTATTAGCGGACACTGAGAGGAGCAAGAGTGCAGTGAAAGAGACTGTTTTTTCAGTTAGCAGTGTGTAGTCTAGGACTTCACAGACAAGACAAGTCTTTAGGTGTGTGTGTTTTGTACAAGGCAGCAAGTCCAGCAAGCAACCTAAGTGGTAACATAGTCCTTCTACACAGGAAAGTGGGTGAAACCTGCTAGAGAGAGACTTGTATGGGAAGTGAGTCCAGTGTCTGCCAGATATGGGAGACTTTACAAAGGAAAAGGATCTGTCCAGCTGTGCACACATGAAAAGGGTAGCGGCACTAGGAGCTGCTGTTGTCAGGGATCACAGCCAGCAGTTCGGGTACAGGTATATCAGCGCAACACATTGATCCCTAATGGCCCTGTACCAGGGCGATGGAGGTTCACCTTATCTAGTCTGCCTGTATACCATACAAAAGTAAAGTTCTGTCACCTGTCTACATGATGAATGTGCCTATGCATGATACAGATGTGTTCTTGAAATACAATGCCTGCTGCCCTGTGTGCCTAAATTTAATTCAAAGTATTGTGAACTCTGTTTTTACCAACTTGTCTGGCTTCCTCATGACGCGCCCATGGGGGATACTAGTTACCGGGCCGGTGTAGGGAGAGGGTTGTCATAGCAGCCAGGCCCGGTTCCGTGACCCTGGCGGTGTCAAAAAAAGAGGGAAGGGATGTATTTACAGGGGAGTAAAGTGGTATGTGGCTAATATAGGAGCCGCCGCTGCGGGAGGTACCCTCTGGGGCAGATGGTAGCACAGCTCGGTTGGTACAGCTCTCCACAGGCAGAGATCAGGCCCCAGGGATGTTGGGAGTAGTAGTCTCCTGCTGCCGTGCGACTAAGGCGACGATTGGGCGCGGGAAGGATTGTACGACAAAGGGGTTGCAGTCAAAGTTTTTTACTCACTGAAGTGTTATCCCCTTTGGAATGCTGACTGAGCTCCGCTGTCATGGGCTCCAGCCGGTCCCGGATAGTTCGAAGGTCAAAGCCGGTGCTTCTTTCTGTGTGTCCTTCCTATTGGTGTTCCCTCCAAGCCAACACCTCGTTAGTGGAACAGGTCACGGGTGCCTGTCGCACTCCCAGCAAGCCCTGGGATCCCCCTTCTTCCTAAAAACCCAGGTCGAGCACTCCAGCCCCAGATAACGGACTCCTTGCTTCTCTGTGTCCTCTCTCTGTCCGTGTCTGTTGATATCTCTCACTGTTCTCCTCCTCCCTGTGTATGTGTCACCTCACTCTCCTGATGGTGCTCCGCCTCCGGGAAAGCTGAACTAGTGGGCAGGAGGTCCCATACCTCATTATGGCCACCACCAGCATCCTACCCTAAACCAGTCCCAGTCGAAGCGCAACTGACTGTGTGTTGGATGGATTGTGGTAGTTAACGGTGATGACCTCCTCCGTACCTGGGATGAATACACCTCGGTCGAGGTGCAGTACTCTGCGGCAGGGGCGCCACACTCATGCTTGGGGATAAAGGGGTCGGATGTCGGATAGAGCGCGGCAGGCCTCAATGTGGAGGTGCACACAATACCAACAACATCACATACCCAGGTACCCCTTATTTCTGTAGCGAGCCAGGGAGAGGAAAGCGAGTACCTCGCCCATGGCTACCTCTCCGAGCCACATTACAGACGAATATTTCAGTTTTACAAGTTACAATCAGTGAACAATAAGGCTGCTTTATTTAAAACATATTACTGATTTTGCCCTCCTCCCCCCTGAATACCACAGACGCAGCAGTCACAGGACGTTTGGATTAGCCCAACATAGGTTTGTTTAAAGCAGAATCAGTGCATGAGATGAGATAGAGAAATGTTAAATGTCTTTCTCTCTGCTCAAGACTTTGAAGGTTGAGTTACAGCACACAGGACTGACTCATGGTAACTAATTACAACAGACTTAGCATCTTGGGTTTTTCACAATTTGATACAATTATATCCCATGACTGGGTGTGCTTTCTATCACTTTTGCCGTTTGATAAAACCTACTGTTCAAAAAAATAAATAATTTATGTAGATCACTTACATGTTCAGCAATATATAACCTTACAAAACTACTCCAAGGCTATGTGCACACAGCGTCTTTTTTTCTTGCTCCTTTAAATGAATATAATGCACAAAACAACATTACTATGTGTGACGCCCCTGACCTGGTCAGGCGCCACTGAGTACTGCACCCGTGCAGGGTGAGTACAAACAGGTAATCCAAAAGGCTGAAATAGGGTGTGTATGCACAGA